>NC_069503.1:357404367-357751867 GCF_027579735.1 Bombina bombina | reverse complement strand
TTCCCAAATATTGAATATCTCATTACTATATCCTGGTAGGAAGGCTGGGTTACCGCATAACGGAAGATGATTAGATATCTGGAATTCTATACCCATTATTTTACAATATTTCTGCCATGCAAGCACGATATTTGCAATAGTCTCTAGTCTGCTGACATTGCTTGGTAGTTGTTTGTATGGATAATGCATAATAGCCTGTAAATTAAATGGTTTAATTAATTCTGTCTCCTGGTCATAATATGTAACGTAATCTGTTCTGCTGAGCCAATCTATCCCAAATTTAACCAATGAAACTATATTGTAATGTTTTATGTTAGGGCAAGCAAAGCCCCCATATAGCTTCATCTGCGCCATTTTGTTAAAAGCAATACGTGACGTCCTTTTCCCCCAGATAAACAGAGCACAGGCCTTGTTATACCTATCGATATCATTTTTTTGCAGTAGTAAAGGTAAATTCTGTAATAAAAACAAAAATTTTGGGAATATAATAGATTTTATTACATTTACCCGGGCTGAAATAGATAAATAATATAGATTCCATTTTGCTAAGTGATAATGTAGGTTCTGAAATAGCTCTTTAAAATTAAGCTGGTACCAATGTGCGGGGTTCTTGCTGATCTTTATACCTAGATAATTAATGCTTTGCTCTACTTTAAAATTACCTGTATAGCTGTTTTTATCTCTTATAATCCACAAAATTTCTGATTTATTTATATTGATTTTATATCCGGAGAATGAACTGAATAATCTTATTATTTCCATAAAGCGGGGTATGCTCCATCTCGAATCTTGTAAGAATATTAGTAAATCATCAGCATAAAGAGATATCGATACTTTCTGCTTCCCTATTACCACCGGTGGAAGATACTTTCTAAGATATATCGCTAATGGTTCTAGTGCAATATCAAAAAGTAGTGGTGATAGAGGGCAACCCTGACGAGTCCCTCTTTCCAGAATGATGTAATGTGATAGTTCCCCGTTGATAAGCAATTGAGATCTAGGTTTGTTATATACTAATCCAATCAGATCGACCAGGGCACCCGAAAAACCAAACTTCCTCAGTGAATTTATTAGATGGTCCCAGATAATTGAGTCAAAAGCCTTTTCAGCATCGGCAGTGACCAATGCTATATCTTTCCCTTGGTATTTTTTCACAGGGTCCTGGCCGATCTGATAAAGGTAGTCCAAAGTAGTAAGTACTCTACGCATGTTTCTTACTGAGTTCCTTCCTGGGATGAAACCTGCCTGGTCAGGGTGTATGATATCACAAATAGATTTTTTCAATCTATCTGCAATGAGGGACATTAATATTTTATAGTCATGGTTCAGGAGGGAGATCGGACGATATGATGCGACATTGGTTGGATCCTTTTCTTTTTTATGGATTAGGGTAACTACTGAGTCAGAAAAATAGCTTGAGTTCATATCTTTCTGAAGATAATATTGATTAAATAACCTGGATAAGATAGGGGATATCTCTGTAGCCATTATTTTATAGAATTCTGCAGATAGGCCATCTGGCCCGGGCGCCTTGCCAGACTTAGCCCTTTTTATGACAGCTAATATTTCCACTTCAGTTATAGGGGCATTAATAAACTGTAGTGCTTCTTGTGAGATCTGCGGGATGTCCAACCCCATCCAGAATTGCTCTTTCTGCTTTTGATTGACCTCCTCCTTGGCATAAAGTCTGCAGTAATAGTTGTAGAATATTTTTCTAATTTCCACCGGATTAGTACATATTTTCTCGTCTGATTTAATAGTAGGGATATGGTTTGATTTCTTCCTGAATTTAACCAACCTGGCCAGATGATTGGCGGATATACCCTGAAAACCCTGGAATTTAGCTCTATTTTTGAGCTCTTCCTGTGCTCCAGTCTTTCTTAGAAAGCATTCCCTTTCCACTCTTGCTTCTTTGTATTTGTCCCAGGTGTCTTTATTGGGTGCTCTGTGATATTTGACGTAGCTATTTCTGAGTTGATTAATCAACTGGTTTTCTCTATCTTTATTTTTCTTATTTCTTTTGATCATATATGCTTTCACCTCTCCACGAATAACGGCTTTACCCGCCTCCCACAACACCTCTATTTTATTTTCATACTCCCGATTTTGCGCATAGTACTCCCTCCATTTTTGCTTTAACCAGTTTTCAAATTGTATATTGTTGATCATATAATGAGGAAAGCGGAAAGTACTGACTGATTTTTTTGGGGGGGCATTCAACGTAATCTTTATATCAATAATCGCATGATCAGAAATAACTGTTTCCGAGATCTGAGATTTGATTTTATGTTTCATAATCTGGTCATCTACTAGGAACATGTCTATTCGGGAGAAGTTTTTATGTGCACCCGATTCGCATGTAAACTCCCGAGTATCAGGATGCTGAATTCGCCAGACATCCCGAAGTTTTAATATACCGGTGAAGCTCTGCAAATGCTTAGCTTCCCTATAATTGGCCGCTTTCCGACGAATTTTATATCGGTCTAAAATCGGGCACAGCGTATTATTAAAGTCCCCTGCGACAATCAGGTTCTGAGCTATATATGGAGATAGGACCTTTTTCAATTTATCCCAGAATTTAGGTTCCCAGATATTTGGCGCATATAAATTGCATAGCGTCCAGGTCTGGTCATGTAATTTTAACTGCAGCAAAATGTACCTCCCTTCCGGATCTAATTCCTGTTTAATTATCGTATATGATAATTCCCTCCCAAACATTATCGCTACTCCTCTTTTTCGCTTTTCACATGGTGTCGCGATTATTTCAGTAATCCAATTCATTTTCAGCTTTCCTATCTCTACTTTTTTAAGATGTAATTCTTGCATGAATATAATGTCTGGCTTATGTTTCCTAATTTCTTTAAGCACATTTTTCCGCTTGATCGGAGATGTTATCCCACCCACATTCCAGGAAATTAATTTTATTGAATTATTCATTTAATTTCTTATTTATTAAATTGTTATGCTTTCTAGAGGAAAAAACAAAAACAAAAAAAAAAACAAAACACCCCACTCCCCCCTGCCCCCCACCTCGATGTCATCTAACAAAACCTCCATTGTATTGACCTTTTCTGTACACAGTTAAGTAATCTAACGCAGTTACTTTATACTTCAATATTGTTTTCTCTGCAGAACTCTTTTGCTTCTTCTGTTGTGTTTAATGCAATAGTGCCATCTATACCCAACACTGTATTTTTTGCTGGATATTTCATGGTGGCTTTCAGACCCGCCCTAATTAGACCTGTACAAAATGGTGCCATCGCCCGTCTCTTACTTGACGTTTCTATTGAAAAGTCTTGAAATAAAAGAATCTGTTTGGTGTTTATCGTAAGTGTCTGAGTTTTTCTATAATTTTGCATAATTTTTACTTTATCTTGAAAGTTTAAATATTTTATCAGAACCATTCTTGGTCTTATACTACCGTCTTTAGACTGTCTCACTATACCGACTCTGTGTGCCCTCTCTACCTGAAAGCTTCCATCAACTGTCTGTAGTCCCAATAGTTTTGGTAGTGTGCCTGCACTAAATTGTAAAAGATCCTCAAATTCTTTTGACTCTGGGAGGCCAATTACACGAACATTGCTACGCCTAGATCTGTCCTCCAGATCCTCAATTTTAGCTTTTAATAATTTAATCTCTTCTGTATGTGCATCTAGAACTCCCTCCTGTTTAAAATGTCTGTCTTCCACATCCGAAATTCTAGTTTCTACTTCCATGAGTCTATTAGAAAACTGCTTAATCTCATTTGACAGTACTGAAATTTCTGCTTTTATCATTTCAAACTGTGGCAATATCAATTCTGCAAGCTGATTTGTGGTTAGCTGTTTTTCCAAGTTTAATTCGGGGCTTCTAATAGATACCTCTTGTATATTTTCTTGTGAGGATTTTTGTTTTCTGTCCCTCTTTAAAGGCATAGCTGGAGATTTATTTTTAGGGTTTGTAATATATTTCTCCATTTATTCTGGTGATCAGGATCAGGTTCTATCTTCCTCTTATCTTTAAAATATACAAAGCTGATGTACCAATTTTAAAGGCGACCCCTCAAATTTACAGAGCTTCAAGCGTAAAGAGTACAGATATAGTTTACTTAGATACCTCAATATGATATAGTGGATGTATTCAGACACTTTACCAGGATACACTAATATGATAGGGTTTAACTGGTAGTTTTTAGTCTCAGCTCACCTGTAATTTACTATCATCTAGTTTGAGTCTTAGTGATTAGTATGTATTAATCAGAGGGAGGGCTTTATACTGCAATTTCAGTTGGTGGTCGGCAGATATATGTTACATTTTAGGGCACTGCAGGCCTTCAGCCATGAATATACTTCCAGGGACCACCAGATATCTTATTCACTTAGAGTTCCAGAGATAGCTTTTACATAAAAAAGAAAGGGTTCCAATCTATACAGACTTAACAATTCAACTACCATCTGCAGAGTTAGCACAAATTTAAACCATGTCTCCCTGTATACTGTGCCGCAAGCTAGAAAATATGTTTGTTTCTCTTATCTATTCAAAAATGTTCAGAACATTTTTTTTTTTTTTTATAGCTTAGGGCACAATACACAGGCTTAGAATATAATACAGCCTTCTTTTGAATTGAACACGATATGGGAAAAGTTAGATTTTTCTTTCCTTTCCCCTTTCCTAACCTTTTCCCTTTTTTTCTCTTTTTCTTTTTCCTTATTTTTTCTTTAGACTATACTGCGTACAATTCATAACTATTACATAGAACATAAAATTTTATCACAGCATATACTTTGGCTTGACACAATTTATAGTATTTAAACCACTTCCTATAGCTTCTGGAAAGTTAACACAGGGAGATTACACCTGTCAGATAGGTTATACTTTACAGCTCGGTATCTACTATCTATTATCACAGGGTTACATCATCCACCACCAAATATCCCTAAATTTCCCAGAATAAGATTTCAGTTAGCTGTCTTCAAAACAAGTAAAGTCTTGCACCCATAGGAGGGTACCAGATATATTATGGACTTGTCTTAGCAAGATATTAATATGTCCTTGGAACTCCAACTGTCATGCTCTAATGCTTTTTAGACTATGCTTTTCTTGATTTCTTTTCTCTAATTTGCTCCTTTATTTCTTTAAATGTTGACAGTATGGTCTTTTCAATGAAACAGGTGAGACAAAAAGCTAGATAGAGAGGACCCGCATTATCTTTGCTTTCATCGTCAAAACTCTGCTTTCCTGTGGGTTATATGTAATTGCTTTGTCCCAGGAATTAATTAAACTTGCATCATTCAAAATAATCAGTCTAACTCCAGGACAAGTCTGATTTAAACAGCCCCCAACAATCTGAGGTGAACAGAGAAGGTTATAACCCGCACACAAGAATATCCCCTCTATATTGAGCTTAAGTCTGGCTCCACCGATACTTCAAATGCCCAACAAACTTAGGGGTTATAAGCCTCTTTCTTCTGCAGCTATTTGTTAACCAAGCCTTTTTAGTCAAGAAAGTGCTGTACTCACCCCCCTTCCTCTTCACGGCGAGTTTGCTACAGAGCTCTGGTATCCTCCTCCTTCACCGGGGCTTTCAGCGCTCCCACAGCTATCCGACCTGATGCGGTGCCTCCGGACTCAGGCTATGTCCGACGCTGGAGCGTGACGTCAGAGCAAGTCGCCGGCTTGTCGAAAGGGGGGAAGCTGTCTCTGTCTAGCCGTATTGGATCTTTCCAGCCGATTTCCTCCAGCCTGGTCCGACCGACGCTCTCCGTCTCCCACCCTCTCCACCAGGGGGACGCCTGCAGCCGCACGAAAGCCTCCACTGCCGCCCTCCGCCCACGGACCTGGGCCACCACGGGCACCTCCTCTCCTGAGCTGGCTCTTTCACCTTCAGGTATCTTTGGAGTTCTCTGCGCAGTTCTGTAGCGGACCGCAGCGGTCCAAGAGTTTAGATTGTCAATTTGTCAGGTTTTGGCTGCAGTCCCGGTATGCTGGCTTTGGAGGTTTGTGGACACACACATGAAGAGGTGTATTCTCAATGAAGAGGGCACTGCTTTTATAGGCTTGTGCATCATCTCTACTGCAAGTTCAACATCAGCACCTTCCACACAAAACAGTTCCACTGAGCTAATTTGCATCTTGGATGTCATGGCCTTTTGCCACCAACCTGTCTGCTGTTCTCTTTAATGCTCCTCCCACACCATCAGGGACCCCTTTCACTTGGCTTGACTCAAAATAGTTCCACGTGCCAGCTTTAAATCCATGTTTGTGGATTTCTGTAGTAAAAAGCAGAAAGTTTCCTTTCTGTGTATATTGTGTGCAAGGTCCAACACTAAAAAAATGCAGGAGAGAAACTTGTGGATGAGTAGCCTGAAGCTAGTCTAGCACTGGATCAAGGTATTTCCATATAGCAGGAGGGTCTTTGTGTCTGGAAGGGGAGACTGTGGTGAAGCATATGGGCTCCTATTGCCCTACATGCATTCCCCCAGTATGTAGAGTGGCCTGCTTGAGTGAGGCCCCAAAGTGAACAGCTTGGATCTCTGATGCGGATTTACAGACATAGTTCTCTGAAAAATCGATGTGGATCAATGCCTCATCCATTGCCATGGGTTTTTTTTTTAGCTCACGATAGTAGGCGTATTGCTGTGTGATATTGAACAGGTGCTTCTTAAACTTGTGAATGTAAGAAAGTTATCTGGGCAAAGTTTCCTTAGTGTGGTTTTGCAGTCTTCTTACAAGTCTTAGTGAATGCAACAAATTATTCTCACTGTTCATGCCAAAGACCTTTTTTTCTCCTGTTAAGTGTGGTCAGTCCACGGGTCATCATTACTTCTGGGATATTATCTCCTCCCCTACAGGAAGTGCAAGAGGATTCACCCAGCAGAGCTGCTATATAGCTCCTCCCCTCTACGTCACCTCCAGTCATTCTCTTGCACCCAAAGAATAGATAGGATGTGTGAGAGGACTGTGGTGATTTAATTAGTTTATTACCTTCAATCAAAAGTTTGTTATTTTATAATAGCACCGGAGTGTGTTATTCATTCTCTGGTAGAATTTGAAGAAGAATCTACCTGAGTTTTTTTCTATGATTTTAGCCGGAGTAGTTAAGATCATATTGCTGTTTCTCGGCCATCTGAGGAGAGGTAAACTTCAGATCAGGGGACAGCGGGCAGATTAATCTGCAAAGAGGTATGTAGCAGTTTGTTATTTTCTGACATGGAATTGATGAGAAAATCCTGCCATACCGTTATAATGTAAACTCAGCCTTAAATGCAGTAGATGTAGCTGGTATCAGGCTGTCATGTATGTATATTTTACACTTCAGTATGCTGGGGGATGGTACTTCACTGGATTATACTGTATGCATAGACTTAACCTAATTTGCAGGGACTTGCAATAGGTTTTAAATAACAATTAATTTATTGAGGTTAAACGTTTTTTTACTGGCATGTAAAATCGTTTATTTCTCTGAGGTACTGGGTGAAAAAATGTTTTGGGCACTATTTTTTCCACTTGGCAATAGTTTTGTTTAATTTAAAGCAGTTCACTGATCTCTCTCACTGTTATGTGTGAGGGGGAGGGGCCATTTTTGGCGCTTTTACTACGCATCAAAAAATCTCAGTCAGAGGTTCATTTTCTTCCTGCATGATCCGGTTCATCTCTACAGAACTCAGGGATCTCCAAAGCCTTGTTTGAGGGAGGTAATCATCACAGCAGAGCTGTGAAGAGTGTAGTTTACTGTGATAAAAAACGTTTTTTTGTGTATTTTTTCTGTGCCAGGGTTAGTTATCCTTGCTAATGGGAACAATCCTTTGCTAAAATTGTTTATTTCTTACATGATTTGATGCTATAACTTAGTTATTTTCAACTGTCATAATTTTTTCTGTGCTTCTTATAAGCACAGTTCGTTTTCATATTATTGTAAATTACTTAAAAAGCATTTCCAAGTTGCTAGTTAATTGCTAGTGTGTTAAACATGTCTGATTCAGAGGAAGATACATGTGCTATATGTGCTAATGCCAAAGTGGAGCCCAATAGAAATTTATGTACTAACTGTATTGATGCTACTTTAAATAAGAGTCAATCTGCACAAATTGAACATATTTCACCAGACAACGAGGGGAGAGTTATGCCGACTAACTCGCCTCACGTGTCAGTACCTACATCTCCCGCTCGGGAGGTGCGTGATATTGTAGCGCCGAGTACATCTGGGCGGCCATTTCAAATCACATCACAGGATATGGCTACTGTTATGACTGAAGTTTTGGCTAAATTACCAGAACTTAGAGGCAAGCGTGATCACTCTGGGGTGAGAACAGAGTGCGCTGATAATATTAGGGCCATGTCAGACACTGCGTCACAGGCGGCAGAACATGAGGACGGAGAACTTCATTCTGTGGGTGACGGTTCTGATCCAAATAGATTGGATTCAGATATTTCAAACTTTAAATTTAAGCTGGAAAACCTCTGTGTATTACTAGGGGAGGTGTTAGCGGCTCTGAATGATTGTAACACAGTTGCAATACCAGAGAAAATGTGTAGGTTGGATAAATATTTTGCGGTACCGGCGAGTACTGATGTTTTTCCTATACCTAAGAGACTTACTGAAATTGTTACTAAGGAGTGGGATAGGCCCGGTGTACCGTTCTCACCCCCTCCGATATTTAGAAAAATGTTTCCAATAGACGCCACCACACAGGACTTATGGCAAACGGTCCCTAAGGTGGAGGGAGCAGTTTCTACTTTAGCTAAGCGTACCACTATCCCGGTGGAGGATAGCTGTGCCTTTTCTGATCCAATGGATAAAAAATTAGAGGGTTACCTTAAGAAAATGTTTGTTCAACAAGGTTTTATATTGCAACCTCTTGCATGTATTGTGCCTGTCACGGCTGCAGCAGCATTTTGGTTTGAGTCTCTGGAAGAGACACTTCAATCATCTACACTAGATGAGATTACAGACAAACTTAGAACCCTTAAGTTAGCTAACTCATTTATTTCAGATGCCGTAGTACATTTAACTAAACTTACGGCTAAGAATTCCGGATTTGCCATTCAGGCACGCAGAGCACTGTGGCTGAAATCCTGGTCAGCTGATGTTACTTCCAAATCTAAATTGCTTAATATACCCTTCAAAGGGCAAACCTTGTTCGGGCCCGGGTTGAAGGAGATTATCGCTGACATTACAGGAGGTAAAGGCCATGCCCTGCCTCAGGACAAAGCCAAACCTAGGGCTAGACAGTCTAATTTTCGTTCCTTTCGTAATTTCAAAGCAGGAACAGCATCAACCTCCTCTGCACCAAAACAGGAAGGAGCTGTTGCTCGCTACAGACAAGGCTGGAAACCTAACCAGTCCTGGAACAAGGGCAAGCAGGCCAGGAAACCTGCTGCTGCCCCTAAGACAGCATGAATCGAGGGCCCCCGATCCGGGACCGGATCTAGTAGGGGGCAGACTTTCTCTCTTCGCCCAGGCTTTGGGCAAGAGATGTTCAGGATCCCTGGGCGTTAGAGATCATATCTCAGGGATACCTTCTAGACTTCAAATCCTCTCCCCCAAGAGGGAGATTTCATCTGTCAAGGTTATCAACAAACCAAATAAAGAAAGCAGCGTTCCTACGCTGCGTACAAGATCTTTTATTAATGGGAGTGATCCATCCAGTTCCGCGGTCGGAACAAGGACAAGGGTTTTACTCAAATCTGTTTGTAGTTCCCAAAAAAGAGGGAACTTTCAGGCCAATCTTGGATTTAAAGATCCTAAACAAATTCCTAAGAGTTCCATCGTTCAAGATGGAAACGATTCGAACAATTCTGCCCATGATCCAAGAGGGTCAGTACATGACCACAGTGGATTTAAAGGATGCTTACCTTCACATACCGATTCACAGAGATCATTACCGGTATCTAAGGTTTGCCTTTCTAGACAGGCATTACCAGTTTGTAGCTCTTCCATTCGGACTGGCTACGGCTCCAAGAATCTTCACAAAGGTTCTGGGTACTCTTCTGGCGGTACTAAGACCGCGAGGAATTTCGGTAGCTCCGTACCTAGACGACATTCTGATACAAGCTTCAAGCTTTCAAACTGCCAAGTCTCATACAGAGTTAGTACTGGCATTTCTAAGGTCGCATGGATGGAAGGTGAACGAAAAGAAGAGTTCTCTCTTTCCACTCACAAGAGTTCCCTTCTTGGGGACTCTGATAGATTCTGTAGAAATGAAGATTTACCTGACAGAAGACAGGTTAACAAAGCTTCAAAATGCATGCCGGGTCCTTCATTCCATTCAACACCCGTCAGTAGCTCAATGCATGGAGGTGATCGGCTTAATGGTAGCGGCAATGGACGTAGTACCTTTTGCATGCCTACATCTCAGACCGCTGCAATTGTGCATGCTAAGTCAGTGGAATGGGGATTACTCAGATTTGTCCCCCACTCTGAATCTGAATCAAGAGACCAGAAACTCTCTTCTATGGTGGCTTTATCGGCCACACCTGTCCAGGGGGATGCCATTCAGCAGGCCAGACTGGTCAATTGTAACAACAGACGCCAGCCTACTAGGTTGGGGCGCTGTCTGGAATTCTCTGAAGGCTCAGGGACTATGGAATCAGGAGGAGAGTCTCCTTCCAATAAACATTCTGGAATTGAGAGCAGTTCTCAATGCCCTTCTGGCTTGGCCCCAGTTAACAACTCGGGGGTTCATCAGGTTTCAGTCGGACAACATCACAACTGTAGCTTACATCAACCATCAGGGAGGGACAAGAAGCTCCCTAGCAATGATGGAAGTATCGAAGATAATTCGCTGGGCAGAGTCTCACTCTTGCCATCTGTCTGCAATCCACATCCCGGGAGTGGAGAACTGGGAGGCGGATTTCTTAAGTCGTCAGACTTTTCATCCGGGGGAGTGGGAACTTCATCCGGAGGTCTTTGCCCAGATACTTCGACGTTGGGGCAAACCAGAGATAGATCTCATGGCGTCTCGTCAGAACGCCAAGCTTCCTCGCTACGGGTCCAGATCCAGGGATCCGGGAGCGGTTATGATAGATGCTTTGACAGCACCTTGGACCTTCGGGATGGCTTATGTGTTTCCACCCTTCCCGATGCTTCCTCGATTGATTGCCAGAATCAAGCAGGAGAGAGCATCAGTGATTCTAATAGCACCTGCATGGCCACGCAGGACTTGGTATGCAGATCTAGTGGACATGTCATCCTGTCCGCCTTGGTCTCTACCTCTGAAACAGGACCTTCTGATTCAGGGTCCATTCAGACATCAAAATCTAACTTCTCTGAAGCTGACTGCTTGGAAATTGAACGCTTGATTTTATCAAAACGTGGGTTTTCTGAGCCAGTTATTGATACCTTAATACAGGCTAGGAAGCCTGTTACCAGAAGGGTTTACCATAAAATATGGCGTAAATACTTATATTGGTGCGAATCCAAGAGTTACTCATGGAGTAAGGTTAGGATTCCAAGGATATTGTCTTTTCTACAAGAAGGTTTAGAAAAGGGGGTTATCCGCTAGTTCTTTAAAGGGACAGATTTCAGCTCTGTCTATTCTTTTGCACAAACGTCTGTCAGAAGTTCCGGACGTTCAAGCTTTTTGTCAGGCTTTAGCTAGGATCAAGCCTGTGTTTAAAACTGTTGCTCCACCATGGAGTTTGAACTTAGTTCTTAATGTTTTACAGGGTGTTCCGTTTGAACCCCTTCATTCCATTGATATCAAGTTGTTATCTTGGAAAGTTCTGTTTTTAATGGCTATTTCCTCAGCTCGAAGAGTCTCTGAGTTATCTGCCTTACATTGTGATTCTCCTTATCTGATTTTTCATTCAGACAAGGTAGTTCTGCGTACTAAACCTGGGTTCCTACCTAAGGTGGTCACTAACAGGAATATCAATCAAGAGATTGTTGTTCCATCCTTGTGTTCTAATCCTTCCTCGAAGAAGGAACGTCTGCTACACAATCTAGATGTAGTCCGTGCCCTGAAATTTTATCTACAGGCAACTAAGGAGTTTCGGCAAACGTCTTCCCTGTTTGTCGTTTATTCTGGCCAGAGGAGAGGTCAAAAAGCTTTGGCTACCTCTCTCTCGTTTTGGCTTCGTAGCATAATACGATTAGCCTATGAGACTGCTGGACAGCAGCCTCCTGAAAGAATTACAGCTCATTCTACTAGAGCTGTGGCTTCCACTTGGGCCTTTAAGAATGAGGCTTCTGTTGAACAGATTTGCAAGGCTGCAACTTGGTCTTCTCTTCATACTTTTTCCAAATTTTACAAATTTGACACTTTTGCTTCTTCGGAGGCTGTTTTTGGGAGAAAGGTTCTTCAGGCAGTGGTTCCCTCCGTATAAGGAGCCTGCCTGTCCCTCCCGTCATCCGTGTACTTTTGCTTTGGTATTGGTATCCCAGAAGTAATGATGACCCGTGGACTGACCACACTTAACAGGAGAAAACAAAATTTATGCTTACCTGATAAATTCCTTTCTCCTGTAGTGTGGTCAGTCCACGGCCCGCCCTGTTTTTTATGGCAGGCTAAAGATTTTTTTGGATTATACTCCAGTCACCACTACACCCTTGGGCTTCTCCTTTCTCGTTGGTCCTTTGGTCGAATGACTGGAGGTGACGTAGAGGGGAGGAGCTATATAGCAGCTCTGCTGGGTGAATCCTCTTGCACTTCCTGTAGGGGAGGAGATAATATCCCAGAAGTAATGATGACCCGTGGACTGACCACACTACAGGAGAAAGGAATTTATCAGGTAAGCATAAATTTTGTTTTTTGGCCATCACCATTGTAAAGCTGGCAAAGTTAGCTCAGACATATTGCTAGAAATGTCATTACACTAATAAAATCCATGTTTACAAAATACAGGTCATTTCCATAGGCAATTAGTTTAATACATTTTATAAAGTTAGGCCGATTGCAACCACAATAAAGTTAACTGTGAAATGTCATGAATAAACAGACATTTAAACAGAGGTAAAGTGTAAAATGTAATTGTAAAAATAAAATGCTGTATTTTGTTAGAATATTTTTTTTTTATCAATTCCATCTCAATTAGGTGTTTAACATCTACAAAGCTGCAAACTGGCTCTTACGTAACACCCCTATACTTCTGTCATTGATTATATGACCTGTGAATGGCTTATTGACTGCATCTTTAGAGGGCTTAACACCCAGTAAAATTAAATTAAAGGTTCTAACAAAAGAGAGCATTTAATATTTACACTGAATTATCCCTTTAAGCAAGGTGTACAACTTGCAGCCTTGATGACCCCACAGAATGTATTGTATATAGTCCCTTAGTGTAGCAATCTACTGAACCCTTATATGGTATTTATGTGGTTAACCACCATGGAAAGGTATTAACCAAATTGGTTTGATATATAAATGATAAAGCCAAAGAGGAACTGTATATTAGAATGAAGAAAGCTGTTCCATTGTCTTGAACTGAATACAATACTTTTCATTATTCTATTAAAACCTAAATTGATATAAAAATGACATTTAAAGAGTAACTAACAATAATCCTTCTGCTAAAAAGCAAAATAACAAAGGACATTTTGTGTATTGCTGGAATGAATGCAAGCACCAAGTCTTTCTTTTTTTTTTTTTTTTTTTTTTTACAAGCTTTATTAAACATAAAGAAACATCATACAAAGACAGAATGTTACACCATCATAGTATACAAGAGGGCTTGTGTTTGTTATCCAAAAACTGAAAGCTATGGAGAGATATTGACGTGAGTATAATATTAAACAGTGTCCAGAAATGTGCCCTCCCCGAGGTCGGAGAGGGCGAGTCCTCTGCTGTGTTAACTACAATGTCCTCTGGTCATTAGTGAGAAAAGTAACTCTGGCGCAACATTCAATATAATAAAACTCGGGTTTTTATTGCTAAACAGTTCAACATTTTTTGTCCTTTGCTTGTTCCTGAAAAGAAGTAAACATTTTAACACGAACCAAAAGACATACGGAAGACAGATAAGATAGGGTTCAGAGTGTTTAAGAAGGGAGAGAGAAAAAAAAAAAAAAAAAGGGGAAGGGAAGGGGAAGAGAGAGAAGGGGGAAAGAGGAAAAAAAAAAAATAATAA
The DNA here is from genome assembly GCF_027579735.1 of Bombina bombina. Classification (NCBI taxonomy): domain Eukaryota; kingdom Metazoa; phylum Chordata; class Amphibia; order Anura; family Bombinatoridae; genus Bombina; species Bombina bombina. Next base: position 357,737,821 of record NC_069503.1, on the reverse strand, counting down.
ATAAATAAATCGTCGAATATTTGTAATTGCATGCATTAGCACGGTCGGGAGTATAAAAGTATAAGTAATGGTCCACCATTATTGTGGATGTGTAAGAGGAGGGTTCCAAGTGGCCAACATCAGTTCATATGTGGCCATCTGGTTGCTCCTGAGGTAATGGAGTTTCTCTAGGATCAACAGTTCCTCTACTGCAGAACGCCAATCAGAGAGGGCAGGTGTTTCTCTAGATTTCCACAACTTTGGTATTAGTCTCTTAGCTCCAGTGAGCATGATCAGGAGAAGGGCCCGGTTATGGCTGCTCTTAGTGTCGGGAAGATGAAGAAATAGTAAAGTTTCTGGAGATGTGGGGATATTTAAGTTCAATTTATCGGACATCTCCTTCAGGACTGACGTCCAATAGTTGGTCAATTTGGGGCATTCCCACCAAATATGAATAAGAGTACCCTGTTCACCACACCCTCTCCAGCAGGCGTCTCTGACTGTCGGGAAAATCTGATGGAGTCTGTGTGGGGTGTAGTACCATCTTAAGAGTAGTTTAATATGTATTTCTTGGACTGTGGCTGAGACAGAGGAACGTTTAATTAACTTAAACGATTTAAGCCAATCATCTTCTTCAATAATAGAATTTAGGTCCCTATTCCATGATCTAACAAATGAGGGGAGTGGAGTGTCTGGTGGGGTCAAGAGTAATTTATATATTTTTGAAATTAGTCGTCTTGGCGGTGAGGTCCCTGTACAGAGTGTTTCAAAGGGAGTAAGGTCTCTGAGAAAGTTTCCTCTGTCGTTATGGTGAGACAAGTAGTGCGATAACTGATGATATCTTAACCATGAGGAAAAGACTTCCCCATGGAGGTCAACCATCTCCTGTTGTGAACGTAATCTGCCGTTATGGAGAGCGAAATGTAGTATTCCTAATCTCAGATTATGTGGTGCAGTTTTACGTTTACACAATTCATAATAGGGAATCTCAGGATTCTCAAGAATCGGAAGCATTGGTGATGATCTTGCCGATATGTGTGTGCTAGTTGCAAGTAATCTATCCCATTCAAAAAAAGTTTCTGACGTTAGATGATATTTGTGTAAGAGTTTAGGGCGCTTAGAGGCATGGATCCACGCGAAGGATGCCACATTGTTGGTATGAAGGATCTGTCCGTCTAACCTAACCCATTGTTTCTGGGCTGTGTTGTGTGACCATTCCACCAATCTCTGAAGGAGTATAGCTCTTATATACAAGGCCAGATTAGGGAATCCCAACCCCCCCCCCCCCATCTCTAGGAAGGTATAGTGTTTTTTTTGGTATTCTGGGTTTTACTCCAGTCCAGATAAACCGTTCTAAGGAACCCTGTAGTTGTAATAAGAAGTCTATGGGCAGACGTATAGGTACAGTTTGTAAAACGTACAGTATACGTGGCAAAATGTTCATCTTAATTAGACTTATTTTTCCCAGCCAGGATAAGGATTTATTTCTCCAGGAGGAAAGATCATTAATTATTTCCCTACGTAATGCGAGGTAATTATGTTTATATAAATCTGAGGGGTTTGCTGACAGATAAATGCCTAGATATTTCAGTTTGGATGCAGCTAAGGGAACATTATAATCCGTAGCTAAGAGTCGGATTTGTTCTACAGGGGTATTAATGTTAAGGAGCTCCGACTTCGAGAGGTTCAGATGAAAATTAGACATCTCACCATATTCTTGAATCTCTCTCAGTAGCTCTGGGATGGACGTTTCTACATTAGTGAGGGTGTAAAGAACATCATCAGCGTATAACGCCTGTTTATACTCCATATCACCTATTCTAATACCCGTAATATTTGAATTAAGCCTGACCTTTTGCACCAGGGCTTCTATGGAAAGGGCAAAAAGTAAAGGGGACAGAGGACATCCCTGGCGGGTTCCATTTGATATTGTAAATGTATTTGATAGTGTTCCATTTATCCTAATTCGTGCATTTGGGGATGAGTATAGTGCGAAGACCATGTTCAAAAAGGGTTCTCCAAAATTCATGGTCCTCATAACCTGACGCAGAAAAGACCAATCGACCCGGTCGAAGGCCTTCTCCGCGTCAGTCGAGAACAGCGCCATAGGCACCCTCTCGGTCTGCGCATAGTTTAGCAGCTGAATCACCTTATTGGTATTATCCCGCGCCTCTCTCCCCGGAACAAAACCAACTTGGTCAGATGAGATGAGACTCGGCAAAAATCTGTTGAGGCGATTCGCCAGGATTTTGGCTAGAATTTTTATATCCAAATTTAATAAGGATATAGGTCTGAAATTAGCTGGGGAGGTGGGTGGTTTTCCGGGCTTGGGGATAACTGTAATATATGCTTCAAGCATAGAGCTAGAGAGTGTGGGCTGTTCTATTAAATTATTGAAAAGTTGGAGCATTAGGGAACTCAAAGTGCCCCCGAATAATTTATAATACCTGGGCGAGAAACCATCCGGACCCGGGCTTTTCCCACTCGGGAAATCCTTAATGGCTTGTGTTATTTCGTCTGCTGAAATGCGTTTATCTAGGCTATCTCTTTGTTCTGTATCTAATTGAGGCAGTTTCAGTGTGGTTAAATATTGCATCACCAGACTTTCTTTCTCGGAGCTGACTCCGCCAGAGTCCTCTGGTCTCTGAGGTTGTTTGATGTTGTATAGTGCTTGATAGAATGAATGAAAAGAATGAGCTATTTGTTTTGAGCCTTTTAATATCGACCCGTCTGGATTTTGTATCTCATGTATATGTGTTTTAAGTTGTTTTCTTCGGACTGCCCTAGCCAATAATTTGCCAGGCTTATTGCCTCCTTCATAGTATTGCTGATTTAGATGTAACATTTTGCGTTGATAGGCCTCCCGCAAATGTGTATTTAAATCTGATTTAGCTTTCTCTAAATTCATTTTAGTATCTACATCTGAGGGGTCTTCTTTGTGTTTCTTTTCTATTTGAATAATGTTTTGAAGCAATTGCGTGTGTATTGATCTGCGGTTCCTATTAAGTCTCGCCTGGTGTTTGAGAAACTCACCTCGCATCACGCATTTATGTGCTTCCCAAACTGTTACAGCTGAGGTCTGGGAAGGACAATTATGAGCTAGGTATTCAGTCAGTGATTTTTGTATGTCGATTTTTACTAGAGGGTCATTTAGTAGGGAGTCGTCTAGTCTCCAGGTATATGTTGTAGGTGGTAAGTCAGGCCAATGTACTGCGCAGGTAACGGGGGCGTGGTCAGACCAAGTGATCGGTCCAATTGAGCAGTCAGTGATCATGTCCAATCCGTTAGAGTCAGTAAAGAAATAGTCTATACGAGAATATTTGTTGTGTGGGGATGAAAAAAAAGTGAAGTCTTTGTTGGTTGGGTGTAGTGTCCGCCAGACATCATGTAAATGTAAATTTGTGAATGTGGACCTGACAGATTTAATTATTTTGGGTGAGGTGCTAGTTAATCCGTTTGATGTATCCAATTGTGCATCCATGGTGATATTAAAGTCACCGGATAGAAACACCGGGCCCCTCGCATGATCCAAGAGAATCTTAGAAAATTTAGTCATGAATAGATGCTGGTCAGAATTTGGGCTGTACAGTGTGGCTAAAGTGATAGGATGCTCATATAGTAGACCCGTGACTATCAAATACCTGCCCTCTGGGTCTTTTTCTATGTGTACATTTTTCAGTGGGACTGATTGGTGAATCAATATACCCACCCCACATCTCTTAGTAGTGCCAGAGGCAAAAAAAGCAGTCGGGTAATGTGCGTTAAACCATTTCGGCTCTCTTCCCCTGCGGAAATGTGTCTCTTGGAAGAAGAGAACATGACTATGTAATTTCTTGAGAGCATTAAAAGCGATGGATCTCTTACCTGGATTATTTAACCCTTTGGCGTTGACCGTGGTCAATGTTATGGTATGAGCGCCAAATCTACTAGCACGTTGAGTCATTCTGGAAAAAGAAAAAAAAAACAAAAAAAACAAAAACAAAGGGAGAAGGATGGGTGGGGAGAAGGATGGGTGGGGAGAGAAGTCGGATGATTAACGTGTAAAGAAGGGTTGGTGAGAACAATTAAAGGATATATGAAAGAAAGTATTCAGTTTAAGAGAATGAATATAGTTTAAAGGTATAAAGAAATAGAAAAGAAAAGTGTACAGTCAAATACTAGTTAAGCATTCAACAAGAACAGTGAAACAAAAGTACTAACGGGGTAGTAACCCTCAGGCTAATTCAAACAATAGATACTTTCATGTCCCCTAGCATGGGTCTAGCCCATTCTCTATAGGGTATTTGTACAGTTGGCATATGATAATATATGGCGAGGGGAAGGGGGAGGGGGGGGGAAGGGAAAAATGAGGGAGGTTAGGGTAGGGGTAGGATAGGTTATGAGTGAGGGGATGAAGGGGAAGAGGGAAGGCTATATGGAAAGGAGGTAACAATCTAAAACTATTAATAAGAATATTTGAACTTATTCCCACCTTTGGTAACATGCAGTAATCAACATTATAAACCTTATATTAATCAATTTTATATAATCCAAGTGCAACAAATTCTAGAAACCATGGGTCTCTAGTTGATGGTAGTCTCAACAATAAGGGCATCATGGTACATCATAAAATATCTGTGGGCCCTTATTTCCAGGTGAACCAGGAGGGTCACCAGGGTCATATATTTGACTAAAAGCGTAGTCAAATGAAAAAGGATACAATTTAGGCGGTTCTTGAAGTAAAGTTCCTGTGATCTCAATATGGAAAGTTTCCTGCTTTGGTTGTTGTTGATCACAGGCATGAAGAAGAGTGTCCCTGAGGCGCCTCTGGGCCGGGCAGAGGCTCAGCAATGGAGAGGCTTGTATAGAAAGCTTGCAAGTCTGCCCCCGGGCTGAACACTGCCGTCTTGTTCTGGTGTGTTGCCACTAGTGATATCGGGAATCCCCAGCGGTACTGGATTTTATGTGCCCTTAATCTGGATGTAACATGACTCAGCTCCCTTCTCTTTTGGAGGGTGGTAGGTGACAAATCTGAGAAGACTTGAATTTCCTCGCCTGCATGGTGAATAGGGCTCTTAAGGCGGGCAAATTTGAGGATCTCTTCCTTGTCTTTGTAATTTAAAAAGCGAACAATTATGTCCCTAGGGGGAGCCTTAGGTGGTGGCTTAGCTCTAAGAGCTCTGTGTGCACGTTCGAGCATTATATCTGGAGCTGACGGAGAGTCTTTTAGGGTTCGAAATAAACTTTGGAGGTAGCCATCAATTGCCGGTGGGTGAACAGATTCAGAGACCCCTCTGAAGCGTAAATTGTTACGGTGGCCCCTGTTATCCAGGTCCTCCACCTTGTCTGAGAGCTGTTGTATAGCTTCATTTTTGTGTTGGAGCTCCGTGTTCAGTAATTGTACCGATGTTGCTTGTTCATGTTGCGTCGTTTCCACTTGCGAGACCCTGGCATCCAGTATTGTGATGTCTTTTCTAAGGCCATTGAAAAGGGTGCGCATCTCTTGAACCGCATTTTTGATGTCCTCTTTTGAGGATAGATGTTTTAGATCTTCTTTTGTTATGCGTTCACTGTTAGAGGCCATTTTGTCAGGATCTTTTTGTTGTACAGCAGAGTATGGCAGATTGGTCTCTACAATATCAATAGTTGGAGAGCAGGGTTGTTCCACTTGCTTTAGATATTTATTTAATGTGCTTGCAGTTGTAATTTTGTCGATTTTAACTTGTTTCTTGCAAGGCATCACTCAGTCTCTTATTGAAAGGAGGGAAAAAAAAAATTCTCACTTTTCTCTATCTTTTCTTCTCTTTTTTTCCTTTTATTTGTTATTTTTTATTCTCTTTCCTCTTTCCCACTTTATTTTATCATTTCCTATGAAGCTGCCAAAATTCTGCTGTGTTATAGTAATGTGGATAACTTCACTTTCTCTTTATACCAATGCATATATTCTTACTTGGCATGAAAGTTGTGACTCATTAATATTATGATACATCGTTGATAAAAAAAGATATATATCTTCTAATTTTAATCTTAAAAATTGATGCAGTTTTTCCACCTCTCTGATTGATTTCAGACTTATAGTGCAGTAAAAGTAACAGAAACAATCAAAAAGATTCCCAGTAAGAGAAGGTGTCAGCCTGAGCTGTGGGCCTTAATTACTCCGGTTAATTTTCAGGTGGCCTTCTCATGTATGTCATTGTATTGTTGACATGGGATAACAGTGTGTTGGTGCCTCTAATCCCCTTATCAAATCTAAAGATGGCTGTAGTAGCTCGTGAAGAGCCTGTGAGGATGTGTGACGCAACCAGGCCCCAGGCTGTATAATGCGGCGCGGCCGCGTGAAAAGCTGTGTATCTTACCTCGGGTCTGTGCGAGGAGGCTATAGTGTCACTGAGAAGTCAGGCGGTAAGCGTTATCTTCTTTTGCTTTCTCCTCCGGTCCGCTCAAAGGAGCGGTGTATATTGTATTATGTCGGCGCCACCGCACTTTCCTTGCTGAGTGTTCAGCTGCCTGAGGCCTGATCGCGGCTGTCTGCCCTATCTCCAAGGGATCTCCGTCGGCAGTGGGGATTTGGTAGTCTAGCAGGGGGTGCTGTACAATTGTTCCTCCTTTTGAAAACTTTGAGCCATAAAATAAAAAGATTATGCCATTTTTATGTTAAATTCGCCTGAGGGTTTAAGGAGCAGACTTAAAACACAGCCATCTGCCTGCGTGGCTTGGCTCCGCCCCCCAAGTCTTTCTATTTTATCCTTATAGAGGAAGGTGTAGTTCTTTGCTATCCCCCCTTAAAAAGGAGCAAGATCTGCTATTCCACCTTAACAAGGTTCTCTGTTCATTCTGCAGCATATGCTTCTTTATTGCACCTCATATTTGTAAACAGCAAAAAAAATGTTAAAGGGACACTGAACCCACATTTTTTCTTTCGTGATTCAGAAAGAGCATGAAATTTTAAGCAACTTTCTAATTTACTCCTATTATCAAATTTTGTTTATTCTCTTGGTATCTTTATTTGAAATGCAAGAATGTAAGTTTAGATGTCAAAAATTATAGATGCTTTGCACATTTTATTAATTATTTTCTAAGTATAAATTCAGTGAAGTGCCTCAGGGACATGACAAAATGCTTAGTGTAATATAGAAATAATACATTCTTTATTATTATAATTATTTGAATGCAGTAATTATTTTTATCCATTATAATGGACATACCAAGGTATTTTAAAAAGCTTTTAACATTTCATTTTGGTGAACCACCAATTTAAAAACTCTGGGGGACTGAAATATTACTGAATCCCAGGAATGACCCTTAAACAATAACATTTCAGGTAGACTCTCTGTCACTTTACACTGTCCTACATTTAGCCACCAATAAGCAAACGCAACCGAGGTAAATATTTCCTTTTGCATAAGGATAGTCTCACGTCATTAATGTAATAACATTGTTTTGCTGTGTGATCCCCCCTCCCACCCCCTTTGTATATAGTATATGGATTCCTAATTATTAGCCACATGTACTAATTGCTGGGATGATTTAAGAAATGTAAAAATGTGATTTCCGATGATAGATATAACCTTAAGGGATATAAAACTCAGAAATGTGTTCCCCATCAACTGGGTTTAATTATGCATAGTGGAACAAAACTTTTTCATTTGCTTCCATTATTTATTTTGCCTAATTTTACTGAAATTTATATTTGAAAACTGTAGTTTCCCCCCCACTGCCTCTAAAGAGACTGGAGTGCATTCCATGGAATTCATAGCACTAATCCTACTATATTGTTTACCGTGATTCCGTGAGATGTGCTGGAACTCATTTAGCTCTACACATGATTGGCTAAAACTTGGGAAAAACGTAGTCAAGGGTTTTCAGTGGTTGTATCCATGGACTGCAAAATAATGCAAATATTGCTAACAATATGGCAGTTTTAAAGGACCATTAAATACAGTAGAATGGCATAATAAGACAATGCAGTATAACTTGCTCTGAATTTCAAATGAGCAGTATTCCTTTTTCTGACACATTTTAAAATTTGCCTACATTTTCTACCCTATATCATGTGACAGCCATCAGCCAATCACAAAATTCATATATGTATATACTGTGAATCCTTGCACATTTTCCGTAGGAGCTGGTACCTCAAAGTGTGAATATAAAAAACTAAGCACAATTTGATAGAGGAAGTATATTGTAAAGTTTGATTTTAAACGCAGATCTTTGTAATACTGTGATTAATGTCTTGTGTATTTTATTAAATTACTTCACTGTCTCTTTAAGGGAAATGAGTATTGGAAACATAGCCTTAACATTGTTTTGCTGTTTACAAATATGAGGTGCAATAAAGTTACATAAAGAAACATATGCTGCAGAATGAACAGAGAACCTTGTTAAGGTGGAATAGCAGATCTTAAGGGGGGATAGCAAATAATTACACCTTCCTCTATAAGGAGAAAATAGAAAGACTTGGTGCTTGCATTCATTCCTGCAATACACAAAATGTTCTTTGTTATTTTGCTTTTTAGCAGAAGGATTATTGTTAGTTACTCTTTAAATGTCATTTTTATATCAATTTAGGTTTTAATAGAATAATGAAAAGTATTGTATTCAGTTCAAGACAATGGAACAGCTTTCTTCATTCTAATATACAGTTCCTCTTTGGCTTTATCATTTATATATCAAACCAATTTGGTTAATACCTTTCCATGGTGGTTAACCACATAAATACCATATAAGGGTTCAGTAGATTGCTACACTAAGGGACTATATACAATACATTCTGTGGGGTCATCAAGGCTGCAAGGATAATTCAGTGTAAATATTAAATGCTCTCTTTTGTTAGAACCTTTAATTTAATTTTACTGGGTGTTATGCCCTCTAAAGATGCAGTCAATGAGCCATTCACAGGCCATATAATCTACGACAGAAGTATTAGGGGTGTTACGTAAAAAACAGTTTGCGCCTTTTGTAGCTGTTAAACACCTAATTGAGATGGAATTGATAAAAAAAATACAGCATTTTATTTTTACAATTACATTTTACACTTTACCTAGCAATTAATTCAAAGATTAAACAAGAAAAAGTGCCTGAACCTCAGGCTCAGTTCCATTACATCTTCAGGGCTCTGTGTATTCATGACATTTCACAGTTAACTTTATTGTGGTTGCACTCTGCATAACTTTATAAAATGTATTAAACTAATTTGCCTATGGAAATGACCTGTATTTTGTAGACATGGATTTTATTAGTGTAATGACATTTCTAGCAATATGTCTGAGCTAACTTTGCCAGCTTTACAATGGTGATGGCCAAAAAAAAGGTCTTTGGCATGAACAGTGAGAATAATTTGTTGCATTCACTAAGACTTGTAAGAAGACTGCAAAACCACACTAAGGAAAATTTGCCCAGATAACTTTCTTACACTGTTGACCTGTTTTGAAATGAAAGAACAAATAATATAATGTTTGCAATATAAACATTAACAGTTTTAAATGATTTAGACTTCATATTTTATATATAGTTTTTTCATCTGTATATGTAAAAATGTATTATAATTATAATACAATTGATGCTGTTTGTTTTACTTTAACATCAAACAATATAGTGATCTACAGAGCTTTCAATGAAAAGTTATATTTCTTTTACAAAGATATGACAAGTCCACGGATTTCATCCTTACTTGTGGGATATTAACCTCCTGCTAACAGGAAGTGGCAAAGAGCACCACAGCAGAGCTGTATATATAGCCCCTCCCCTTCCCCTCCACCCTCAGTCATTCTCTTTGCCTGTGTTATACTAGGAAGACATGGTAAAGTGAGGTGTTAGTTTTAGTTTCTTAAATCAAGAAGTTTTTTATTTTAAATGGTACCGGTGCGTACTATTTTCCTCAGGGGATATGGAAGAAGATTTCTGCCCTGACGTTTGATGATCTTAGCATTTGTAACTAAGATCCACGCTGGTTCCCACAAGACTTCTGAAGGTAACCATGAGACATCTTCAGTGTGGATACCGGTTTCATGCTACAACAAGCAGCATTAAGGTATGTGCAGCCTTTTTTTCTGAGGAGACTTGGTGTATCAGAACTGGCTGGCATTATTTTCCTGTATGGGGATGGGCTAAGCAGTAAAACCTATTTTAATAAGAGGGGTGTTACTGGAGTCCCTATATTATATTTATCATTAGTTGATATTTGGCGGTCAAGGGATCCTCAGGCCGAACTGATAGATGCCTTGGTTGTTCAGCCTAGCTTATGTGTTTCTGCCGTTTCTTCTCCTTCCACGCATCATTGCTCGAATCTAACAGGAGAGAGCTTCAGCGATCCTGATAGCGCCTGCGTGGCCACGCAGGATTTGGTATGCGGATCTAGTGGACATGTCCTCTCTGCCACCGTGGAAACTTCTATTGAGACAGTACCTTCTCATTCAAGGTCCTTTCCAACATCCAAATCTAATTTCTCTGCAGCTGACTGCGTGGAGATTGAACGCTTGATTTTATCGAAGCGAGGATTCTCTGATTCGGTCATCAATTCTTTGATATAGGCTAGAAAGCCTGTCACTAGAAAAATCTATCATAAGATATGGTGTAAATATCTTTATTGGTGTGAATCCAAGAGTTACTCATGGAGTAAAGTTGGGATTCCTAGGATTCTGTCTTTTCTCCAAGAAGGATTGGAGAAAGGGTTATCAGCAAGTTCCTTAAGGGGACAAATTTCAGCTTTGTTAATTCTGTTTCACAAACGTTTGGCAAATGTACCAGATGTTCAGTCTTTTTGTCAGGCTTTATCTAGAATTAAGCCTGTATTTCGACCCATTACTCCTCCCTGGAGTTTGAATTTAGTTCTTCGAGTTCTTCAAGGGGTTCCGTTTGAACCCATGCATTCCATGGATATCAAATTGTTATCCTGGAAAGTTCTGTTTTTAGGTTGTTTCAAATAAGAATATTAATCAGGAAATTGTTGTTCCTTCCTTATGTCCTAACCCTTCTAAGAAGAAGCGTATGTTGCATAATTTCGATGTGGTCCGTACCTTAAAGTTTTACTTACAGGCAACTAAGGATTTCCGTCAATCTTCTTCTTTATTCATTGTTTATTCTGGAAAGCGTAGGGGTCAGAAAGCTACGGCTACCTCTTTCTTTTTGGCTGAGAAGTATCATCCGCTTGGCATATGAGACTGCTGGATAGCAGCCTCCTGAAAGAATTATGGCTCATTCTACTAGGGCTGTGGCTTCCACATGGGCTTTTAAAAGCGATGCATCTGTTGAACAGATTTGCAAGGCTGCGACTTGGTCGTCCCTTCACACTTTTTCCAAATTTTCCAAATTTGATACTTTTGCTTCTTCTGAGGCTATTTTTGGGAGAAAGGTTCTTCAAGCAGTGGTGCCTTCCGTTTAGGTTCCTGTCTTGTCCCTCCCTTTCATCCGTTTCCTATTGCTTTGGTATTGGTTTCCCACAAGTAAGGATGAAATCCGTGGACTCATCATATCTTCGTAAAAGAAAACTAAATTTATGCTTACCTGATAAATTACTTTCTTTTACGATATGACAAGTCCATGGCCCACCCTGTTCTTTTTAAGACAGTTGTTTTTCTTGATATTTTTTGTAAACTTCAGTCACCTCTGCACCCTTTAGCCTTTCCTTTTTCTCTTCCTATACCTTCGGCCGAATGACTGAGGGTGGAGGGGAAGGGGAGGGGCTATATATACAGCTCTGCTGTGGTGCTCTTTGCCACTTCCTGTTAGCAGGAGGTTAATATCCCACAAGTAAGGATGAAATCTGTGGACTCGTCATATCGTAAAAGAAAGTAATTTATCAGGTAAGCATAAATTTAGTTTTTTATGATTTACACAAGTAACCTGAACATTTTTAATGAAACCTATTGTACTGAAGCAGGGCTGCCAGCGGGACATGAAAGAGGTCACTTGCGCCAGGGCCCAAGCTGCAACCACACACTAGATGAGGGAATTGGGTCACCTGGGCTCGGAACCACTGTTCTCTGTAAGGTGTGCCCCTCTAAGAATCACTTCATACAGAAAATCACTTCAGAATGTGGAGGGAGGCATGAACAAAAGTTTAGTAAGGGGCCCCAAAATTTCTAGTGGTGACCCTGCTTTGAAGTGAGCTCTGATGCATCTTGCGCAATATGTTGCAGCTATTTATGGTAGTCAAAGTGTTAAAGGGGCAGTACACATTGTAATTATGAGGTTTTCCTGCAGTCTTACAATCAATTAACATACTGTGTGAGTTTGAAAATGTTTATAATGACTGTAGCGCACCTTGTTTACTCTATTAGAAAGACCAGATTAACTCCTCCAAGTCTAGCACTCGCCACTCGTCTTACTTTGAGGGGCCAATCAGGACTTGCTACAGGAGTAGACAAGGCTAGCCACGGTCATTAATTCTACCAAAATACTCACTGTTTTGCATTTACTTATCCTATCATATCTGCTGAAGTCTATTAGACAGATATGGTGCAAAGTTAAACTTGTGGACCCTGCCATGTACACATACAGTTGTGAGAACTGGGAAAAAAAACTATTTTATAAACTACAGGAAAAGTGTTCAAAATAAATAATAAAAGTATACTGCAAAGTTATTTTTATATATAAATATTTTAGGATTACTGTCCCTTTAAGGCAAGCAGCAACTAGCAGATGTTGCGGAAAATAGAAAAGGCAAAGTGTAGCAAGGAGCTGTTTTCAGCTGTTTGACACATTAAGTGAAATTCACAGCTGTGTCTATAAAAGAGGAATCTGTTTCTTAATTATTCTGTAATCTTTTATACACATTTCTGTCTCTCCATCTGGTACCCAAGGGCAGCTATTATGTCTCTTTCATAAAACCATTAGTGCTTAATTTAGTGATTCTACACAGTTGTGCCACCCCTTGGCATTTGCAGACACATTAAGCAAAGCCCATTTCCATTTTACATTAAGGCTAAGCTAAATCTGCTATTGTAAACCTCATGTTTTGTTTAAAGGGACATGAAACCCACATTTAGAACGCGCATGCAATTTTAAACAACTTTACAATTTAATTATATTTAATTTGCTTCATTCTCTTTGTTTAAAAGCATATCTAAGTAGGCGTTGGCTGCACGTAATGCCTTGTGTGATTGGCTCACCCATATGCTTTGCTATTTCTTCAACAAAGGCTATCTGAAGAATTAAGCACATTTAGTAATGAAAGTAAACTAGAATGCTGTTTAAAATTGTATTCTCTATCGGAATAAAGAGAGATTTTTTTGGGGGGTTCGTGTCCCTTTAATGTATTGCAGGGTGCAGAAAGACAAACTGATCAAATGGTATAAGGATGTTTAATTATAAAGTAAAAAAGTGGATGGTTGAAATCCTTATTCTAGAGTCCTAAACAAAATATTATTGGTCAGATAGGTAAACATGCTGCAGAATCTGCGTTTCTTGCTTGTATGCCTTTCGTATTGATAAATCTTGCATGATACCCCAGTTGAATTTGCATGGGCTGCAGCATATCAAATTAAAGGGACCCACATTTTTTCTGTGATTCAGATAGAGCATGCAACTTTCTAATTTATTCCTATTATCAATTTTTCTTCGTTCTCTTGCTATCTTTATTTGAAAAAAAAAAAGCATCTAAGCTAAGGAGCCAGTCAATTTTTGGTTCAGTACTCTGGACAGCACTTGTTTATTGGTGGATGAATGTATCCACCAATCAGCAAGAACAACCCAGTTTGTTAACCAAAAATGGGCCGGCATCTAAACTTACATTCTTGCTTTTCAAATAAAAATATCAAGAGAATGAAGAAAATTTGATAATAGGAGTAAATTAGAAAGTTGCTTAAAATTGCATGCTCTATCTGGGTTCAGTATCCCTTTAACTGTGTCAATAAATCGGGGTGTTTAAAAAGCAGAATGATGGGGTTTTATAGTAAAATATCTATTATTCAAACTACATACCCCTTTCTATTCATTTGTATGTTACTTATTTATAGGATTTATCTATGGATCAATTTACTATTTAAATAGAGAGCAGTTATTCTCATTAAAGAGCCTATATTTAACCATGGGTCATCTAATTACTTAATTAATATGCTTTAAAAACAATTTAAAATATTCTTAATATAAAAACATAAAATTTGTATTTATTACAATTAGAATCAATGGGTAAACACTTCACTGCTTGCCGATCTCACAATTATTCAGCTATTACAGTTATCCTAGACATTGTAACTGAACCTTATACTGTAAACTGGAATTTGTAGAGATAGAAAAAAATATTGGACATTTACAGACTTTTCAGGGTATAAATTCCTAATAATTTCTATTTTTATTTTATGATTCAGATAGAGCAAACCATTTTAAACAACGTTCCAATTTACTTCTATTTTCACATTTGTTAAAGGAGCAGCAAGGTACTACTGGGAGCTACATCAGGTAAGCCAAAGACAAGAGGCATATATATATATATATATATATATATATATATACAGCCATCAATCAGCTGCTTGTTCACAGTAGTGCACTGGTACTCCTGAGCATACTTAGGTATGCTTTTCAACAAAGGATACAAATTGTTTGCTTTATCTGTATCATGAAACTTCAACATCTTCATAATTAAAACCCATACATGTGAGAAACACTTCTTGATCATTTTCATGGCTATTAATTACATTCAGATCAGTACATGTTCCTTTCTCTGGAGGCTTACAGTGCTCTGCTCTGCTGCTATACAGAGAACAAAAAAACAAACAAATTCACTTGTGGAAGAAAATGGAAGTAGCTTGCTTTTTTCTGATCATTTCTTGTTAAAGGGACAGTCTACACAATAATTTGTATTGTTTTAAATTACTTATTCTCCAGTTTTGCACAACCAACACAGTTATATTAATACACTTTTTTACCTCTGTGATTACCTTGTATCTAAGCATTTGCAAACTGACCCCTTATTTCAGTTCTTTTGACACACTTACATTTTAACCAGTCAATGCTGAATCCTAGGTGACTCCACGTGTGTGAGCACAATGTTATCTATATGACACACATGAACTATGCCCTCTAGTTTATTTTGGACTAGACTGTCCCTTTAAATGATTAAATACAAATAGCCACCTTTTTAGTTCATTTAGCAATTGTGTTTTTTCTTGTGATTTTTCATTGAAGCAGCTGAAAGTATTGGATAAAATTAGCACCTTGTTTAGTGCCATTATTGTAAGAGATACAGTGTATTAGGATATATTGATTCATTAAAGGATGATTCATCTCTGCATTGTAATGTATGTGCGCTGTGGTTTCTTGTCTTGTATAAAGCCAGAGGTCATTCTGAACTTCTGTCATATTATGTTTGGCCATGCAGAACTAGTGTGACAAACGCTCTCACAATTATCTCTGTAACATCAAAATTTTAAATCTACAGTTTCCTAGTAATCATAGTAAGGGTGAACACAAACTTCTGTTCTGAGAACCAGAATACTAAGAAGTAGAAATTTAAGATGATAAAGGTGTATTCCCTAAAAGCCAGAGTACGTTTAGAATATATATATAAATAATTTGTTTTAAGATATCTGGAGTGGACAAAAAAATTGCCTCTTGATGCACTATATATATATACATATATGTCAATTATATGTATAATCAAACCTGCATAGATAAGAAACAAGAAAATAGGGTGACATGTTTGGAAGATTAAGTAAACGTGGTGGTTCATAAATCTGTTATATGCTATTGTCTGAAAGAGAGGTCCTAGGAATACCTAAAGATTTTATAGTATTTTCCAAATCCCAGAAGTAATCTGGAAAAAATTGCTTCCCCTGATAGTTATAATATATCTGTTTCAATGACATGGACATCAACAGTTGTGCTTTTTTTTTATAGCAGTCTTTTATTAGCCTACTTATCAAAGTGTGTTGTAAAAGTATGTTGGGGCTCAGTAGCCCTATGATATTGTTTATGTCGCTTTTAATAGAAAAAAAATAGTTGGTACAGTTCTGGCTTTCTCAGGAGGTAACATAAACTCTAAATGTAAAAGTTTCATGTAAAAAAAAAAACTCGGATTCATACAACATGAGAGAAATTAATGTGTGTGTATATGTGTGTGTGTGTGTGTGTATGTATATATGTATATATATATATATATATATATATATATTATATATATATATATATATATATATATATATATACACACACGTACACATATATACACACACACAGTGAGGGGGGAAATTATTTGATTCCCTGCTGATTTTCTACGTTTTCCCCCACTGACAAAGAAATGACCAGTCTATAATTTTAAAAAAAATCTAGAAAAACCCATTTCAAAAAAGTTATAAATTGATTTGCATTTTAATGAGTGAAATAAGTATTTGATTCCCTATCAATCAGCAAGATTTCTGGCTCCCAGGTGTCTTTTATACAGGGAACGAGCTGAGATTAGGAGCACTCTCTTAAAGGGAATGCTCCTAATCTCAGTTTACCTGTATAAAAGACACCTGTCCACAGAAGCAATCAATCAGATTCTAACTATCCACCATGACAAAGACCAAAGAGCTGTCCAAGGATGTCAGGGACAAGATTGTAGACCTACACAAGGCTGGAATGGGCTATAAGACCATCGCCAAGCAGTTTGGTGAGAAAGTGACAACAGTTGGTGTGATTATTCACAAATGGAAGAAACACAAAATAACTGTCTGTCTCCATGCAAGATCTCACCTTGTGGAGCTTCAATGATCATTAGAACAGTGAAAAGTCAGTCCAGAACTACATGGGAGGATCTTGTCAATGATCTCAAGGCAGCTGGGACCATAGTCACCAAGAAAACAATTGGTAACACACTACACCGCGAAGGACTGAAATCCTGCAGCGCCCGCAAGGTCCCCCTGCTCAAGAAAGCACATGTATAGGCCCATCTGAAGCTTGCCAATGAACATCTGAATGATTCAGAGGAGTACTGGGTGAAAGTGTTGTGGTCAAATGAGACCAAAATCAAGCTCTTTAGCATCAACTCAACTCGCCGTGTTTAGAGAAGGAGGAATGCTGCCTATGACCCTAAGAACCCCATCCTCACCATCAAACTTGGAGGTGGAAACATGCTTTGGGTGTATTTGTCTGCTAAAGGGACAGGACAACTTCAATGCATCAAAGGGACGATGGACGGGGCCATGAACCATCAAATCTTGTCTGAGAACTCCCTTCCCTCAGCCAGGGCATTGAAAATGGGCCGTGGATGGGTATTCCAGCATGACAATTGCCCAAAACACACGCCCAAGGCAACAAAGGAGTGGCTCAAGAAGAAGCACATTAAGGCCCTGGAATGGCCTAGCCAGTCTCCAGACCTTAATCCCATATAAAATCTGTGGAGGGAGCTGAAGGTTCGAGTGGCCAAATGTCAGCCTCGAAACCTTAATGACTTTGAGAGGATCTGCATAGAGAAGTTGGGCAAAATCCCTCCTGAGATGTGTGTAAATCTGGTGGCCAACTACAAGAAACATCTGACCTCTGTGATTGCCAACAAGGGTTTAGCCACCAAGTACTAAATCATGTTTTGCAAAGGGGTCAAATACTTATTTCACTCATTAAAATGCAAATCAATTTATAACTTTTTTTGAAATGCGTTTTTCTGGATTTTTTGTTGTTCTGTTTCTTCAAATAAACCTACCATTAAAATGATAGACTAATCATTTATTTGTCAGTGGGCAAACATACAAAAAAGCAGAGGATCAAATAATCCCCCCCACTCTATGTATGTATGTGTATGTATGTATGTATATATATATATATTTCCACTGTGTATCTGCACTCACAATTCAAAGATAGTCAGCAACCAGGGTGCTCAGTCAAAATTTCAATAAGTATCAACAAGTAGGGACTGCACTCACTGGATTCAGTTCAAATAATACCTTATTTATTTAATGGTATTGAATAAATAAGGTATTATTTGAACTGAATCCAGTGAGTGCAGTCCCTACTTGTTGATACTTTTATATATATATATATATATATATATATGTATATACTGTGTATATATATATATGTATATATATATATATATATATATATATATATATATATATAATATATATATATATATATACACACACAGCAATTCTTTCAAATATTTTTGCACAAACCGCTTTGGCAGAATTAAACAGCTCAGAATGATATTTCCACAATTCAGTACTACTTGTACAGTATTATAGTGCTATTATACAAGGTACAGGGTTTTGAAACTAATACCTAGTAACCAAGCATATTAAATACGGTGAGCAGAGATGTATAACATTTTAGTCTGAGTCATGTGTTTCAAGGAATATAGTACTAAACTTTCCACATATTTTGGTTTTATCATTTTCATCATTCAGCAAACTATTTGCGTAAGTGAATTACTCACTCTTAACCAGTCTCTCGTTAAATGTATGTAAATAAGATGACATACCATGTTCTTCCTACAGGTATTGTAAATAAGATGAGAGAAATTTCCACGGTTGTGTTTGATATTTTCTGCTTTAGTTATTTCTGTTTTTGGTGGGAGTTGTATGTGCTTGAGTAAATATGAAAGAGAAAATTGGTTTCCTGTATAAGATATGTATGAAGAAAAATAAAACTAATTTGTGTTCTTACCCAGAATTATTTTTTTACAGAAGAACTACTGTGAAAAGCAACTATCCTTATTTGTCTTGACGTCTAACTATGCCACATAATGAAATTATTGATCCAAATGTTTAGGTTTTGTGCAGGTGCAGTGAAATCTGTATTACCTTTCACCCAATCCCTCGCTAATTTATATCATATGTGCTTCATATATAGTTCTCTTCAGTTCACACCACAGGTTTTCTATAGGGTGCAAGTCAGGGGACTGTGATGGCCATGGCAGGAGCTTGATTTTGTGGTCAATAAACCATTTTTGTGTTTATTTTGATGTATGTTTTGGTTTCTGGCAGAGGCAGTTAGGTGTTCATTTAATATCTGTTTATATTTGATAGAGTACATGATTCCATTTAACCTAATAAAATATCTGGGTCCTCTGGCAGAAAAACAGCCCCAAAACATTAAAGAGCCACCACCATATTTAACCGTGGGCGTGACATACTTTTCCATACGCCTATCTTTCTGTGTGCGCTAAACCCCATCTCTGGTGTTTATTGCCAAAAAGCTCTATTTTGGTCTCATCTGATCATAGAACTGATCCCATCGGATGTTCCAGTAGTGTCTGACAATCTGAAGATGCTTGAATATGTTTTTGGGTGAGAGAAGATGCTTTTGTCTTGAAACTCTTCCAAACAACTTGTGGTGATGTAGGTGACGTCTTATTGTAGCATTGTAGACTTCTGCAATTTTCCAGCTGTGATCCTTTGAGATATTTTGACTACTCAAACCATCCTCTTCACAGTACTTTGAGACCATATAAACACGTGTCCTCTTCCAGGTTGATTCATAATATTTCTAATTGACAAACTTCTTAATTATTGCCCTGATGGAGGAAATGGGCATTATCAGTGCTTTTGCTATTTTATTACAACCACATCCCATTTTGTGAAGCTCAACAGCCTTTTACCACACATCACAGCTATATATTCATTGGTCTTATCTATTATGATGAATGACTAAGGGAATTCGAACTATGTGTTATGTCATATTTATACCCCTGTGAAACAGGAAGTCACGGTTTAAGAATTTCCTGTCCCTAGTCACCCAGGAGTACAAAAAAAATATCAATGGTAATATACTTAAAATATATATTGTTTTCATATAAATTCAAAAACGGTGCCGCATATATTCAACCCATGAGAGCAGAGTATTTTTGTGTATTTTTTTAACAAAAGGTAGAAAGGTTAAACAATAAAGACAAATTTTCACAGCCTTCTTTGCTCATATTTACCAAGGGTGCCAATATTAGTTAAGTGCACTGCACAGCAGTGATTAAGCCCCTCTATTATATACATTGAGTAGTATTAATACCTTTTTGGTCACATACAGTGCAGCGGTAAACTATGTTAATGCAATAAAATACACTTACCCCAAACCTTGGAGAGTTTATGTAATCTCTGGACTCTCTACTGAGGGGGTTTTAAAATAAATTTATATGAATAAACAAAGTATCAGAGTTCACCATTCATGGTGTTTAAAAACCCAAATCTTGCTATTTTATTATACCCACATACTGTACTATGTTTCAGAGATTTCAGGAAAGACTATGGAGAAAATCACATTTTACTCCATGACTTTGTTGCCTATAAATTCCTCTTGCTTACTTTCAACACTGTCTACTGAGCAAAACTTCTTTTTAATGGTTCATAAACTCACAAAATTCAAATTCTTGTTGCTTTTTCTCTTTTCATACAGCAATTGCTGGTTTAGGCAATTTGCAGCATTTGGAAAGCTCAAGTTAGAGAGTTTGCTTTTTATCAACTTTATGTAGTGTGGGAAAAACACAATTTTGCTGGAAGGTATAAGGCTGTAGGTCTGCCCTACCCCCAGACAACCCATAAGGTTCTCTTACCCTATATCTAAGATTTATTGCACTCTAGACACATGGCGAAAGCGGAAGAGACCATTACAGGATGCTATAATGGCCACACTTTTGATCTTTCTGCTTTTTAAGAAACAGCAGCCTTGGGGCAAAATCTAGGCAGGTTTGTCACATTGTCATTACCTTGTAGATCCGTACCTGACTTGTGTGCATGTATGTTAGCAGATGACTGTGGACACAGGGGGTAATGTCAAAGTTTAGCTTATATGTTCATGAAATAAAAGTACATTTAGTTTAGTTATTTTTGTTTTAGAGAGCATTTCAGAGAAGAAGGGCACTTTAAAAGTCTACAAGTTTTTCTTCAGTTTGTACTCGGTCTAATGTCCTTTTTTTTGCATCTGTGTTCATACTCTGCTTCTTTATTGGCTTTATATGGTGGCAGAGGATAGAACTTGCGGATCTCTGTGTTTTTACTTTTTTATTTCATTATTCAGATAGATTTCCAAATTACTTCTATTATTTACTTTGTTGGGGGGGGGGGGTTATGTCCCTTTAATACAACACACAAGATTTGATTTGATCTCTTATTTGGGAGCCCAGAAAATAAAATAGTCACTTGAAATAAATGTCTACAGGCCCATTTATCAAAGGGCTTGCGGACCTGATCCGACACTGCGGATCAGGTCCGCAAGACCTCGCTAAATGCGGAGAGCAATACGCTCTCCGCATTTAACATTGCACCAGCAGCTCACAAGAGCTGCTGGTGCAACGCCGTCCCTGCTGACTCGCGGCCAATCGGCCGCCAGCAGGGAGCTGTCAATCAACCCGATCGTATTCGATCGGGTTGATGTCTGGCGATTCCTGTCCGCCTGTTCAGAGCAGGCGGACAGGGTTATGGAGCAGCGGTCTTTAGACCGCTGCTTCATAAGTTGTGTTTCTGGCGAGTCTGAAGACTCGCCAGAAACACGGCCCTTCAAGCTCCATACGGAGCTTGATAAGTGGGCCTGATAGAGTATTACTCTTTATTGTATGTGCTTTTTAATAAGGTTCGGAAAATTTAGTGGGTAATAATATTCAGAGAATATTTTATTAGAATTTCCATGATTTTAAATGTAGTGTCTGATATTTTAATTTATATTTATTTTATGTATTTATTTATTTTATTTAGTAAACTTTATTCTATGTATTATTAGTCAATTGCAGAATAAATTAGCTAGCTAGTAATGAGGGAATACTGACACAGAAGTATCCAACAAATTTGTTGTTTACATTATCCTATTTTAAAAACAATACAGATATAATGCTACATATCGTTTCCCTGCACCTCCTCATTTTGCAGAAAACAAAGTGTAGCTGCTGATTAGTTGATTTCCAAGAGTTTCCTTTTGATCAAATATTAAATATTCTTTTGTTTTTTTTTATTTCTTGTTATAACCTGTTATATGGCCTGGTTTTCATACTGGAATAACCTATTTAACAGGAAAAAAATTGTCTGCGATTTACACCAAAACTCCAAAATCGCTCTATTGTTTTTGTTAAATTTGTGATAGATTAAGGGACATTTATAACTTGTATCATACAATATATATAAATTACTGAACTGCAAAAATATGTTAAAATCATTTATCTCTCTTAGGCCTAGATTTGGAGTTCGGCGGTAAAAGGGCTGTTAACGCTCCGCGGGTTTTTTTCTGGCCGCACCATAAATTTAACTCTGGTATCGAGAGTTCAAACAAATGCTGCGTTAGGCTCCAAAAAAGGAGCGTAGAGCATATTTACCGCAAATGCAACTCTCGATACCAGCGGTGCTTACGGACGCGGCCGGCATCAAAAACGTGCTCGTGCACGATTCTCCCATAGGAAACAATGGGGCAGTTTGAGCTGAAAAAAAACCTAACACCTGCAAAAAAGCAGCGTTCAGCTCTTAACGCAGCCCCATTGTTTCCTATGGGGAAACCACTTCCTACGTCTGCACCTAACACTCTAACATGTACCCCCGAGTCTAAACACCCCTAACCTTACACTTATTAACCCCTAATCTGCCCGCCCCCAGCTATCGCTGACCCCTGCATTACACTTTTAACCCCTAATCTGCCGCTCCGTAAACCGCCGCCACCTACGTTATCCCTATGTACCCCTAATCTGCTGCCCTAACATCGCCGACCCCTATATTATATTTATTAACCCCTAATCTGCCGCTCCCAACATCGCCGCCACCTGCCTACACTTATTAACCCCTAATCTGCCGAGCGGACCTGAGCGCTACTATAATAAAGTTATTAACCCCTAATCCGCCTCACTAACCCTATCATAAATAGTATTAACCCCTAATCTGCCCTCCCTAACATCGCCGCCACCTACCTTCAATTATTAACCCCTAATCTGCCGACAGGAGCTCACCGCTATTCTAATAAATGTATTAACCCCCTAAAGCTAAGTCTAACCCTAACACTAACACCCCCCTAAGTTAAATATAATTTTTATCTAACGAAATAAATTAACTCTTATTAAATAAATGATTCCTATTTAAAGCTAAATACTTACCTGTAAAATAATCCTAATATAGCTACAATATAAATTATAATTATATTATAGCTATTTTAGGATTTATATTTATTTTACAGGCAACTTTGTAATTATTTTAACCAGGTACAATAGTTATTAAATAGTTAAGAACTATTTAATAGTTACCTAGTTAAAATAATAACAAATTTACCTGTAAAATAAATCCTAACCTAAGATATAATTAAACC
The DNA here is from genome assembly GCF_027579735.1 of Bombina bombina. Taxonomy (NCBI): domain Eukaryota; kingdom Metazoa; phylum Chordata; class Amphibia; order Anura; family Bombinatoridae; genus Bombina; species Bombina bombina. Next base: position 357,714,682 of record NC_069503.1, on the reverse strand, counting down.
TAACACTACCCTATCAATAAAATAATTAAATAAACTACCTACAATTACCTACAATTAACCTAACACTACACTATCAATAAATTAATTAAACACAATTGCTACAAATAAATACAATTAAATAAACTATCTAAAGTACAAAAAATAAAAAAGAACTAAGTTACAGAAAATAATAAAATATTTACAAACATAAGAAAAATATTACAACAATTTTAAACTAATTACACCTACTCTAAGCCCCCTAATAAAATAACAAAGCCCCCCAAAATAAAAAATTCCCTACCCTATTCTAAAATACAAATATTACAAGCTCTTTTACCTTACCAGCCCTGAACAGGGCCCTTTGCGGGCATGCCCCAAGAATTTCAGCTCTTTTGCCTGTAAAAAAAAACATACTATACCCCCCCCCAACATTACAACCCACCACCCACATACCCCTAATCTAACCCAAACCCCCCTTAAATAAACCTAACACTACCCCCCTGATGATCTTCCTACCTTGTCTTCACCATGCCAGGTTCACCGATCCGTCCTGGCTCCAAGATCTTCATCCAACCCAAGCGGGGGCTAGGACATCCACTGAAGAAGTCCAGAAGAGGGTCCAAAGTCTTCCTCCTATCCGGCAAGAAGAGGACATCCGGACCGGCAAACATCTTCTCCAAGCGGCATCTTCTATCTTCTTCCATCCGATGACGACCGGCTCCATCTTGAAGACCTCCAGCGCGGATCCATCCTCTTCTTCCGACGACTAGACGACGAATGACGGTTCCTTTAAGGGACGTCATCCAAGATGGCGTCCCTCGAATTCCGATTGGCTGATAGGATTCTATCAGCCAATCGGAATTAAGGTAGGAATTTTCTGATTGGCTGATGGAATCAGCCAATCAGAATATAGTTCAATCCGATTGGCTGATCCAATCAGCCAATCAGATTGAGCTCGCATTCTATTGGCTGTTCCGATCAGCCAATAGAATGCGAGCTAAATCTGATTGGCTGATTGGATCAGCCAATCGGATTGAACTATATTTCTGATTGGCTGATTCCATCAGCCAATCAGAAAATTCCTACCTTAATTCCGATTGGCTGATAGAATCCTATCAGCCAATCGGAATTCGAGGGACGCCATCTTGGATGACGTCCCTTAAAGGAACCGTCATTCGTCGTCTAGTCGTCGGAAGAAGAGGATGGATCCGCGCTGGAGGTCTTCAAGATGGAGCCGGGTCGTCATCGGATGGAAGAAGATAGAAGATGCCGCTTGGAGAAGATGTTTGCCGGTCCGGATGTCCTCTTCTTGCCGGATAGGAGGAAGACTTTGGACCCTCTTCTGGACTTCTTCAGTGGATGTCTAGCCCCCGCTTGGGTTGGATGATGATCTTGGAGCCAGGACGGATCGGTGAACCTGGCATGGTGAAGACAAGGTAGGAAGATCATCAGGGGGGTAGTGTTAGGTTTATTTAAGGGGGGTTTGGGTTAGATTAGGGGTATGTGGGTGGTGGGTTGTAATGTTGGGGGGGGGTATAGTATGTTTTTTTTTACAGGCAAAAGAGCTGAAATTCTTGGGGCATGCCCCGCAAGGGCCCTGTTCAGGGCTGGTAAGGTAAAAGAGCTTGTAATATTTGTATTTTAGAATAGGGTAGGGAATTTTTTATTTTGGGGGCTTTGTTATTTTATTAGGGGGCTTAGAGTAGGTGTAATTAGTTTAAAATTGTTGTAATATTTTTCTTATGTTTGTAAATATTTTATTATTTTCTGTAACTTAGTTCTTTTTTATTTTTTGTACTTTAGATAGTTTATTTAATTGTATTTATTTGTAGCAATTGTGTTTAATTAATTTATTGATAGTGTAGTGTTAGGTTAATTGTAGGTAATTGTAGGTAGTTTATTTAATTATTTTATTGATAGGGTAGTGTTAGGTTTAATTATATCTTAGGTTAGGATTTATTTTACAGGTAAATTTGTTATTATTTTAACTAGGTAACTATTAAATAGTTCTTAACTATTTAATAGCTATTGTACCTGGTTAAAATAATTACAAAGTTGCCTGTAAAATAAATATAAATCCTAAAATAGCTATAATATAATTATAAATTATATTGTAGCTATATTAGGATTTATTTTACAGGTAAGTATTTAGCTTTAAATAGGAATCATTTATTTAATAAGAGTTAATTTATTTCGTTAGATAAAAATTATATTTAACTTAGGGGGGTGTTAGTGTTAGGGTTAGACTTAGCTTTAGGGGTTAATACATTTATTAGAATAGGCGGTGAGCTCCGGTCGGCAGATTAGGGGTTAATAATTGAAGGTAGGTGTCGGCGATGTTAGGGAGGGCAGATTAGGGGTTAATACTATTTATGATAGGGTTAGTGAGGCGGATTAGGGGTTAATAACTTTATTATAGTAGCGGTGCGGTCCGCTCGGCAGATTAGGGGTTAATAAGTGTAGGCAGGTGTCGGCGACGTTGAGGGGGGCAGATTAGGGGTTAATAAATATAACATAGGGGTCGGCGATGTTAGGGGTAGCAGATTAGGGGTACATAGGGATAACGTAGGTGGCGGCGATTTGCGGTCGGAAGATTAGGGGTTAATTATTTTAAGTAGCTTGCGGCGACGTTGTGGGGGGCAAGTTAGGGGTTAATAGATATAATACAGGGGTCGGCGGTGGTAGGGGCAGCAGATTAGGGGTACATAAGTATAACGTATGGTGGCGGTCGGCAGATTAGGGGTTAAAATTTTAATCGAGTGGCGGCGATGTGGGGGAGCTCGGTTTAGGGGTACATAGGTAGTTTATGGGTGTTAGTGTACTTTAGGGTACAGTAGTTAAGAGCTTTATAAACCGGCGTTAGCCAGAAAGCTCTTAACTCCTGCTATTTTCAGGCGGCTGGAATCTTGTCGTTAGAGCTCTAACGCTCACTGCAGAAACGACTCTAAATACCGGCGTTAGGAAGATCCCATTGAAAATATAGGGCTACGCAAATGGCGTAGGGGGATCTGCGGTATGGAAAAGTCGCGGCTGTAAAGTGAGCGTTAGACCCTTTAATCACTGACTCCAAATTACCAGCGGCGGCCAAAACCAGCGTTAGGAGCCTCTAACGCTGGTTTTGACGGCTACCGCCGAACTCTAAATCTAGGCCTTATTTTGTTAGCACAATGTATAAGGTTTTGCAGATCAAGGGCATTTCGGGTTTATTCTTTAAAACCCTTGTGGAATTCATGTTCCTGGTCACATTTGCTGTGGCCTCTTAATGACAGATATAAATTAACTTTAGTGCTGACCTAACTGTGTAGGATGTTGCAGGCTAAAATAAAGCTCCCCATATTTTAAAGTAACTTTTTTAATTATCCTTTTAGAAATTATGTACTGCATTGCAAAATATCTGTATGCAACAATAAATGGTTTAAAAGCATTCAAAACTGTTATTTTGTTAGGAAAATGTCATCATTTATGGTCCTGGGTGGGACATAACCCTTTAACCCTGAAAGGACACAGCCTCAGTTTTTTTAATGGTTCCATGATGAAATCATTCTGTCATTGATCATTAAGGGGTTAATAAAAGCCTCTGGAATCTTGTTTATTTTACTTTCTTTTCTATGGCCAATTGTGGTCAGATATAAATAAGTGCCTGCAAATTATCAGCCAATCACTTTGCATCATGTTAAAGTGTCAGGATTCTGCATTTTATATGATGCACCCCTTCTTCTTTTTTTTTATTGAACTCAAAATAAATATTGAAGGTACATTGCAAAGTCTTGTACAATTAGACACTTTGTGATGCAACTAATGAATTGCTTGTATATTGGGTGTATATATGTTTGCATGAAGCCTCCTGTTTGTAATTCTGCCTGGGGTCTACTTTCAATCTTCTTATTTATTAAGGAATATGAGACACAGCTCCTAAGCTGTAATGTAAGACATTGTATTAGACTGTAAAATATAAGAAGGAAATTAGATCTTCTATGAGTTCTTTGATGTTGTATTATGCTTTAGGTTGATTTTGCATGCTTTTTATATTGCCACCACAGGGAAATATAATAAACTCCTAAAGTGTGTGTAATGTTTCATTCTGACTCATACAACTAGATACAGCGAGGCTTTGATGCTAGTTATTAATCCAGGCTTGTCAGGAGCTATGGATACGAGTGTCATTTATCTAATCTCCAGCAAAACCATATAACAAATGTCTGTGATCACATTCACTGGGATGTAAATCCTGCAGAACTACTCATACCTGCTCTGTGATTCTTTCACTGTAAATCCCACAACACGGCTGATACTTTCAGATATGACATTGATAGGTCATTTGAAATAGTTTGTGCTATTGTAGAATATGTTTTAGAATGAATTCATTAATCATGTGAACGATTCAGAAAACACAACTGTCTGACAAAAACTTTGGTTTAATGAAATAATGTTTGAAGACGGAATTCCCTGCAGAAATCTATAGGATGCACAGGAAATTTGCCATCCACTGCTCTGTTTAAACTGAAACTTGTAGCTTTCATTCTCTTTCATAGGTGAATTCTTCAGAAAATGTTTCATTTCCTTCTCAGTTCATAGTTTAAAGTAAAGTAAAATTAAACTTTTGTAATTTTCTATTATCAAATTTGCTTTGTGCTCTTGATATCCTTTTTTTAAAGAGTAGGCTAAGCACTACTGGCACATCTGGTAAGCCAACGATATATATGTGTGTGTGTATGTAGCCACCAATGACCAGCTAGCTCCCAGTAGTGTATTGCTGCTCTTGAGACTACATAAGTATGCTTTTATCATCACAGAAAGAGGGCGCCCCAATGGTGTGATCTCTTCACGGTAACAGAATACAATGTAGTGAAGAAATGTACTCACAAATTCCAAAGCACTACGAGTGCAAATTGGACAGGCTGGACCGTTGGAAGTCGTCCAGCAAACTTATTCTCCTTGGGTTGTCAGCTGCGATGTATGGATATGTATGTATGGATATGTATGCAGAGAACTAGTAAGGTATAGGTAGCCCAAACCAATCAATGCTCTGTCAGCCTCATTCTCGTTCTGAGCCGTAACTGAAAACGTGGTTGACAGAGCATTGATTGGTTTGGGCTACCTATACCTCACTAGTTCTCTGCATGCAAATCCATACATCGCAGGTGACAATCCAAGGAAAATAAGTTTGCTGGGCGACTTCCAACAGTCCAGCCTGCCCAATTTGCACTCGTAGTGCTTTTGAATTTGTGAGTATGTTTCTTCACCACGTATTTCGTTACCATGAAGATCTCACACCATTGGGGTGCCCTCTTTCTGTTTTGTGTTTTTCAGTCTTTGATCTCGTATTACTACAAGATCGTCCTTAGAAGAGGGTGCTGCCTGCTTCTAACCACATACACCTGGATTAACTATACTCCAGTACTATTTTCATACTTTTATAGACTGCCATTAGAGTCTCTCTTTTATTATTTGTTTTTTGTATTGTGATCATGTTTTGATTTTAATTATTGCACTTATATCCTTGATTGCTTTTTCACATATGTTGTAGGCGCTTTTAGCAAATCATGTTATGCTTTTATCATCAAATTTGCTTTGATCTCTCTGTATTCTTTGTTGAAAGCTAAACCTAGGTAGGCTCAAATGCTAATTTCTTAGCCCATGAAGACTGCCTATTATCTCAGTGCATTTTGACAGTTTTTCCACAGCTAGACACTGCTAGTTCGTGTGTGCCATATAGATAGCATTATGTTCGCTCCTGTGGAGTTATTTATGAGTAAGCACTGATTGGCTAAAATTGCAAGTCTGTCAAAATAACTGAGATACGGGGGCAGTCTGCAGAGGCTTAGATACACTTTTTACCTCTGTGATTACGTTGTATTAATATAATTGTTTTTGTTATGCAAAATTAGCGAATGGGTAATAAAGGGATTATCTATCTATCTATCTTTTTTTTTTTTTTAAGTTTTAAAACAAGCTTTATTAAGATTGACAAGAGAAAAAGTCAACATTAGTCAATGTACATTGTTTGGAAAATCATTAAGCAGAGATCTTGTACACATACAAAGTAACAGACTTTCCCTCAACAATTCCAACAGTAAAAGTTTTGTACATTATGATCAGAGAGAAAGTGCTGTAAATAAAGTGGTCCGAAAGTTCTCTTTGTCTCTTGCCTTCTTGACTTTGGGAACAGCATCGTGATATTGAGCTTGTTTCGATGAGCTCAACAGCTCATGGTATTATATAAATAATGTAATCAACTAAAACATAAACTTAGGAATTTGACATCAGATATTTAGACAGGTTTAAACAAATTTGTTTTCAGCGTGCTTGTGTCATGCGGCTGAGGATATCCCAAGGTCTGACGTCTTTGCTCATGCAGAGTAACAAGAGCAGAACTCTTAGTAGGAAAGGGAAATGATATGAGTAGAGGAGAAAGAAAAAAAAAAAAAAAAGGGGGGGTGGGAGAGGGGAGAGGTGAAGGGAGGTGAATGGAGGGAGATTACATAGGGGTTTTTTCCTATCCTTCTTTTCTCTGTTTCTGGATGTTGTGTCAGGGTTGTATGAAAGGCGGTCACAGTTTTTTAACCCTCCCATGTTAATGTCATCATCTCGTGGGTGGCGAGCTTTCCTGTTTTAAGGAAGTGGTAACGCTCTAACTTAAGCAGGTCTCCCACTTTGTGTTTCGATTCCTGCACAGTCGGGACTTGAGGAGACTTCCAGTGTGCCGGAATGAGCCCCTTCGCGCCTCCCAACATTATAAGGAAGAGTATGTGCCTATCCACTCCCACCACTTTAGGTAATTCGTGAGAGATCAAGTATGTAGGTTTGGGGGTTATGATGATCCGAGAATTTTGCTCTTTCTCCCAGCACCTCCCTCCCAAAATGGCCTTATTCGTGGGCAGTGCCACCATATGTGAGAAGAGATCCTCCTCTCGCAAGCCTCTCCAGCACCTTCCGTCTGTGTTAGGGTAAATCTTCCACAATCGTTGAGGTGTTAGGGTACCACCCTGCTAAAGTATGTTTATAGTGCATCTCCAGTGTTCTCGCTGAAACAGATGCCTTCTTGATCTTTTTAAAGATCTTCAGCCACTCCTCAGTGGAAATATCCACCTCCAACTCCGCTTGCCATAAGGAAGCATACGACGGGAGGACGGTGTCCCCCTTATTCAGCAGGAGCTGATAGAGGTGAGAGATTAAGTGAGTCGGTGTCTGCTGCATAGTACACAGTGCTTCATAGGGTGTTCTGCGTCTGGCCAGCGCTTCTCGATCTCTACAGGTGTTAAAAAAATGTGTGATCTGTGCCATCCTGTACCAGGACGCAAAGATCACTTGGTCCCACTCAACTAGCTCCTCGTGTGTTTTGAGTTTATTATTCAAGAGGACATTAGAAAAAGCAGTTTCAGCTAGGGTATAAGCTGTCCCTACAGCGCGTCTTGGAAGCTCCATTCCCAAGTCAGGATTATCCCGGACAGGGATGTTTGGTGATATACGAGTGGACACAAAGGTACCCTCGTCTAGGACCCTGTCCCACACTTTCAGGGTGTCGTTAATCATTGGATATAAAGAGAGCGAGACTGGGCGGTTCCGAGCAGATATCCAGGCCAAGGCTCCAGTGTTGCCACGCTGTGAGATATCATTGTCAATTTGTATCCATAGTTTATCGTGGGAGTTTCGACACCACTCCACTATCCTCTGAAGGAATATTGCTCTTTGATACTCTCTTAAGAGCGGAACTCCCAGTCCGCCTCTCTCCTTTGGCATATATATTGTGGACTTTCGAACCCTGGGCCTGGTTCCGTTCCAAATATAATTTTCAATACCTGATTTCATGCGTTGAAGATAGTGGGAAGTCGAGACCGCAGGGATGGTCTGCATAATATAAAGAATTCTAGGTAGTGCGTTCATTTTGACCACTCCTATTCTTCCTAACCAAGATATTGATTTTTTTTTTCCAGTTGGATAAGTCCCTAATGATGTCATCGCAGATTTTTTTATAATTGAGGTCAATGATTTCAGGGGTACTGGGTGTAACAATTACACCTAAGTATTTGATACTGTGTGTTGCAACTCTTATGGGGCAGATTGCGGTTGACGTAGCAAATTTGTCCGGGGGCTCAGTGACGTTTAAGATTTCAGACTTTAGGAGGTTGAGGCGAAAGTTAGACCTAATTCCATATTCCCTAAAGTCTGCTAGGGCCGCGTCTAAAGATGTGGCCGAGTCCGCTAATTTTAGCAAGACGTTGTCAGCGTACATTGAGAGTTTATGTTCAATGGCGCCCACGCTCAGGCCCCTTACTGCCGAGTTGGCCCTGATCTTGTTTGCAAGGACCTCAATCGCGAGGACGAACAGGAGAGGCGACAGGGGACAACCCTGTCTTGTCCCGTTCTTGATCAAAAATGTCTCCGAGAGGGTGCCATTCACTCTCACACGCGCGTTTGGTGTTGAGTAAAGGGACATGACAACATTTATAAAACCAGGTCCGAAACCGAATCTGCCCAGTGTGCGTCGGATAAACTGCCAGCTAACCCGATCAAACGCTTTTTCCGCGTCAGTTGTGACCAGGGCAAGCGGCAGGTTATGTATATGGGCATATGTTATTAATTGTTGCAGTTTGAGGGTATTGTCCCTAGCCTCTCGGGCAGGTACAAAGCCTACCTGATCAGCCGAGATTAGCTCAGGGAGGAGTCTATTCAAACGCGTAGCCATGACTTTCGCCAAGATTTTCACGTTAGAATTGAGAAGAGAAATAGGCCTGAAATTTTCAGGCCTATCAGGGGTTTTCCCAGGCTTGGGTATTACTGCGATATACGCTGCTAACATTGAGCCCGGGAGCCCAGGAGACTCAGACAGGGAGGCAAACATGTTTGTCATTTCCGGGACAAGGATATCAGAGTAGAGTTTGTAGTATTTCAGACCAAATCCATCGGGTCCAGGGCTTTTGCCCGATGGAAGGTCTTTGATAGCTTTCTGAACCTCCTCTGTTGTGATTGGAAGCTCTAGGTGCCTCCTATCTTCCTCCGAGATCTCTGGGAGGTCAGCGGCCCGAAGGTAGTCACGAATGCCCTCGTCTTCTCGCAGGTGTGCGGAGAGGGCCTCCCCATCCCCCGCGAGGTTTTCCAGGTTGTATAGAGATTCGTAGTATCTCCTGAAGCCTGCAGCGATAGAGTCTGCATCTACCCGGATACTTCCATCCGCATCTACTATGTGGTGGACGTAGGTCTTTACTCTTTTCCTGGCTATTGCCCTGGCGAGCAGTCTCCCAGGTTTATCGCCTTGTTCGTAGTACAGCTGTCTCAGCTGAAGGGCTTGCTTTTGATAATCCTCTTGTAAGAACTGCAGGAGATCCTTTCTGACTGCATTTAGACGTGTTAGTCCAGGGATTATCTATCTTTTTTTTATTTATTTTTTTATTTAATTTTTATTGAGGTTCCTTAAAAGGCATACATTAAGTAAGAAAAAACAAAGAACAAGACACACTGTTACACAGATATCATAAAAATTTCAAGAACATAGCATGTAGGTAGAATGCCTGTTATTCTATAAGCCTCCCAGGTGACACAAGAGGCCGCTCTTGGACCTCAGATGTAAGCTCATAACCCTGAATAGGAGGCTGTTTCTAGTAAAAGAGACCACTTTTGGATCTCCTAATGAGAACCTCTTTTTTTATAATTTTACTAAAGTCTCCTAGAATCTATAGGGAAGCCTTAAATCTAACACAAAGGGTCACTCTTTGGGTCTATCTAGATCTTAATAGCTTCAAGTATGTAGGAGCACACTAATATAAAACAGCATAAATGATAATCATCTTGATTTCCTAGAGGGGGAAATGTCTGCATATCTAAAATCTAATATAACAAGGAACAAATAACAATAGGAAATTTGTATAACAGAGCATATAGTACTAACAAAGGCATTAGAGTCAGCAATTAATTAATTTATAAATATCAAGGGACTGGGCACAAGCAAGCATACAACCTAAAAAGGTATCATCAGCCATCTGGCGTCATTAGGGTATGTTTGAAAGTAACCCACTCTCCCTATCCAAAGTTAAATATGTCTGTGAACCCGTGTTCAATATCAAGTTACCCTTCACAAAGCAGCATGCAGGTTACACAGTATGGTAAATTGGGCAAGGTTTAGACTATACATCACAGGGTTCATTTGGAGAAGTGTTCAGCTGCAAAGGTCTCTACACAAGATATTACTCCCAGCTACAGTAGCAAAGTGGCAATTTCCGTTCATGAAGCATCTAACCTATGCCATCTCGTCTTTTTGAGCAAACCCAGAAGGTGAAGCCCTTTGAGAGTCCACCTCTCCGTACTAGAGCTTTTGGCCTAAAGGGGTGAGAATGGGGATTCGTAATCCCAATGTTAGCTTTACTAATAATCACTTCACTGGCCTGTGGATACTCAGAGTCTTGTGGCAGGCGTAACAGGCTGAGGGGCTCTGTAGGTTTAGGCTGCAGTGTGACCGTAAGGGCACTCTCACCCTTCAGCCATAGCATCATACACTGTTGGGGAAAGGAGTCTCGGGGATCTGCCTGTGTCTGCAACAGCTCACTCATCCTCTTTGGCTGTTGTCTATTTAGACTTCCGACATCAATCAGGTGTCCGGTCTCCACCATTGCTGAAAGAGCTGGGCGATATTCAACCCCCATATCTGATGACTCGTCCTGATCCAAATGCGGTGGAACTATCAGATCCACAGCAGACTTCCTCACTTCCACCGGCGAGGGCCATGGGGACACCATCGACTGTCTCTCACTCTCTCCGCTATAAGTAGCCAACATCTCTGGTGTTGGATGAACTACAGGTATGTGGGGACTTTTGATGGTCGGTGGATGTGCCCCTTCACAGCGCTCACCTTCCTTAGTAGGTTCAGCGGGAGGTGTAGGTGATTCCCCCAGGTCGCCATAGCTCTCCCTGTGCCGCTCACGTTTCTGGTAGATCCCATCGAAGCGGTTTTTACATAACTTTTGCAGTTTTTGAAAATGCTCTTCTAGTAATGTCAATATTGTCTCCTCCGCTGTTTTCTCCATATTAGCAGACACTTAGCCCTGGAAGTTCAGTGCTAAGAAAGGTCCTGCAGTGTCTTGCGGGGTTTACACTGCACTGTAACGACAGAGGCAAATGCCCTGCCGGGGGGTTGAGTAATTGGCCGCAAACCTTAAAAGTTCTCCGGTAGGCTGAATTCAGCATCAAATCCAAAAATACTGCTATCTTTCACAAAAGCCTTCTCTTCTGTATAATAATAGGTGAAAATTATTATTTGATGGGGTAATGGAGAGAGGATTGTGTGTGGATTAGCACTAAGATTTGAAGAAGTAGTCACTTGCGACCTATCATGGCCGCTGCCCGGAAGTTTCCCCCTATCTTTTTAAACAAAACAAAATATTCAAGTAGACTGCACTGTAATTGTACTGAAATTTTATGACAAATTTTAAAAATCACATTTTATATCAAAATAAAGCCATAAGTTTGGTAAGTACATTCCTATAGTATTAACACATTGATCTATTTAAATGCTATACATTAATTTCAGTCATATTAAGAAATGCAGTCTGGTTCTTATTAAATGAAATAAAAATCTAACAGCCTCTATCACACATCCTTAGTGAGTGCTTGTGATTTTCTGGGCAAATTCACATACTCGCTGCACATGTGTGGGGCCACAAGCTTATGCACAGGGCTTACTGCTATATCCATGGTTCACTGAGGTATAGTACTGGAAGGGGAGGGTGAAAAGTGAGATTATTCTGGATATGGTAATTTGATTATAGGAAACATTATTGCATTTTTATATTCTGACCCCTAGAATATATGCATTGCATTGTATTGTTTTGCTTCTATATCCCTGGTATGTGCAGTGTATATTGCTGCACTCATATCTAATGCTGACATTATAAGCTGCCTAATGACACATAACTTATGTATTTCAGATTCCTTTAAAATAGACTATATTTTTTCTTATTGTCTTGTATATTGCTCAGTGAACACCTTACTCTGTCATTTCCAATACACTGTGATTGTTATTCACCCTTTCAGGTATTATCCTATTTTTATATTGTGCTTTAAAAAATTGCTTAATCTCCATGGCAATAGGTTCCCACACTGAAATCCCATGGCTTGGGCTTTTTTCTTTACTTTCTGCCTTTTGGCACTCCATTTAAAAATTCTATTAATATTTCCCCAGGCTGTCACTATTTTTAGCTGTGCTACTTATCAGTGTTTCTGCAGGCAACCGTGGGCATGAATTTCTTGAAATAACCTGTGTCATTCTAATTATTACAAGCTTATTCCATTTAGTAGTTTTTCTTACTATACTATGCAAGCCTCATTTTCTGCAAGTTGTTCAAGGACAATAGAATTTTATTTCTGACTGGGGTCATTGTCAGAAGGTCTTGCAGAGAAGGGGGTTAGATGCTGGTCCGTGGTTTGCAGGACTAGCCTCAGCATTAAATCCATGGACTCCCGCATTACATATTATATTGTAAGCACAAGCAGAGATTTCTACTCATTTTCTACAGTTTTTTTTTAAAGAATATATCAAATGAACTAAATTCATACTGATTTCATGTTGTAAAAAGCATACTCTATACTCTTTATTATCTTAACTCACCTATGTCAGGTAATACCTCATCCTGCCCTGGTGTAATGGACAGAATCTCTCTATTTTCCACCTTTATAGATGGTTTCCCTTTGAGCTCCCTTCATTCCTAGTTCTCTCTATCACATAATAGATAGGACTGTGTCCCTCTTCTTTCCCCAACTTTAGCTACGCTTGTCAATATGGGCAATCATGCTGCTACCATGTCTTTACTAGAACAGCTCATAGGCTTCTGTTTTGTATGAATGCCACCATTTTCTATGAACCAATATGGGTTGGGTGTCACCAGTAGTTTAAACTTGTCATCTTCCAGGATTGCATTCACTACTTTCCCTTCCTGCCGTGTACTGTTACTGTAAGCCCTTTTTACTGTAGTGTAACAGATTCTGTAGGTTATCAGTTTCTCAGAACATGTATGTATTCCTTACATAGATGGGAGTGCCCCTTTAGACACCCTAGACATACCAGCAAAGAAGACAAATGCATTATTTGCTTAAAATGATGGTAAATCCAAGCATTTTAGTAAAACACCTAGGATTAACCATCACTAAAAATAAACTTTCATCAATTACTAAAAAACTGGTGCTAAACTCACCCTTTCTGTGCTGAAGTATATCGCTAAAATCAGTGCCTCCGTTTTCTGTACTAGGATGTCAGCTGACACACATGGCTATAGGTTTTAGAGGTGAAATCGTCACCTCATTGGTCAAGGAGCTCTGTGCTGTAGGCGACCGGAGGCGCTGATTTTAGCGATATACTTGTGCACAGAAAGGGTAAGTTTAGCACCCGTTTTTTTAGTAATTGATGACAGAAACTAGAGTTTATTTTTAGTGATGGTAAATCCTAGTGTTTGTTACCATCACTTTAAGAGGCAGTAACTATGTAGATTTATTTACTTATGCTAATTATTTGTTCCATTTAAATAAGGTTGCTTGATAGGAATCTTTAGACTGTATCAACTAGATTTAAAAGGATTGCCAGTATTTCTTCATTTAATGAGCTTCAAGCCACGCAGCATATTATCTTCCTAAAAGAAATGCAGCATAAACAGCGTACACCTGTAACTGAGCTTGTGTATTTGCAAGAAAACTATACAAATCCTTCTATGTACACCACATGGAAGTTGGTTATTTGTAATTTAGTCAGCTTTGTTATTACAAATGTGTGAAATTGCTCTCTTTTTTTCTTCACTTATACAAAATTGTTGTTGCTGTTTACTCTGTGCCATAAAACATTTGTAGATACTCATTTCAGTGTATCTTTAGTGTAGATTTTGATCAGTGTGGTCGAAAACGAGTCTGCTTGTCTTTTCAATAACAGTTTCACATAATAACTTCAAATATGCATTAAAATGCAAAAACATCACCTACAGAAATCTGTTTCTAGTGAAGTGTGACATGTGACAATGCACACCTGATAATAATACTGCTCCATATCATTTTTAATAGGGGGTGCTCAGACTTCAAGTAAATTAATCTATGTGCTTGAATTTGAATAGGGCCATATGTATTAGATAATTTATGGTGTACTATTTGCCCAGCCCATACAACAGACCGATAAGGATTGAATGACTAAATCTTGTTTTCCATATGCTGAAGAATCTTAGGGACGATGATTAAAAGCATTGTGGTTAATGGCGATATTCTATAAAGGGATCCGATGTGTGATTGACATCTTTAGGCACTCGGGGCTTGTGGGTATATTGTAACTTATGTATACCAATGTTTTTTATATACATGTATTTTATTGGATAATGCCTATAATAGTCTTGACGTGATTTTAGAAATTGTGTTTTTTGCGTTTTGGCGTTGTTTCTCTTTCTCTTTTTTTTTTAGGAAGAAGCTTTTGTTTTTGGATATTTATTTCATAGAAGACAGTAGCCATGACTTTCTAGTTTTACAAAAGTGTGTATTTTTAACTTTGCCCTTTATAAAACTATATATTTTTTATAATGTACAGCTTTTTTTATATTTTATTTTTATAGCTGATATAAGTTCCTCACTGTTTTTAACGTGTTATAATTTTGCGGTCTGCGCTGTAAAAAAAATGAGTTTCATATAGAACACGTGTTTTTTTGTTTGTTTTTGTTTTGTTTTTTCAGGAGCAGAGAGAGTCAGCCCACTTTTTTATATATATAAAATATTGCCAGAGCTACAGATTGCAAGGCAAAAAAGGAATTTCTTGTTGCTCTGACAATGCTTTTATCATCAGGCGCTTAGTGCTGAGTACTGATAAACAAGCCCTATGAACCAAATGTTAATTTTATGAGGAACATTAGAGAAATTTGGGGTTTAGAAAGTCAGGAATCTACTTCAATATATTGCTATGAAAGGCACACTTTTTTTTTTCTTTTTTTTAAGGACGAGTTTCCTGTTTTTTGATGCTATAAAGAGAATTTATATGAAAACATTTTCTTAGCCAAAAACGACAATTAAAGGTTCCCCGAGAAAATATTCCAAAACTTTTACTTTTACGAAAATTCCCTTATGTTTAATATTTTCAACCCAGCCTAAAATAGTTGCTACTATAACTGGTCTTCCTAAGAAATTTTATTTATAAAGAAAATCTTTTTTTTCTTTCTAAGATATGGAGAGTCTACAACATCATCAATTACTAGTGGGAATATCACTCCTGGCCAGCTGGAGCAAAGAGCACCACAGCAAAGCTGTTAAGTGTCACTCCCCTACCATAATCACCAGCCATTCTCTTTGGCTCTGTCAATGGAGGAGGTGAAGTTTTGGTGTCTGAAGAAAATTGGATTTTTTTCGCTTCAAGCAAGATTTTTGGGTCTAGCGGTTAGTCCACGGTTAATCTCCTTTAGTAGGGTAGTGGTGGCTTTAAAGCAGTTAGGAACTTGTTAGGTTGGCCTTGCTGCATTTTCCTAACATTGCTGCCCTTGGTATAGAAAGCCAGAGTAGGTTTACTCTGTTCTTTGGTTTTTCCACAGGTCTCTGTAAGGAGTATGCATCCTTTCACGCCTTGTGAGCTGTCTGCCTGCCGGACAGCTGGAATTGCAGGTAAGTGATCTTTGTTTTTAGGTTTGGGAGACTGGCACTGAAGGGGTTAATAAGGAAGCCCTCTGCCAAATTTTGGGACTGGATCCTTAGTAGAAGGATTACTTTAAGGCAGGGTGCAGGCACTTTGTATGTGGAGACTCAAGGGGTTAATCACCTTCTATGATATGAAGGGTTTACGTGTGGCTCATGTGTCTTTACTTTACATTTTCATTTATTATACCATGAATTCTGAGTTATGTTTTATTAGTTAGAGCTAATTGTCACGGCAGACATGATCATTTCTGTGGGAGTTTAGATTTTTTTCTCTGATGGTGTCAGCTTGAATCAGCAGTTGGCTTGAGCATGCGCTTTTCTTGTGGCGTAGTTTCGCTCAGTTGATCATGTGACTGCCTCTTCCGCCCTCTCTATAGTCGGAGCGGTGTCGGATGGAGCTGTAAGACAGCAGCTGCTCTTGTGACTTATGTTTGCAAGATTCACGTCGCTCTGACTTCTAATATCCACCGGAGGGGCAGGTAGGCACGCTGAGGTGTAGAGGTGCTTTGTATTTTTTGTGAAAATTCTTTTTGGTAGAATAGCATTACCTTGACTAATTTTGAGATTTAAAGTGACAGTACATGGTCACGTTTAACTTTTCATTTTTATTTTGGCTCATTGTTGATTAAATCTTTTGGGATCATGGAGCAAGAGTCTGTTATTATGGACAATTGTCTGCTCTGTCTTGAGAACCAGATTGTAGTGCCTATGCAATTTTGTACCTCATGTCTAAATAAGACTTTGAAATGTAAAGACAGAATTGTTATTTCAAATTAGCCTAATGTCTCTCAGGGTGATGCTGTTCAGGCAATGTCACAGCTTTCTCCTCAAACACCCTAAGCTGCTATGGCGTCACATACAGTGCCCTGCAGTTCCTCTCAGCCTCCTGGTGGAGTTTATTTGCCTGCAGATTTTGCTGAACAGGTATTTTCAGCGGTATCTGCGGCATTATCTGCTTTACCTATGCTAAAGAGGAAAATTAGAGATTCAGATAACAAGGTTTCTGTTCTTCACACTGCTACCCAGGTTGCCCCTCCTCATAAGTCTGATAAGGAGGATATGTCGGTAGCTTCTGAGGGTGAAATCTCAGATTCAGACCGTATAATTCCTTCATCTGATGCTGAAGTGGTATCCTTCATATTTAAGCTTGAACACCTCCCGTGTATTGTTAAAGGAGGTTTTGGCTACTTTGAATGAATCCGATACACCTATTGTTTTCAACCCTAACAAATCTAGTAAACTTAATAAATACTTTGATGTTCCTTCCTCTGTGGAAGTTTTTCCTGTTCCTGACCGTGCAACGGAGATTATTGCACAGGAATGGGGAAAAGCCAGTATACCTTTTTTCCCCCGTCTCCTGTCTTTAAAAAGATGTTTCCTGTCGCTAACTCCATTAAAGATTCCTTGGCGCACAGTAGCCTAAAGTAGAAGGGGCCCATTTCTACTCTAGGCTAAGAGAACTACTATTCCTATAGAGGATAGCTGCTCTTTTAAGGATCCAATGGACAAGAAGCTGGAGGCTTATTTGAAGAAGATGTATGTTCATCAAGGTCTTCAATGGCAACCGGCAATTTGTATTGCTACTGTGTCAGGTGCGGCATCATATTGGTACGATGCCTTGTCCGATTCACTTCAGGTAGAAACTCCCTTGGAGGAGATCCAAGACAGGATTAAGGCTCTCGGGCTAGCCAATTCCTTAATTTCTGATGCTTCCATTCAAGTTATAAAACTGGGAGCAAAGATTTCGGTCTTTGCTGTGCTAGCCCGCAGGGCTTTGTGGCTGAAATCTTGGTCAGCAGATTTTACCTCTAAGTCCAAGCTTCTGGTAAGACCTTGTTTGGACCTGGTCTGGCAGCAATTATTTCTGATATTACACATGGAAAAGAGGTCTTTAATACCTCAAGACAAGAAGAATAGACCTAAAGGACGTCAGAGTAATTTTCGTTCCTTTTGTAACTTCAAAGGAAAGTCTTCCTCTTCCAAACAGGAACAGTCCAAGTCTGCTTGGAAACCCAATCAGTCTTTGAAGAAGGGGAAGCAATCAAATAAACCCACAGCTGAGTCTAAATCAGCATGAAGGATTTGCCCCTGGTGGGGGGCAGACTCTCTCTGTTTTGTCAAGCTTGGATATGGATGTCCCAGATCCTTAGGCTGTGGACATAGTATCTCAGGGTTACAAAATAGAATTCAAAACCTTTCCTCCCAGGGGCAGGTTCCACCTCTCAAGATTATGTGCAGACCAGATAAAGAGAGGCATTCTTGAAATGTGTTCGGGATCTTTCCTCCCTGGAAGTGATAGTGCCAGTCCCAGCAAAGGAACAGGGCCTAGGATTTTATTCAAATCTGTTCGTGGTTCCTAAAAAAGAGGGAACTTTTCGGCCTATTCTAGATTTGAAGTGACTTAACAATTTTTTCAGAGTACCATCCTTCAAAATGGAAACTGTTCGTCCCATTCTTCCTCTGGTCCAAGAGGGTCAGTTCATGACGACCATAGACCTGAAGGATGCATATCTTCCTGTTCCCATCCACAGGGATCATCACAAATTCCTGAGATTTGCTTTTCTAGACAAGCACTTTCAGTTTGTGGCTCTTCCATTTGGCCTTGCCACAGCTCCCAGAATTTTCTCAAAGGTTCTGGGGGCTTTATTGGCAGTGATCAGGCCTCGAGGAATTGCAGTGGTGCCCTACCTGGACAACATTTTGGTTCAAGCGCCATCTTTTCAACAAGCAAACTCTCTCTTTTTGATGGAAAGTAAATCTGGAGAAGAGTTCCCTTGTTCCAGCTACAAGTGTAGTTTTCTTAGGGACCATAATAGATTCCCTAGCTATGAAAATATTTCTGACAGAGGTCAGAAAATCCAAAATTCTCTACTCTTGCCTCTCTCTACAGTCTACTGTTCGCCATCAGTGGCTCAATGTATGGAGGTCATTGGTCTGATGGTCACTACCATGGACATCATTCCCTTTGCTCAATTCCATTTGAGAGCTCTGTATTTATGCATGCTCAGACAATGGAACGGGGACCATTCGGATCTGTCTGAGGATAGTACTAGATCAGTCGACAAGAGACTCTCTTCCATGGTGGCTTTCTCAGGAGCATCTGTCTCGGGGTACATGCTTCCGGAGACCTTCCTGGGTGATTGTGACCACGGAAGCCAGCCGGCTGGGCTGGGGAGCAGTCTGGGACTCAAAGGCGCAAGGACTATGGACTCGGGAGGAGTTTACTCTCCCCATAAACATCTTGGAGTTGAGAGCAATTTACAATGCTCTGATGACTTGGCCTCAGTTGTCCTTAGCCCGGTTTATCATATTCCAATAGGACAATATCACCTCAGTGGCTTATATCCACCACCAGGAAGAAACTCGGAGTTCCTTAGCCATGAAGGAGGTGGCTCAGATTATTCAGTGGGTAGAAGCTCTCAATTGTCCTTCTGCCATCCACATTCCAGGAGTGGACAACTGGGAGGCGGATTTCCACAACCATACCTCCCCTCTGCAGTTGAGGTATTCCCTGTACCAGAGATTATTGCACGGGAATGGGACAGAGATTATTGCACGGGAATGGGAGAGACCTGGTATTCCTTTTTCCCCATCTCCAATTTTCAAGAATTTTTTTCCAATAGCTGTCTCCATTAAGGAGTCATGGCAGAAGGTTCCTAAGGTGGAAGGAGCGATCTCCACCATAGAGGATAGCTGTTCCTTTAAGGATCCAATGGATTAGAAGTTGGAAGCATTACTAAAGAAAATGTATGTTCACCAGGGTCTCCAATGGCAGCCAGCGGTGTGTATTGCCACTGTCCAGTGCAGCAGTCTATTGTTTTAAAGTGTTGTCTGATTCTATTGAGACAGATACTCCTCTTGAGGAGATCCAGTACAGGATTAAGGCTCTTAAGTTAGCCAATTCCTTTATCATGGATGCTTCCTTACAAGTCATTAAGATGGGAGCAAAAATGTCTAGTTTTGTGGTGCTATCTCGCAGAGCCATATGGTTGAAATCCTGGTCTGCAGATGTTTCATCTAAGTCCAAGCTTTTGGCGATTCCCTACAAGGGTAAGACCTTGTTTGGGCCTGGATTGGCTGAAATAATTTCAGATATTAAAGGAGGAAAGGGATCCTTTCTTCCTCAGGATAAGAGGTGTCACGTATACTGGGCTGCAAGGGTTAAACCCATACCCCCTACAACCTCACCCCTGTTGCTGCTTAGCGGTTTTAGGCTCCTCAGAGCAACCGCGATTCCCCAGACCTTCTATTCCTGGTTGTTTTGTATATGGACTGTCGTCTTGGAGTAGCTGGTCACGGACTGCCACTTCCCCCTTCGGCTGGCCGGGCCCATGGAACTACCTGTCGGCCGCATCCTCCAGGATTACCGGTGCCCTTTGACCCAGGTCGCTCCAGTGGCCCTTTGTTCCAGAGCTCCGCTCTTCTGGGGTTTGCTGCCTCTCAGGGTGACCCAGAGGTGGGGTGATTGCCGGAAGGGAGCTCCCTTGGGAACCAGGGGTTCCGGTTCCCCCTATAACCCCTATTCTCCCTGGACTTCCAGGTGAACGTTTTAAAACGGCATAACTCCAGTCCCCAGCCATGGATAATGCCGCTGCTCCCCCGGGATCACCCCAAAAACTGCCACCCCTGGGCACTGGGAATCTGTGGGACCATGGGTGCTATGGCCGGCGCCAGCCTGTCTAGATGGGCGGGAAAACTGTGGCATTGTCTCCTGTTTTTATCAAGATGAGTGTGTGTAGAAAAGATGTGTGTTTGTCACAATAAAAGTCAGTTCTATTTTCACCTGAATGCTAGTCTGTCTAGTCATTTGGGTGGGCTCCTGCTAGAATCACTTTTCTGGGCTACATAGCAGCCTGTTCCAGGCAGAGGAAGGACCCTCAGGCAGAGCTACCCAGTCTGGGTAGCCGGAGTCTGCCACAGGGTGGGACCCTGAGTACTGGTGCTGTCGGGCATCAGGGGTGGTTACAGGCTGTGGTCACTTGCCAGCTACATAGCTGCAGTTGGCAGGGAGGAAGCAGGACCCGTTTGGCGGAGCTACCCAGTCAGGGTATCCGGGGTATCCGTCACATTGGCTGGCAGTGGTGGGATGCTTCCAATTTCCTGGGACATTCTAACCACCAGCTAGAAGGAATATTGAATGGAGACTTGAGGAAAGACTGCGGGGACCAGGAGCAGAACTACCCCCACCATAGAAATGTTGGGAGAGGACCAGGCAGCCGGTGGGTTGGATGATGACCAGGGCAATGAGCCTTCCATTAAAGCGCCAAGTTCAGCACCAAGTACAGTATCCACCCCAGGGACATCCACGTCAGATATACAGCAGGAAGTACAGTGGCGGTTGGCATTGTATGACACCCAGCCACCCGAGGTGGTCATCACCAAGATAGTCTCGGATGTTGCAGAGCTCAAGTTAGTATAAATCCACCAGTCCATAGGAGGGGCTCCATCCGCCCATGGAGTGCCGGCTCCCAGACCACGCAAGCTACCCCATGGGGCCTTCCGAGCATACAAGGAAGAGGAGGAGGATATTGACTGTTATCTTCAGGTCTTTGAGACCCAATGTGAACTGCAGGGGGTAGCCTATGCCGATAGACTGTCTGTCCTGATCGGTAAATTGTTAGGGCGTGCTTTGGCCGCTTTCCATTCTGCCCCTTCGGAGGACCAAAGGGACTATAACAAAGTAAAAGAACGTGTCCTTGCCTGATATGGGCTCATGCCGGAGGCCCACCGGCAAAATTTCCGGGCACTAAGGAAGCAGGGCGGACATCCTTTCAGAATGGACCCACCAATTCACCCGGTCGATGACTTCCTGGCTAGCCGGCTGCAAGGCCACTACTGGGGCCGAAGTGGTACAGCTTTTTCTACTGGAGCATTTCTATAACCATGTTCCAGTCAAGATTAAAGAATGGGTCCATGACCATC
Source organism: Bombina bombina (assembly GCF_027579735.1). Taxonomy (NCBI): domain Eukaryota; kingdom Metazoa; phylum Chordata; class Amphibia; order Anura; family Bombinatoridae; genus Bombina; species Bombina bombina. Next base: position 357,693,145 of record NC_069503.1, on the reverse strand, counting down.
GGCCCACAACAGCAGACCAGGCGGCTGTCCTGGCAGATCAGTACGCAGATGTCCGCCGCCATGTTCACCATGCCCCGCAAACTACTCCCTGCACAGCTTTGGTTGTAGTCCGACCCCCAGTGGCTACCAATAAGCCCCTGGGATGCCCAGCCTTTGTCCCTCTGGCTGGAGTCAGGGACTCACGAGGATGTTTCTCCTGCGGGCACCCCAGCCACTTCAGGCAGGAATGCCAGAGTCAGGCCTGACAGCAGCTGGCAACCCAGCCAAGACACCCCCAGCCAACAGCTTGGGTGAGCACTCCAGTCCTAACCTACCCAGCCGCTGCCCACTACGCGTATACACCGGCATCGGCTGACTACCCTGAATGGGCTGAAGAGGAGGTTGGCACTTTACAAGAAGCCCACCTTGTGTCCACATACAACCATCAGCACCACTGCCAGACCGTTTGGGTCAATGGAAAGGCGGCCCAGGGATTACGGGACACTGGATCCACCATCACCCTGATCCAGCCTCATCTGGCCTCCGCTTCTACCACTACTGGAAGAACTCTTGCTGTTCCAGTGGCCGGAGGTGCCACTGTGCGAATCCTTATTGCATGTGTCCATCTGGCTTGGGGCACCAGAGCCCGTACTTTGGACGTGGGCATTATGCCAGATCTTCCCGCCGAGGTTTTACTAGGAAACGTGGGAGTATAATTTATTTTTGGTGCACCTGGAGTAGCTCTGGATAAGAGAAACTCAGTCTGAATTTTGCCTAGTATTACAATATTTAAGTAAACTATGTTATAAATATCGGTATTAGAGTTAACTCTGTTGTTAAAATTGAAGTGTAATAGTATCTTGTCTAATTGTATAAATGACAAATATCTGATTGAATATATAATGGAAAAATGTATTCTTAAATAAAATTAAAATAACACTTTACATACAACAAATACAATAAATAAGTATACATTCAATATAAAAATAAAATTGCAAAGATGAGCGGATATTCAATTGATATTAAATCCTTTTGGCGCCTATTTCAAATTGAACCGTATCCGGTAACTAGAGTGTTAAAAAATGAATAATAAAATCTATATGTAATATAAATAGTTGTTCTAAAATAATTGTTCTAAAATAATGCTACGTATTGTAGAGATATGTATGTTGTAAGTAATAAATATCATTAGAACTTGATATTTGTATATACAGAGCAATTGACGTGGAGACTAGTTGGCATAGAGACTATTATTTTGTATAAGAACTCAATGTATGCATATACATATACCTTATCTATTTCAATCAACAACTTTAAGGTAAGAAAGATTTTTTAGTTTATATGTGTGCAAAAGAACATTTGCCCGGGGCGGAGGTACCTTTGAATTTGTAGTGGAGGATAGCGCAAGTCTGTGTACTATACCGGTATAGTTATTCTGTTGGTAGTATCCGTTGAACCAATCTTATTGATCTTGGAAACCCACCAGGGGGTCTCTTAAATTTGTGTCCAATGTGAAGCAGACAATTGTTCCTTTAGTTGTAATCCTTTGTATTGGAGTGTAGGAGTTACGATCTTGTATATCCTTTGTTGGAGGTCCCACCAGGGGGTCTCTTAGAGTCTTGCAGATGTATTTTATTTATCAAAATACAATTGGTCCGTTTTCTTGCTAATTCTCTAACTTGACGTTTACGGCTTTGTTCGCTTCTCACCTTTGTTGGAAGATCCGTCAAGGTGTTGTAGCAAGTGTCAAAAATTGGTGTATAATAAACAGATAGTTTTGTGATTTCCTTTTTCGTATATGACAGTTAGAAGATAAAAAAGCTGTTGGAGGATTCACGCTAAAACAAAGGCCTGACTTGTATTCAGCTTCTTTCTTGTCAGCGGTCCTCTTTTGTTGGTATTCTTTTCTTTGATGTTATCCCAGGTATAATTCTTTGGTCATACCTTTAGTGCAGGGCTGCTAGATATATTTCTGTTCAATGTAAGCAGCTGTAAGTTGAATCCTGAGTTGTTGGAGCAATACGTTTGGACGCGTTTCGGCTGTCATCTGCAGCCTTTTTCATACATAATGCTCCATTGGGATTTGGCGGCCTTATTTAAACCTCCAGACCACTATTCTATTGGTTGATACTTTCGTTGTCTTTGTATAATGATATGGAAGGGGGACAAGTCAAGTTTTGAGGAATTCTATAATAAAATGAATAATAATGAAAGAAATTTAAAATTCACGTACGAAATCAGCAATGAAAAAATCATCTTCCTCGATTTAGAAATTTATATAGACAAAAACCAAATCAATAGTAAAACACACTTTAAAGCGGTAGACAGTAACAATTATATCCATGCAGAAAGCTGCCATCACATTCAATGGAAAAATAATATCCCTAAAGGACAATTATTAAGAATTAGAAAGAATTGTACAAAGGACGAAGACTATATAGAACAATCAAAACTATTAAAAAAGAAATTTATAGAAATAGGCTATAATAGTGAAATAATAGATAAACAAATAGAAGTAATAAAAAAATAGAGATAGAAATGAAATAATTTACAAACAAAAAATTGGCGCAAAGAAAGAAAAACCAAAATTGCCATTTATAACCCAATATAATCAAGATCACAAGAAAGTGGAAAAAATTATAAAAAAACATTATAGTATACTTAAACTAGATGACATATTGAAAGACCAAATAGGTGAAAAACCAGAAATTATCTATAGAAGGGCCAATAATTTAAAAACCAAACTAGCACCCACTGACCTAAAAAAGAAAAAGAAACCAGATTGAGACCTTAAAGGTAACAAAATAAAAGTTTTTTTTCCATGTTTTGCCTGCAAGTCCTGCAGACATTCAGAAAAGAGAGAGAAATTTAAATCCAATGTCACCGGGAAAGAATATGACATAAAACATGAAATTCGGTGTACAGACAAAAATATAATCTACCTGCTAGAATGTTTTTGTGGAAAACAGTACATAGGAGAATCCACCAGACCTGTCAGGGAGCGAGTGAGGGAACATATACGCTCTATAGAAAATGCAGAAGAGGATAGAAATAAGGATCTCCCTGTACCACAACATTTCTTAAAATGCAACAATTGCAACTTAAAGAAATTTAAATATGTTGCAATAGATAAAATAAATCAAGACTGGAGAGGGGGTGATGTAGAGAACGAATTATTAAAATTAGAATACAAGTGGATCTATGAACTAGAAACAAAAGCACCCAAAGGACTAAATATTGATTTTAGCATTACACCTTTTTTAAAATATTAAGTTGAAATTCTAGCCATCAATTAAAATATCCACATATCATATTAGACATAAGACAACCAAACGCAATCAATTCATTTAGTCAAGTAATAATTTACTTAACCCAACAAAAAAAAATAAAAAAAAATTTTTTGGATTAAATAAAAGCTAGAAGTCTAATAAAACGAATTTAATTAAATGTATTAATTTACTCAATTTGATTTATCAACTAAATTTGTACTTAATCTGTTTAATTCATACTATATCAAACTAAACCCAATATTTAATTATATACATATAATTGACAACTATCTATTTTTCTGTTATTTGCGGATAAACTGGAATAAATACAGTCCCAATAGAGACATTGTTTTGATTATCATATTAGTAAAAGCTATTTATCTACTTTAATGTATCAAAGCAAATGTATAAGATGATAATAAGGTTATAATATATCAAATAGTGTTTCTACAAATTGCATCAGAACGGATACAAAGACAACGAAAGTATCAACCAATAGAATAGTGGTCTGGAGGTTTAAATAAGACCACCAAATCCCAATGGAGAATTATGTATGAAAAAGGCTGCAGGTGACAGCCGAAACGCGTCCAAACGTATTGCTCCAACAACTCAGGATCCAACTTACAGCTGCTTACATTGAACAGAAATATATCTAGCAGCCCTGCACTAAAGATATGACCAAAGAATTATACCTGGGATAACATCAAAGAAAAGAATACCAACAAAAGAGGACCGCTGACAAGAAAGAAGCTGAATACAAGTCAGGCCTTTGTTTTAGTGTGAATCCTCCAACAGCTTTTTTATCTTCTAACTGTCCTATACGAAAAAGGAAATCACAAAACTATCTTTTTATTATACACCAATTTTTGACACTTGCTACAACACCTTGATGTATCTTCCAACAAAGGTAAATGTCAAGTTAGAGAATTAGCAAGAAAACGGACCAATTGTATTTTGATAAATAAAATACATCTGCAAGACTCTAAGAGACCCCTGGTGGGACCTCCAACAAAGGATATACAAGATCGTAACTCCTACACTCCAATACAAAGGATTACAACTAAAGGAACAATTGTCTGCTTCACATTGGACACAAATTTAAGAGACCCCCTGGTGGGTTTCCAAGATCAATAAGATTGGTTCAACAGATACTACCAACAGAATAAACTATACCGGTATAGTACACAGACTTGCGCTATCCTCCACTACAAATTCAAAGGTACCTTTTAATTTTAGAAAGCCCCGGGCAAATGTTCTTTTGCACACATTATAAACTAAAAATCTTTCTTACATTAAAGTTGTTGATTGAAATAGATAAGGTATTTTTTTAACACTCTAGTTACCGGATCCGGTTCAATTTGAAATAGGCGCCAAAAGGATTTAATATCAATTGAATATCCGCTCATCTTTGCAATTTTATTTTTATATTGATGTATACTTATTTATTGTATTTGTTGTATGTTAAGTGTTATTTTAATTTTATTTAAGAATACATTTTTTTCCATTATATATTCAATCAGATATTTGTCATTTATACAATTAGACAAGATACTATTACACTTCTATTTTAACAACAGAGTTAACTCTAATACCGATATTTATAACATAGTTTACTTTAATATTGTTAATACTAGGCAAAATTCAGACTGAGTTTCTCTTATCCAGAGCTACTCCAGGCGCACCAAAAATACATTATACTCCCATGTTCTAAAACTATTTTTTTAGTTGCAGGTGGTTTTTTACTGAGGTAAACCACAGTTTTTTAGTGTTTTTTTTGCCTTCAATATTTAAAGGGACACTGAACCCAAATTTTTTCTTTCTTGATTCAGATAGAGCATGCAATTTTAAGCAACTTTCTAATTTACTCCTATGATCAATTTTTCTTCGTTCACTTGCTATCTTTATTTGAAAAAGAAGGCATCTAAGCTTCTTTTTTGTTTCAGAACTTTGGACAGCACTCTTTTATTGGTGGATGAATTTATCCACCAATCAGCAAGAATAACCCAGGTTATTCACCAAAAATGGGCCGGCATCTAAACTTACATTCTTGCATTTCAAATAAAGATACCAAGAGAAGGAAGAAAATGTGATAATAGGAGTAAATTAGAAAGTTGCTTAAAATTGCAAGCTCTATCTGAATCACAAAAGAAAAAATTTGTGTTCAGTGTCCCTTTAACACCAGTTCCTAGGGTATATTTGGTAGTTACTCTTTTAGAGCACCTATCATAATTGTCCATTATTTACTAGGAAACAACCTCGGCCTACTTGTTTCCACCTTTATGGGGGATACTCCCCTGGACACCTGCCCAGTGACCACCACCAGGCAAGCTCAGCGTCAAGCCAACACACCGCAGCTGGGGACCCAGGTAAGACCCCCCCCCCCCCCAACTCCTCTCCTTCGCCGACGACCTACCCTCACACCCCAACGCCCAACCACGGTCCATGCCCTCCTCCCCCGACCCAACTATCCTGGGCCCCCCCTCGGAATTTGCCCAAGAGACCCTAAGCGACCCGACCCTTGCCCCCTTTCGAGACCGAGTAGGGGACTGATCCCCAGGGCCCCGGGGAGAATGGTTCCAATGGAAAAACGGGCCTGTTGTATTGGGTCTCCCGGAGGAAGAAAGGGCCAGTGCCCAAACACCAGCTGGTGGTACCGAAATGATATCGGTCCGACCTGCTGCGAATAGGACATGATATCCCCTTGGCCGGGCATTTCGGCAACTCCCGAACACAGCACCGCCTTACTCAGGTCTTTTTCTGACCCAGAATCATAAGAGAAATTAAGGAATATTGTAGGACCCTGCGTGGTGTGTCAGAAAGTAGGGAAGACCGGGGACCATACGAAAGCCCCCCCTTAACCCCTCTCCCCATTATTAATGAATCCTTTAGCAGAATCGCTGTGGATATAGTAGGGCCCCTACCTCGACCCAGTCACTCCGGGAAAAAATACATACGGTAATAGACTATGCCACTAGGTATCCAGAGGCAATACCTCTGGCGGAGACTGTGGCAAGTGCTTTGCTCCAGGTATTCACTACCCCAGGGTAGGCTTTCCCCGAGAAATGGTCTCTGACCAGGGGACCCAGTTTACAGCGGATGTCACCCAAAAGTTATGGGAACTGTGTGGGATAAAACCCCTGTACAGTGCCCTCTATCACCCCCAGACCAATGGGCTTTGTGAACGGTTTCACGGGACACTGAAGCAATTGCTTTGAATGTTCTCGGCTACTCACAAAGACTGGGAAAAATTCCTGCTGCACCTCCTATTTGTCTACAGAGAGGTGCCCCAGGAATCCACCGGGTTTTCACCCTTTGAGCTGCTGTATGGCCGGAAAATAAGGGGGCCCCTAGACTTGTTGCGAGCCCACTGAGAGTGGTCAGCAGGGAGAAAGGACCCTCCGTTGTGGAGTACGTCCTGAAGTTCAGGGACCGGCTGAAGGACCTCACTGCCATGGTGCGGGAGAACCTGCCAGGGCGCCCAAAGGAGGACAGAAACGGTAGTACGACCATAATGCTCGTAGCCGAATTTTCTCAGTAGGGCAGAGGGTTCTTGCCTTGAAGCCTGTCAAAATGAACACGTTACAGGCTTCCTGGCAAGGGCCCTACTGGGTGGTGGAACAATTGAATAACACCACCTACCTTGTAGCAAAATGCTCTGATGACCGGGTCCAAACGACTTTTCATGTGAACATGCTCAAGGAGTATGTAGAAAGACCCCAAGATGTAGCCACTATCTGTGCTCCGGCGGTAGAAGACTCGGAGAGCCTTCCCATGCCAGAGCTCCCTGGGCTGGATGAGACCCGTCAAGGAGTATGCCAACATAATCCTGGATGAGAGTTTAGCGACTGGACAGAGGACAGCAGGTCCGGCATTTACTAGAGGACCACCAGGAGATGTTCTCCAATGTCCCCTGGGTACACCATAGTGGCTGTGCACCGAGTGGAAAACCCCAGACAAGCTCCCCTGAGACAGGCAGCTTACTGAGTACCTGAAGCTGTCAGAGACAGTATGCACTGGGAGCTCCGAGGAATGTTGGACCTCAGTGTTGTTGAACCCTCCAACAGTCCCTGGGCCTCCCAGGTGGTGCTGGTCCCCAAGAAAGATGGTACTACCCGGTAAGCTCAATGACAGAACCACAACCAACGCCTACCCCCATGCCTCGCGGTCAATGACCTCTTAGATCGACAGGGGTCACTTCCTAACTACCCTTGACCTCTGCAAGGCGTATTGGCAGATCCTACTAGACCCTGACTCTATTCCCAAGTCCGCCTTCATCACCCCTTTCAGCCTCTACCAGTTTAAGGTCATGCCGTTTGGGATGAAGAACTCTCCAGCCACCTTTCAGAGGATGGTGGATCGCCTGCTGGATGGCCTCCAAGACTATGCCTGTGCCTACTTAGATGACATTGCCATCTTTAGCGACACCTGGGAGGATCATTTGATCCACCTGGGCATCGTTCTAGATCGCCTCAGAACCGCCCGGCTGACCCTGAAACCCGACAAATGCACCATAGGCCGCTCGGAAGTCCAGTACCTGGGCCACCGAGTAGGCTGTGGGCAGCAGCGGCCGGAGCCCACCAAGGTTGAGGCAGTGGCAAACTGGCCCACTCCGCGAACTAAGACCCAGGTCCAAGCCTTCCTAGGAACCAACGGCTATTACCGAAGGTTCGTCCCCAATTATAGCACCCTCGCCAAACCCCTGACCGACCTGACTCGTAAAAGACTGCCCCGACAGGTACTGTGGTCCCCAGAATGTGAAAACGCCTTTCAGAGCCTCAAGTCTGCCTTGATCTCTGCCCCCGTCCTGGCCGCGCCTAACCCCACCAAACATTTTTGTGTCCATACAGATGCCTCCATGTTTGGGTTGGGAGCAGTACTAAGCCAGATAGATGAAGAAGGACAAGACCACCCCATAGCCTACATCAGTAGGAAGCTGCTGCCCAGGGAGGTAGGCTACGCGGCGGTGGAGAAGGAATGCCTGGCACTGGTATGGGCCCTCAAGAAATTACAACCGTACCTATATGGAAGACCCTTCACTGTCCTCACCGATCACAACCCCCTGGTGTGGCTTAACCGAGTGTCGGGAGATAATGAACGTCTACTAAGATGGAGTTTAGCCCTGCAGCCCTTTAACTTTGACGTTCAGTATAGGCCGGGAAAGAGCAATGGGAATTCCGATGGACTTTCCCGGCAGACTGAAATAGAATGCTCCTCGGACAGCCCCCAGTAGACCCGTGGGTATCTAGCCGGGTCTGCCGAACTGGAAGGGGGGAGTTGTCACGGATACTGGGCTGCAAGGGTTAAACCCATACCCCCTACAACCTCACCCCTGTTGCTGCTTTGCGGTTTTGGGCTCCTCAGAGCAACCACGATTCCCCAGACCTTCTATTTTTGGTTGTTTTGTATATGGACTGTCATTTGGAGGAGCTGGTCATGGACCGCCACTTCCCCCTTCGGCTGGCCAGGAACTACCGGTCGGCCGCATCCTCCAGGATTACCGGTGCCCTTTGACCCAGGTCGCTCCAGTGGCCCTTTGTCCCAGAGCTCCACTCTTCTGGGGTTTGCTGCCTCTCAGGGTGACCCAGAGGTGGGGTGATTGCCGGAAGGGAGCTCCCTTGGGAACTGGGGGTTCCCTGTTCCCCCTATAACCCCCTATTCAACCTGGACTTCCAGGTGAACGTTTTAAAACAGCATAACTCCAGTCCCCAGCCACGGATCATGTCGCTTTTTTTACTGTAGATTCTGGGGATCGAGAGCTTTAAAATGACACCCTGGAAGTGCCGCTGCTCCCCCGGGATCACCCCGAAAACCACCACCCCTGGGCACTGGGAATCTGTGGGACCATGGCTGCTATGGCCGGCACCAGCCTGTCTGGAGGGGTTGGAATGGCGGGAAAACTGTGGCATTGTCTCCTGTTTTTATCAAGATGAGTGTGTGTATAAAAGATGTGTGTTTGTCACAATAAAAGTCAGTTCTATTTTCACCTGAATGCTAGTCTGTCTAGTAATTTGGGAGGGCTCCTGCTAGAATCACTTTCCTGGGCTACATAGCAGCCTGTTCCAGGCAGTGGAAGGACACTCAGGCAGAGCTACCCAGTCTGGGTAGCTGGAGTCTGCCACAGGGTGGAACCCTGAGTACTGGTGCTGTCGGGCATCAGGGGTGGCTACAGGCTGTAGTAACTTGCCAGCTACATAGCTGCAGTCAGCAGGGAGGAAGCAGGACCCATTTGGTGGTCTACCCAGTCGGGGTATCCGGGGTATCCATCACAAGAGGAATAAGCAGAAAGGACGTCAGAGTAATTTTCGTTCCTTTCAAACTTCAGAGCTAAACCTTCCCCTCTCTCCTTTAAGCAGGAACAGTCCAAGCCTTCTTGGAAACCCAATCAGTCTTGGAACAAGGGGAAGCCATCTAAGAAGCCTACAGATGATTCCAAGTCAGCATGAAGGGTCAGCCCCGATCCAGGAACGGATAAAGTAGGGGGCACACTTTCCAAATTTGCTCAAGCCTGGATACGGGATGTCCCAGATCCCTGGGCGGTGGATATTGTATCCCAGGGGTACAAGCTAAAATTCAAGACTTTTCCTCCCAGAGGCTGATTCCTCATCTCAAGATTATCTGTAGACCAGATAAAGAGGCGTTCTTGAATTGTGTCCAGGATCTTTCCGCTCTGGGAGTAATAGTTCCAGTTCCAACGCAGGAACAGGGTCTCGGATTCTACTCAAATCTGTTCATGGTTCCCAAAAAAGAGGGAACTTTCAGACCAATTTTAGACCTGATGTGCCTAAACAGGTTTCTCAGAGTACCGTCCTTCAAGATGGAGACTATATGCCCCATTATTCCCTTGGTTCAAGAGGGTCAGTTCATGAAAACCATAGATCTAAATGATGCATACCTTCATGTTCCCATTCACAAGGCTCATCACAAGTTTCTAAGATTCGCCTTCTTGGACAAGCGCTTTCAGTTTTTAGCTCTTCCATTTGGCCTTGCCACAGCTTCCAGATTTTTTTCAAAGGTTTTGGGGGCTCTACTGGTGGTGGTACGTTCTTGGGGCATTTCAGTGGCGCCTTATCTAGATGACATTCTGGTAGAGGCGCCATCTTTTCAACAAGCAAACTCTCATACGGAGATCTTGTTGTTTTTTTTCTTCGCTCCCACGGATGGAAGGTGAATCTGGGAAAAAATTCTCTGGTTCCAGCTACAAGGGTAGTGTTCTTAGGGACCATAATAGATTCCTTATTGATGAAGATATTTCTGACAGAGGTCAGAAAATCCAAGATTTTCAAATTTTGTCTTGCCCTTCAGTCCTCTCTTCGGCCGTCAGTGGCTCAATGTATGGAGGTAATCGGTCTGATGGTAGCTTCCATCGACATCATCCCGTTCGCTCGGTTCCAACTCAGAGCTCTGCAGTTATGCATGCTAAGACAAAGGAATGGGGACTATGTGGATCTGTCTCCGCGAATAAATCTGGTTCAGGTGACAAGAGACTCTCTTCTGTTGTGGTTGTCTTAGGAACACCTCTCCCAGGGATCTTGCTTCCACAGACCTTCCTGGGTGATTGTGACCATGGATGCCAGCCTGCTGGGCTGGGGAGCAATCTGGGGCGTGTTGAAGGCTCAGGGTCTATGGACTCAGGAGGAGTCAGTTCTCCCCATAAACATCCTAGAGCTGAGAATGATCTTCAATGCTCTACTGGCCTGGCCTCCATTAGCTTTAGCCTGGTTTATCAGGTTCCATTCGGACAACATAACATCGGTGGAGTACATCAACCACCAGGGAGGAACTCGGAGTTCCTTGGCCATGAATTTTTCAGTGGGCGGAGGCCCACAACTGCTGTCTATCCACATTCCAGAAGTGAACAATTGGGAAGCGGATTTTCTGAGCAAACAGACTTTTCATCCCGGGGAGTGGGAACTCCATCTGGAGGTGTTTACCAGTCTAACCCTCAAATGGGGTTGGCCGGAACTGGTCTCATGGCATCTCGGCAGAATGCCAAGCTCCCGAGGTATGGTTAGAGGTCAAGGGATCCACAGGCCCACTTGATAGATGCTCTGGCGGTCCCTTGGAATTTCAGTCTAGTATACCGGTTTCCTCCGTTCGCTCTCCTTCCATGAGTCATTGCTTGGATCAAGCAGGAGAGGGCATCAGTGATTCTGATAGCACCGATGTGGCCTCGCAGAATCTGGTATGCATACATAGTGGATATGTCATCTATTCCACCTTGGAGACTACCTCTGAGGAATGACCTTCTACTTCAGGGTCCCTTCCTTCATCCAAATCTCGTTTCTCTGAAGCTGACTGCTTGGAGATCAAATGCTTAATTTTATTTAAGCATGGGTTTTCAGAGTCGGTCATTGAGACCTTGATCCAGACTCGTAAGCCTGAGACAAGAAGGATTTACCATAAGATATGGCATAAATATCTGTATTGGTGTGAATCCAGAGGCTACTCTTGGAGTAGAGTCAGGATTCCTTGGATTTTGTCTTTTCTCCAGGAGGGTCTGGAGAAAGATTTTTTAGCAAAGGCCAGATTTCTGTGTTGTCTAATTTGTTGCATAAGCGTCTGGCGGATGTTGCCAGACGTGCAATCTTTTTGTCAGGCCTTGGTCAGAATCAGGCCTGTGTTTAAAACCTGTTACTCCTCCCTGGAGTCTTAAACTTGTTCTTAAAGTTTTACAGCAGGCTCCGTTTGAGCCTTTGCATTCTTTAGATATTAAGAAGTTATCTTGGAAGGTTTTGTTTCTTGTTGCCATTTCTTCTGCTCGGAGAGTCTCGGAACTCTCGGCGCTGCAATGTGATTGCCCTTATCTTATCTTTCATTCTGATAAGGTGGTTCGGCGTACTAAGTTAGGTTTTCTTCCTAAAGTTGTTTCGGACAGGAATATTAATCAGGAAATCGTTGTCCCTTCTTTGTGTCCTATTCCTTCTTCTCATAAGGAGCATTTGTTCCACAACTAAGATGTTGTGCATGCGCTGAAATTGTATTTGCAGGCGACTAAGGACTTTCGTCATTCTTCTGCTTTGTTTGTTTATTTCTTTGGGAAACGCAAGGGTCAGAAAGCTACGGCTTCTTCTCTTTCCTTTTGGCTGAAGAGTATTATTCATTTAGCCTATGAGACTGCTGGACAGCAACGTCCTGAGAGAATCACAGCTCATTCCACAAGGGTTGTTTCTTCTTCCTGGGCCTTCAAATATGAAGTTTATGTGGAACAGGTTTGCAAGGCTGCAACTTGGTCCTCTTTGCATACTTTTTCTAATTTTTATAAATTTGATACTTTTGCCTCGGCTGAGGCTTCTTTTGAGAGAAAGCTCCTTCAAGCAGTGGTGCCTTCTGTTTAGGTTACCTGTCTTGTTGTCCCTACCTTATCATCTGTGTCCTCTAGCTTGGGTATTGATTCCCAACAGTAATTGATGATGATCCGTGGACTCACTGTGTCATTAGAAAGAAAACAAAATTTATGCTTACCTGATACATTTCTTTATTTCTTGACACAGCGAATCCACGGCCCTCCCTGTTTTTTCAGACAGCTTTTGTGTTATATAAACCTCAGGCACCTCTGCACCTTGTGTTATTTCCTTTCTCTCCTTTTCCCTTGGTTGAGTGACTGGGTTTTGTGGGAAGGGAAGTGATACTTAACAGCTTTGCTGTGGAGCTATTTGCCTCCTCCTGCTGGCCAGGAGTGATATTCCCAACAGTAATTGATGATGATCCGTAGACTCACCGTGTCAAGAAAGAAAGAAATTTATCAGGTAAGCATAAATTTAGTTTTTTGATTCTCACACACTCACACACCACACACATACACACACATACACACACACATACACCCACACAATATATACAAATTTAGACCAAAGCTACCCTTCTCAGTTTAAGTATATAACCAGCAGGATTTTTTTTAATCTCACATTTGTTTTTGTTTTAGCAGCTATGAGAGTCATAAATCAAAGCTTTTTATATGTTAGCAACACATTCTCAAAACATTTGCTTCTTTTAGATACTTAGCATTACCTGAAAGAAACACATTTTCATGAAAGTCCTGTTGCTCTTCTTGTAGAGCTATAAATTATTCCTCTGCAGTTCACCCAGAACATCCCCTCCCATGTGACCTCCAGCTCTGATATACAGCCTAAAGTTGTAAACTTGCAGGCTACAGTTAACCCCATGACTGCCAACAAGTGCTGCAACATATCTCACCACAGCACATTCTGGCAGTCATGGGTTTAAAAGAAAGAAATTAGCCTTTTTTTGTGGTCAATTTTATGTTGAAGCACAAATTTTTTGTGAGTATACCCATCTCAAAAACCGAAGAAGTTAGACGTGAAAATTGGTATTTACATTCTCCTTTAAAAATAAACAGGTGTTTTACCATTTCTGGAAAATCCACTTAAGGGGGGTGAAAAGGGGGGCGGTGATTTATGAGGATACCTATCTCTCAAAAACCAAAGATGTTAGACGTGAAAAATTGGTATTTACATTCTCCTTTAAAAATAAAAAAAAAACACGTGTTTTGCTATTTCCGGAAAATCCACTTAAAGGGGGTTGATTTATGAGGATACCTACACAGTCATGGTCAAAAATATTGGCACCCCTGCATTTCTGTCATATAATGCACCACTTCACCCAGAAAATTGTTGCAATTACAAATGTTTAGAAAATCTCATGTTTATTTATTTTGTTTGTATTGGTATGACACAAAAAAAGTGGAGGAAAAAAAGCCAAATCTGACACATTCCACGCAAAACTCCAAAAATGGACTGGACAAAATTGGCACCTTCTCAAATGTGTAAGAAATAATTGCATTTCAAGTTTGTGATGCTCCTGTAATTTGTAATTAAACTCACCTGTAGCAATTAACAGGTGCTGACAATATAGAAATCACACCAATCGGTTAAAAAGGTGAAAAATGTACTCAACCTTTCTGTTGTGTGTCTCTGTGTGCCACACTGAGCATGGAGAAGAGAAAGAGCAGCAAATAATTGTCTGAGGATTTAAGAACAAAAATTGTAGAAAAGCATGGACAATCTCAAGGTTACAAGTCCATCTCCAGAGATTTTAGTGTTCCTGTGTCCACTGTTGGCAACATTGTCAAGAAGTTTACAGCCCTTGGTACTGTAGCTAATTTCCCTGGATGTGGACGGAAGAGAAAACATTATAAAAGATTGCAACGGATTGTTCGAATGGTGGATAAAGAACCTCGATCAACTTCCAGACAAATTCAAGCTGACCTTCAGTCACAGGGTAGAAATGTGTCCGCTCGCACTATACGTCGCCATCTGAATGAAAAGGGACGCTATGGTAGGAGACCCAGGAGGACCCCATTGCTGACAGAAACATATAAAAGCCAGATTGGAGTTTGCCAAAACTTACCTGAGGAAGCCAAAATCCTTTTAGGAGAATGTGCTGTGGACAGACAAAACAAAATTACAGCTTTTTAGTAAAGCCCATCATTCTGTTTTTAGAAAAAGAAATAAGGCTTTTAAAGAAAAGAATACAGTCCCTACAGTCAAACATGGTGAAGGTTCACTGATGTTTTGGGGTTGCTTTGCTGCTTCAGGCACTGGATGTCTTGACTGTGTGCATGGCATTATGAAATCTGAAGACTACCAAAGAATTCTGTGGTGCAATGTACGGCCCAGTGTCAGAAAGTTGAGTCTCCGTCAGAGGTCATGGGATTTACAGCAGGACAATGACCCAAAGCACACGTCAAAAAACACCCAGAAATGGTTTAAGACAAAGTACTGGAGAGTACTGAACTGGCCAGCAATGAGTCCAGATCTCAGTCCCATAGAGTACCTGTGGAGACATTTCAAAACAGCAGTTGGGAAAAGGAACCTTTCCAATATGAGAGGCCTGGAGCAGTTGGCGAAAGAGTTGTTCCAAATTCCAGTAGAAAGGTGTAAGATACTCATTGATGGTTACAGGAAGCAATTTGATTTCAGCTATTTTTTCTAAGGAGTGTGCTACCGAATTATAAATTGAGGGTGCCAATAATTTTGTCCAGTCCATTTTTAGAGTTCTGCGTGGAATGTGTCGGATTTGGCTTTTTTGTTCTCAACTTTTTTGTGTCATACTAATACAAACTAAATAAATAAACATGAGAATGCCTAAACATTTGTAATTGCAACAATTTTCTGGGCGAAGTGGTTCTTTATCTGACAGAAATGCAGGGGTGCCAATATTTTTGGTCATGACTGTATGTCTCAAAAACCAATGATGTTACACATGTGAAAATTGGTATTTACATTCTCCTTTAAAAATAAAGAAACACGTATTTTGCCATTTCCAATAAATCCTCTTAAGGGGGGTGAAAAGGGTGTGGGGGGGGGGTGATTTATGAGGATACCTATATCTCAAATCCTAAGATATTACACTCTCTACTTGCTAAAAGTTTTGGCAAATACTTATTTTCCCTTTAGAGGTGAGGATCCTCTGCAAAAATCAGTACTCCTACTTCCACCTCTGAGTCTGGTGTGTTTTCCTACTCTGAGGAGGATGCTGCACGTATTGCTACATTTGCATTAGGACCCAGGGACTTTCTGACTGCACCTGATAAAGATTTGTTTTCAAGGGACTTGGAAAAAATTGCTTAAATGACAACATAGCATTCAACTGCATTCATCCACCCTGGCGGAATATCACTGGGTGAAAAGAATCCCTAGGGGTATGTGTTCTAGATTGCAGCCCACATTTTTTGCCAATGTTCCAGAGTTTTGTCAGAGATATCAACAGATTTTAAATAAATGCTCTTTTGACTTAATGATATTGAACATTTAGTTTGCTAAAATGGAATTGCTTACCCTGGAAAAGAGGATAAAAGTCCATGAAGACACAGTCTGGGAGGCATCATCGGCAGATGACTATAAGCGCCTGTTGGAGACCGCTAAAGATGGCGTGGCGTCATTCTGGAAGGAAGTGGAGCAACGTAGGCGCCAGATGTTCAGTCGTGATGAGGTCGATTATGGAGCTGGCAGGCCAGGGGATTCCGCGAATGAGGAAGAGGGAAACCTCGACGTATGGCCCGCAGTAGGAAAACAGGTGCTAAGGGTGTGGTGACCTCTGATGTTTCCTCATCATCTGCTTCATCGGGGGACGAAAGCCCCATATGAGGCAAGACAAGTGGAGACGCCGGAGGTTAGGCCGGAGGAAGCAGTAAGTCCTAGTAATGTTATTAATATTTAAAGTTAAAAACTTTCAACTGCCGAGTCTTTGTTACTCTCAAAGGGACTATTTTTTTGCCCCAGTGAGTGTGTGGATACTTTCCATTTGGAACTCAACCTTTATATGCTTGATCGCTCCATCAAGTTGAAGGCTTTCTTTGTGGACTTTGCCAGGACTTGTGATATTAATGATGTTTTGGATCCAAGGGAATTTTATATAATAAAAGTATCTTTACTCCTACCTAGAACCATTCTTTTGACACGTTCATGCATGTAATAAATAGTGAATTGCATTAGTTAAATGGTAAAAACAATGATAATACTGTACGACCTAATCTTACTATTGATGAACGTGCTGCCCTTATTAAATTGAAAAGTAACTCAGATATTACTGTTAAAGCTGCTGATAAGGGCGGGGCGGTGATGATTATGGACACAGCTCTATTATAAAAAAAAGTTTTCAGACAGCTTAATGATACTGAGGTTTGTAGGGAACTTAATAAGGACCCCCTGCCCAGGTTTTTTGTTATACTTAAGGTAAATATTGACCAAAGCTGTAGAAGCAGAAATCATTAATAAAAGCTGTTTGATTTTCTAATGCCGGAAAATACCCAAACCCCTTATTTTTATATCCTCCCTAAGGTCCACAAGGATCTCCTTAATCCACCGGGGAGGCCTATTGTAGCCTCTGTTGATTCATTACTTAGTCCTGTATCAAGATTTCTTGAAAATATTTTGACCCCTCTTGTGATGGAAGGTAGGTCTTATTTAAAAGACACTGGTGATATCAATTTGATACATAATTCCCCATTAGGATGGTTTAAATATGACTTGGGAAGCACTTATTTGGTCTGGTAAATATTCTGATATCCAAATAATTTTTTTTATGGAGTTACTTGAGTTGGTTCTTACCCATAATTATTTTTCCTTTGACAGTAAATTATTTTTGCAGCTACGAGGTACTTCAATGGGTTCTAATGTCGCCCCTGCCTCTTCATGGATGGAGTAGTGGAACATGTGGTATATACGGATCCTGAGTACCATAGATGTTTGGCATAGTGGAGATATATTGATGATTTGTTTATCATTTGGAGTGGTGACATTGAATCCATTGAAGCCTTTCAGAATACAAAATAAAGTCCCGGCTTTACAATTTACCACTAAATATCATGATAATGACTGTAGTCATACATTCTGGGGATCACTTCAATAATGACATTTTCAGGAAACCCACAGATGGGAAGACTCTTCTGTTGAGACAAAGCCATCACCTTCCAAGGGTGTTTAAAAGTGTACCCAAATCTCAGCTCCATAGGGTCAGGAGAATATTGTTCAATCCCTCCACCCAACTGTTGCGCTTAAATGAGATGTGCAACAGATTTTAAAAAAGGGTTTTTTCAGAGGAGGATTTGGCCACTATTGACCTGTACCCTAAAAGGTTGAATAGTGATCAAGATCAGACTCGTAGATTGGCATTTGTGCCTGACTATAATGCTATTAGTGTAAACCTACATAAAATTATTTGTAAAAATTGGTTTATTGTGAGAGATTCAATGCCTAACATTGAGGAATTTCAACTCCATACTCAGCATTTCGGAAAGGCAATACTTTGGGTAGACAACTGGTGAGAGTCAGACAAAATGCCTCCGGAATTAAGCAGACTGTGCTGTGACCTAAACAAAATAAGCAGACTGTGCTGTGACCTAAACAAAATGGTACTTTTCCCTGTCTGAATTGTTCCCATTGCAATAGTATCAGGGGAGATACTATTAGTCATCTCTTCTCAGGAAAGACATTTCCAATTAAGGGTTACTTTACGTGTCATTCTTCTTATGTTGTGTATGCGTTGAAATCCCTGTGGGTGCTCATTTATGTTGGGGAGACCTCTAAACAGATCAAAGATTGCATTACACAACATAAGTCGATGATCTGTAACCCCAAAATGAGACATTTGCCTGTTCCAGCTCATTGTTTGAGAAGGGACATCAAGTTAATCAACTATGCTTTCTTGTTTTGTATTCGGTCCCCAGGGGAGCCCCTGTTTTGATAGGAGCAAAATGTTATTAAGAAAAGAAGCAATCTGGATACATAAATTAAATGCTTTATATCCTTAGCGTCTCAACAGAGATTACAATTTGTCAATTTTCTTATAATGTAATTTCTGTAAAAGGATTTTTCTTGTATAATATTTAAAATATAGTCTGTTATGTGTTATTTGAACTGTACAAAAATGTGTGTGGCAAACAAGTGTATGTTAACAGAAAAACAAATATGCTCAACACAATGTGCTAAAAAACAATACTCTCCTTGTTAAGTGAAGTGACCGCTGCCCTTCCTCAGTCTCTCCCCAAGGACTGTATAAGCAATAGACAAAACGAAATGGATGGCGCTGGTCTTGCAGAATAGTTAGTTTCTAATGATAGATAGAAATGGACTTGATGTGCAAGTTAAAATCTGTTGCAATAATGTGCAATATACTCACTCCTTGAGTAATGTGAGTCCTGCTTCTATGGTATATCCCTCTGCGATATGTCCCTCTCCAAAGGAAACAACAAGGTGGTTTTCCACAGGGTTATCCAAAAAAGCAAGTCCGGCTCGTCACAGAAAAAGTAATTTCAAATATAAGAGATAAAAAAGTGGTTTATTGTAGCTCTACGCGTTTCAACGCTCAAGCGTCTTTTTCAAGAGCAATAAAAGACAATAAAAACAAGTAACAGTTTGTATAATGCTGTGACAATGTAGCCGGATTTTATACAGGTGTATCGATGTTCCAATTTCCTGTCTGTGGCAGGAAATTGGACTCACATGAAAAAAAATAAAAATACAATTTCTAACTGAATGTTTAGGCCCAACCTTATTCTTAACATTGTTAAATCTTTTTATGTCGCTCAATTAAACTTTAAAATGTAATATTTTGTATTTGGTTCGGCATAAACATGTACAATAGGAAATGACCAATCAGTAAATTCTTTCGAATTTTCATCCAATAGAAAGACAGAGTTGAATTGAGTCCCCATTCGAGTATTCTTTGAGTTTAAGTTCCCTTTAAGGTCCGCTTTAAAGTCACGTGATTCTTTTAGCCAATCCCATGATGTTAAAAAGTTCTCCGTTGATCTATGACGTTGCGTGGGCTCGTTAGTCACGTGTTATTTCTGACCAATCTGTAAGAACGTCCTTTCTCATGGCTTTAACCAAATGTGCCGATATGAGGATTTAAGGTTTAACATTCTATGAATAGAAAAAACAGAGAAGCGGCAGTATCCATTCCAATCACATGCAATGACAAAATGGTTGCATTTTATCTAGCAGTTTTACGGCAACTTTAAAAATATATACAACCCGATGACATAAAAAGTTTGTGCAATGATGTTTACACTATAAGGACTTTGAAACATGTTAAAGACAGCAATATCAATTTTAGTCACATAAAAAGAACTTTGCGAAGTTTTATTTATAGTATAAAACCTTTTGAGAAAATTAAAGAGAGCGGCAGTGTCCGTTCTGCTCACATATGGATAAGAATAATGACCTTATATCTAACGGTTTTACAGTAACTTTGTAGGAATAAAAGCTTCTCAATAGCATGAAAGAATAACTACATTAAAGGATATTTGAAATTGGTGGAGTTATGTGTGTGGTTTAAAGGTATTAAATATTTGGTGCTATTTAGTTTAAATTTAATGTGAGAGGAATGTGTTATTTTCATAACTTATATAAAATGTAGATTGTGAGATTAAGGTGTAAAATTCTCTTACTTGCTTTTATGGATATTTACATCCATAATTTGATAGTGAAAAATCGTTGTTTTCCTAACATTATCTAAAAATAAATTGTGAAATACAGTTTGTGAAAAAAATTTGTCTTACTTACTTTTATGGATATTTACATCCATAATGTGCTTAGATTAAAAATGGGTAAAGTGAAATAAATAAATAAATAAGAAGGAATAAAAGTGAAAATAAAAATATTAAAGGTTGAATCAAAATGTGTAGACTTAATATTAATAATAATAATGATATGTGTGAACTCAGTAACTAACCGATGAACTATTCATAGTGGTAAACGATTACTTCATATATTTGAACCATATATTTAAAGATTCTCGAATCCCTAGTGAAACTAGTTTAGATAAAAGCTGCTATTCGAATGTCTTTATTTAGCCCCCAATGGTTGTAAGTTCTTAGTGTGTGAATCCACCATAATTCTCTCTTGTTTAACTCATCTTCTAAATGTCCTCCTCTCCAGTGGGTGGTTACCTTCTCTATTCCTATCCATGAAAAATTCTTAAAATCGAAATTTGGTACAAGTGTTGCAATGTGAAGGGACACCATGATCCTCATGTCTCTTCTCTATTTTATTGAGGTGTTCTAAAATACGGGTCTTAAGAAATCTGGTAGTTTGTCCTAAATATTGGATCTGACAGTTACATTGCAATAAATATATAACATTTTGAGTCTTGCATGTAATGAAATGTTTAATTATATAGGTCTTGCCTGTTACAAAGGAAGTAAAAGATTTATGAGTTCTTTTTGTATAATTGCAACCTTTACATTTTCCACATGTATAAAAACCTTGTAAGTTAGATATACTTAAAGGTGGTTTGGGGGCCATACCTTTAATTAAAGAGGGGGCCAACTTTTGTTTAAAATTACTGCCTCTTCTATATGTGATTTGAGGTTTGATAGGTATAATTTTACTTAAGAATTCATCATTATGTAAAATGTGCCAATGTTTTTTAATGATTTTATTAATTTGATGATGCCCTGAATTAAATGTTGTAATGAATCTGGGGAAAGAGGATTGTTTATTTGTAGTGATCTTATGTTTTGCCAAAATTAAGTTGCGATCCTGATTTTTAATTAATTGTCTATCTACTTCAAGACTGCTTGAAGAGTAGCCTTTTTCCAAGAATCTCTTTTTAAGTAGTAATGATTGTTCCTCGTAATCTTCTATTCTATCACAATTTCTCCTAATACGTTGGAATTGTCCTCTGGGGATAGCCTTTAACCATGATGGATGATGTTGACTGTCATGTTGGATGTATGTATTTGCATCACATTCCTTAAAGTGTGTTTTTGTATGTATATGTCCATCAACGGTTGTGATGGACAAATCTAAAAAGATTGCTTTGGTGTTATTTATTTCTGGGGTCAATATGATGTTCATGTTATTTTTATTTAAATCATTAACAAATTGTTGGCAGTTTTCTATATTTCCCCTCCAGATACAGAGGACATCGTCGATGTACCTCCGCCATGTCACCAGGTTCGCCCCAGCTACGTCATTGGACCATACGTAAAGATGTTCAAAATGGTCCATATAAATGTTGGCGTAGCTGGGGGTGAACCTGGTGCCCATGGCGGTACCACAAATTTGTAGATATTGTGAATCATTGAACCAGAAAAAATTATGGGTCAACATAAAATCTATAGCTGCCAAAATAAAATCTAACATTTTTTCAGATAAATTGGGATCTTGGGTTAGTTTCCATTTGATGGCTGTTAGGCCTTTTTGATGGTCAATTATGGAATATAATGATGTAACATCCATGGTAGCCCATAAAAAATCAGGTTCCCATTCTAATTGTTTGATGATATTAAGTACACTGGTGGTGTCTTTTAGATATGATTTGGAATTTTGTGCATAAGGCTGTAAAAAATAATCTATAAATGCAGATACATTGGAAGTTAATGAATCTATGCCACTAATGATAGGGCGGCCAGGGGGTTGTAGGGGATTTTTATGTAACTTTGGCAAAAAATAAAAGATAGGAGTTTTTGAATTGGTTTTGAACAGAAAATCATATTCTTTTTCATTGATAACTTCTCTGTCTAAAGCTGTTGTCAATAATTCTTGTAATTCTTGACTGAATTCTTTTTTGGGGGAGTGGTTTAAAACATGGTAGGTGTTGGTGTCTGATAGAATTCTGTTGGCTTCTTGTAAGTAAAAGGCTCTGTCCATGATGACTACCCCTCCCCCTTTGTCAGCTTCCTTTATAACGATGTCCTCTCTCTTATTAAGTGCTTTTAAAATTTCAGATTCTATTTTTGATAAATTATAGTGTTTGGGTTGATGTCTCATGTTTTCTATGTCTTTCATAATTAGTTTCCCAAAGACATCTATACAAGGCCCTTTGAAATGACTGGGATAGAATTTTGAGGGATTTTTGAATTTGGTCCTCGGGTCACTCTCAGGAGGTGTATAGCTTAAAGTTTCCTTTTTAATAAAGAAACGTTTGATAGTTAAATTCCTGATGAATTTCTGGGCGTCTATGAATAATTGAAAAGTATTTACTCCTTGGGTTGGGACAAATTTTAGTCCTTTAGCTAATACCCGTGTTTCTTGTTCAGTAATTGGCTGTGATGACAGATTATATATCTTACTTAAAAATGTCTTTTTCTCATGTGTCTTGCCTCCGCCTCCTCTTCTCCCTCTAGCTGATTTGGTGTCCTTTCTCGTTTTTTTGGATTGGACCTGTTGTCCTGATTCCTGAAATGTGGGGTGTGTCTGTCTGTTAATGCAATGGGACTGTCTTGATTCCTGAAATGTGGGGTGTGTCTGTCTACTGGTGTATTGGGACTGTCCTTCTGTAGAGGAGCAAATCTGTTGTGTTGAGACCAATGTTGATTGGTATGAGGTGTTGATTTGTGTTTGTCCCAATTTTGATTTGATGGAAAAGGGTATGAATCTTTATGGTGTGATCTATCATCATAATTGTATGTATTTCTATTCTCCTGTTTGGCATCATAATTACTATATGAATTACTATTTGGATATCTATTATAGGTATCCCTATCTCTAATATGTTGATCATAATTTTTGTCATAGTGATTTGACTGTCTATTCGATCCCTGTTGGGTCCTATAGTTAACTCTATTTTTTTCCCAAGGTTTATTACCGGTGTAATGTTTGTCTCCATTAAAGGAGTGTTTATTGTAGGGACCTTTCACAGAATTATTTTGTATATTAGAATGTTCTTCTTGCATTTGAACATATTGTATGCCCTTGTCAAAATCATCTTTGTCCCTGAGATATTTTTTGTATTTGGAGTTACCGATTTGTTCATCTAATTGTTTGGCATTATTTTTTATTTCTTCAAATTTATCTATACAACGTTTATCTGATAAAAAAGTGTCCAATTCATTTTCAAGAGCTATTATTTCTTTTTCTATATTTTTTAAACTAATATCTTGTGATTCATATAGTAAACTAACCAGTTCTGTTGAGCATTTGTGTAATGCCGCATTCCATTTATCTAAGAAAATTTTGTCATTCATGCCAAAAGCTGGAATTTTGTAAACTCTTAATCCTCTAGGAACTAGATTTTCATTTAAATAGCGGCTAAGGAAGGTGGTTTCCCACCATTTCTTGGTTTCTTTAACATATAATTTCTCTAATTTAGATATAATATTTTCCCAGTTGGAACTGGGATGTGAATTTTCTTTAAAAGCATTATTGTATTTATTTTGTCTTGCCGCTCTCCAGTCATTGAGAGTGTTTTTAGCCATGTAGGAGAAAAATAATCAACTGTACAAAAATGTGTGTGGCAAACAAGTGGATGTTAACAGAAAAACAAATATGCTCAACACAATGTGCTAAAAAACAATACTCTCCTTGTTAAGTGAAGTGACCGCTGCCCTTCCTCAGTCTCTCCCCAAGGACTGTATAAGCAATAGACAAAACGAAATGGATGGCGCTGGTCTTGCAGAATAGTTAGTTTCTAATGATAGATAGAAATGTAATTTCAAATATAAGAGATAAAAAAGTGGTTTATTGTAGTTCTACGCGTTTCAACGCTCAAGCGTCTTTTTCAAGAGCAATAAAAGACAATAAAAACAAGTAACAGTTTGTATAATGCTTTGACAATGTAGCCGGATTTTATACAGGTGTATCGATGTTCCAATTTCCTGTCTGTGGCAGGAAATTGGACTCACATGAAAAAAAATGAAAATAAAAATACAATTTCTAACTGAATGTTTAGGCCCAACCTTATTCTTAACATTGTTAAATCTTTTTATGTCGCTCAATTAAACTTTAAAATGTAATATTTTGTATTTGGTTCGGCATAAACATGTACAATAGGAAATGACCAATCAGTAAATTCTTTCGAATTTTCATCCAATAGAAAGACAGAGTTGAATTGAGTCCCCATTCGAGTATTCTTTGAGTTTAAGTTCCCTTTAAGGTCCGCTTTAAAGTCACGTGATTCTTTTAGCCAATCCCATGATGTTAAAAAGTTCTCCGTTGATCTATGACGTCGCGTGGGCTCGTTAGTCACGTGTTATTTCTGACCAATCTGTAAGAACGTCCTTTCTCATGGCTTTAACCAAATGTGCCGATATGAGGATTTAAGGTTTAACATTCTATGAATAGAAAAAACAGAGGAAGCGGCAGTATCCATTCCAATCACATGCAATGACAAAATGGTTGCATTTTATCTAGCAGTTTTACGGCAACTTTAAAAATATATACAAACCCGATGACATAAAAAGTTTGTGCAATGATGTTTACACTATAAGGACTTTGAAACATGTTAAAGACAGCAATATCAATTCTAGTCACATAAAAAGAACTTTGCGAAGTTTTATTTATAGTGTAAAAACTTTTGCGGCAACTTTAAAAATACATACAACCCGATGACATAAAAAGTTTGTGCAATGATGTTTACACTATAAGGACTTTGAAACATGTTAAAGACAGCAATATCAATTTTAGTCACATAAAAAGAACTTTGCAAAGTTTTATTTATAGTATAAAACCTTTTGAGAAAATTAAAGAGAGCGGCAGTGTCCGTTCTGCTCACATATGGATAAGAATAATGACCTTATATCTAACGGTTTTACAGTAACTTTGTAGGAATAAAAGCTTCTCAATAGCATGAAAGAATAACTACATTAAAGGATATTTGAAATTGGTGGAGTTATGTGTGTGGTTTAAAGGTATTAAATATTTGGTGCTATTTAGTTTAAATTTAATGTGAGAGGAATGTGTTATTTTCATAACTTATATAAAATGTAGATTGTGAGATTAAGGTGTAAAATTCTCTTACTTGCTTTTATGGATATTTACATCCATAATTTGATAGTGAAAAATCGTTGTTTTCCTAACATTATCTAAAAATAAGTAAGAGAATAACTCCACCAATTTCAAATATCCTTTAATGTAGTTATTCTTTCATGCTATTGAGAAGCTTTTATTCCTACAAAGTTACTGTAAAACCGTTAGATATAAGGTCATTATTCTTATCCATATGTGAGCAGAACGGACACTGCCGCTCTCTTTAATTTTCTCAAAAGGTTTTATACTATAAATAAAACTTCGCAAAGTTCTTTTTATGTGACTAAAATTGATATTGCTGTCTTTAACATGTTTCAAAGTCCTTATAGTGTAAACATCATTGCACAAACTTTTTATGTCATCGGGTTGTATGTATTTTTAAAGTTGCCGCAAAAGTTTTTACACTATAAATAAAACTTCGCAAAGTTCTTTTTATGTGACTAGAATTGATATTGCTGTCTTTAACATGTTTCAAAGTCCTTATAGTGTAAACATCATTGCACAAACTTTTTATGTCATCGGGTTGTATATATTTTTAAAGTTGCCGTAAAACTGCTAGATAAAATGCAACCATTTTGTCATTGCATGTGATTGGAATGGATACTGCCGCTTCTCTGTTTTTTCTATTCATAGAATGTTAAACCTTAAATCCTCATATCGGCACATTTGGTTAAAGCCATGAGAAAGGACGTTCTTACAGATTGGTCAGAAATAACACGTGACTAACGAGCCCACGCAACGTCATAGATCAACGGAGAACTTTTTAACATCATGGGATTGGCTAAAAGAATCACGTGACTTTAAAGCGGACCTTAAAGGGAACTTAAACTCAAAGAATACTCGAATGGGGACTCAATTCAACTCTGTCTTTCTATTGGATGAAAATTCGAAAGAATTTACTGATTGGTCATTTCCTATTGTACATGTTTATGCCAAACCAAATACAAAATATTACATTTTAAAGTTTAATTGAGCGACATAAAAAGATTTAACAATGTTAAGAATAAGGTTGGGCCTAAACATTCAGTTAGAAATTGTATTTTTATTTTTATTTTTTTTCATGTGAGTCCAATTTCCTGCCACAGACAGGAAATTGGAACATCGATACACCTGTATAAAATCCGGCTACATTGTCACAGCATTATACAAACTGTTACTTGTTTTTATTGTCTTTTATTGCTCTTGAAAAAGACGCTTGAGCGTTGAAACGCGTAGAGCTACAATAAACCACTTTTTTATCTCTTATATTTGAAATTACTTTTTCTGTGACGAGCCGGACTTGCTTTTTTGGATAACCCTGTTGAAAACCACCTTGTTGTTTCCTTTGGAGAGGGACATATCGCAGAGGGATATACCATAGAAGCAGGACTCACATTACTCAAGGAGTGAGTATATTGCACATTATTGCAACAGATTTTAACTTGCACATCAAGTCCATTTCTATCTATCATTAGAAACTAACTATTCTGCAAGACCAGCGCCATCCATTTCGTTTTGTCTATGTGTTATTTGAAATCTGTCCCCTTTCTAGCTTTTTCCTTTTGAGTTATGTTTTATTTTTATGTGTAGTATTAATATGTAAGGGGTTATTTACCTTCTAATTAGAACACAGGTGTACGGGCGTCTATGACATCAGATGTGGCAGGGATCTCTTATGCTATTTAAGTGTTATTGTATTGTATTTTTATTACGTACTTGTTAATTATGCAAATCTACTGCATTAAGTGGTCGTTTAAGAGCAGTTTATCATTGAGATGTAATGTTTTGGATATGACAGAGAGATAGCTAAAAATATAATATAATGCTTAAAAAAAATATTTGTGTGATTTCTCACCATGCTGGCCCAGTGTTCACATCACGTATTTTTATTTCTTTCAAATGTGTAAGTGAAAATAAACTGTTTTAACTGTTTTCTTGTAATAAACAAACAAACATGATTTTGGAATTAGTTGTTTTTCTAATACAGAAAGACTAAATATACAATTCATGCAAAACAAAATGAAGTTCCTCTGAAAACAAAAATCTAATGCTTTGAAAGATTATGATAGCAAAAAATGGTGATATTTTTCTAGTACATGAGACTTATTTTAAAAAGGGAAGAAAACAATGATGCATAAATAGTAAAGATACTACTTGCTATTATTCATGAAATACATAGAATCCACAAGAAAGTAGATCTTGTGGATTTGTTGCATTATTATATTGGAGGTCAGTCACTATTGTAAATCTGCTCCTAGTTTTAAAGCAAAATAAATTCTGACAAAACTTAAAAGAATATAAAACATGTTGAGCTTAGGGGCTGAGATAGGTTGAGCCAGTCACAGAGTGTACCTTATTCTGTTTTTTTCTGTGATATGATGTCATGTTATACACTTGACAAAGGTCCAGTGTGTGGGCTGAAACGTTGGGATTATGAGACTAGAATAAATATTCTGTAAATTACGAGCTGTGTTGCGAGGTGTGCGAAGTGACCTTTCGATCTCTGCACCGGCAGACCAATCAGAAGCTTGCTACTGTTATGAGACTACGGCCTCATAAAGGGACAGTCTAGTCCAAAATAAACTTTCATGATTCAGATAGGGCAGACTTTCCATTTTACTTTTGTCATCAATTTTGCTTTGTTCAATTGGTATTCTTAGTTGAAAGCTAAACCTAGGAGGTTCATAAGCTAATTTCTTAGACCTTGAAGGCCACTTCTTATCTGAATGCATTTTGAAAGTTTTTCACCACTAGAGGGTGTTAGTTCATGTGTGTCAGATAACATTGTGCTCACGCACGTGGAGTCACCTAGGAGTCAGCACTGATTGGCTAAAATGCAAGTCTGTCAAAAGAACTTAAATAAAGGGGCAGTTTGCAGAGTCTTAGATACAAGGTAATCACAGAGGTAAAAAGTGTATTAATAAAATAACTGTGTTGGTTATGCAAAACTAGGGAATGGGTAATAAAGGGATTATCTATTTTTTAACACAATAAAAGTGTAGACTGTCCCTTTAAATCAGCAACTTCCAACATAAGGAGAGACGGCTGCATGAAGTAGAAACTCGTATGTCCAGATTAAATTAATGGTCACAGAGTCCACAATAGGCCAAGGGAAACAAAAGTTTTTTTAGAAAATATAAAAAATGTCCTTTTATTTAACCTCTTCGCTACCAAGAATTTCAGAGAAAAACTTGCCCAAAGTACCAGAGAATCGTTAGCATTTTTGTTGTCACTCTGTTTAAACAGAAATAGAGCTTTTGATTTTTTGACTTACCCATGAATATTATATCTATTTTTAAATTAGATAAGAGATATTTCTCAACTTCTTACACGCAATGGAAATAGAGGACGTATTACAAGTTGGAAGTAAACGTGTCTGCTTGAGCACAATCTAATTTTTTACCTCTGGTTAACTATTACACTAGACAAAAAAAGTTGCACAAAACACATCAAAAATGCATTTAACAGTACAGTTACACTCATCACTGATAAAAACAAATTGTTAGTATATATATATATATATATATATATATATTTGTTTATATGTGTACATATGTATTTATATGTGTATAAATGTATTTACAGTTATATATACACACATAACTACATATTATGTAACTCATAAAGATATACACAGTATATAAGTACTTTGGAGCCCATTTCAGTCAAGTAGCTGAAAACATGAAAATGAAAAATCATATTTATGCAATAGACATATCTAATAGTGTTTAACTGTGTATTAGAACATATTCCCCTTTTTGAAATATTTACAAGTATTTTTAAATAAAAAAAAAAAATATATATATATATATATATATATATATATATGTTTGTGTGTGTTTGTTGCGGGTAAAGCTAGAAATCCGGCTAATCCTAGGATTACCCAGTGACTGTGGGTAAAGCCCAATGTAAGATCATAGTTTGGGCTTTACCAGGGTAATCCTAGGATTACCCAAAGGCTTCTGGATAAAGCTAATAAAATCATACATTGGGCTTTACCCAGGTAATGCTAGGCAAACAGACCAACAGTAAATTAAACATTTTTATTTTGGATTACACAAACACTTATGTTTTGTACAATGTTTTTGTTACAACAGGAAATTAAACATTTTTATATTTTATATGTAGATTTTATTATATGTTTTGTACTACCATGCTTTGCTACAACAACAGGAAATTAAAAAAATTACAACATCATGAAACATTTTTATTCATGAAACATTTTTATTTTTCAAAATTAAACCTTTTTAATTTTCATATGTGGATTTTGCATATGTTTTCTACCATGTTTTTTCACAACAGGAAATATAAAATTTTTATGTTCTTGGACAGACTGTTCTGTATCACACATTCTGTCCGAGAAACTTTAAAAGCACGTTGTGGGGGGTGGGACCCATAGTTAGGTCCCCAGAGGCGGTTGCGGCGCCCGAGGCTCAGATTAGAAAATAACTCTCTGGAGCGTATCTGCCCTAGGCCGTTAATAATGCATGATCTGATTGGTCCGTGTCTCTGTGAGGTCACTGGATGCACAACCAATCGGATAAGATCATACATTAACGGCCGAGGGCAGATAAGCTCCAGAGAGTTCTGTTCTAATCAGAGCATAAGTGCAATTGAGTTTTGAATAGAAGTATTTTGCAATAGACCTGTGTTAGCAGAAATGCTTCTAGTAAACATCATTACAGCTTTAAAGGCATTAGTACATTTGCTGTGAGTCGGCTCAAAGAGAACAATAATATATCCAAATAGGCTTATCAATGAGTTTCTCAACATTTAGCAATTTCCTCAGGCAGTTGCTGATAGACTACACAGCATCAGTGTCTCTCTAGCTAAGCAGGCACAGTGGTACAAAGCGAGTATGCTGGACACACGCAGCATATGTGCATATGCCCCTGAAATACTAATACCTGTGCTAAGAGCATTTTTTCTAATACAATTGTACTGCCAACCCCCCCCACACACACACACACACACACACAAAAACATGTTTTTATTCAAATTTGAAATGCACTCATGCACTTTTCCATTCTGACTATCCTGTCCTTTTAAGGATGATGTATGTTTATATAAACACAGTAAGGATTTATGGGACAGTATCGTGGTGTCGCTAATATGCAGATAGAGGCAGACAGCACACATCTTATCTTTATTTGGAGGGGCGAACCGTCCAGTGCTGAATCTTTTGTTGAACATCTAAACACCAACAATAGAGGCCTAGTGTTTACCAGTACTATTGAGAGGCAATCAATAGTGTACTTAGATCTTAATCTTAGTTTTACTGAGGGCCAAGTGACTAGCACCACCCACTTTAAGGCAGTGGATTGTAATAGCTACCTCGATTTTAAGAGCTGTCACTATCAGCCGTGGAAATTGAACGTCCCCTATGGTCAGTTCAAAAGAGTGCGCCGTAACTGTAGTTCTATGGCAGACTATGAAACACAAAGCCTTACCTTGAAGGAACGCTTTAGGGAGAAACATTACCCTAATTCTATCATCGAAAATGGCTACTTGAGAGCAAAAAATGACAATAGAGAATTGTATTTCACTGAGTCCAATGCACGATTAGAACCAATAAATAATAGTACCTTCCATAAAGATCCGTTGTTTATCACCCAATTCAACTCTAACCATAACCTAATTAGAGAGATTGTCACACGTCATTGGCAAATATTACTTAAAGACCCTATTTTGAAAAGAACTTTGGATGATAAACCCAGAATAGTCTATAGAAGGGCACCAACCCTCAAAACAATGTTGGCTCCGAGCAAAATTGTCAAACATAGACAACCTTCCCCGGGAAATAATAGGAACAATTCACAACATGGGTCTTATAAGTGCAGACGAGCCCGCTGTAAGATGTGTATTTTCATTGGTGATCGGCAAAAAACCTTTAGGTCGAGTATCACCCACAAATCTTACACCATCATTGGCCGTGCTTCTTGTGCTTCCTCTTATGTAATTTATCTACTTACATGTGTCTGTGGGGTACAATACGTAGGGCGTACCTGTAGATATCTTAGCACCAGATGGTCCGAACACCATCGAAATATGAAGAATAACTACAGACTTCATAGTGTATCAAGACACTGTAATGATGTACATAGGGGAGATCTTAACTGTTATTCTGTCAATCCCATAGAATTCATTCCTAAATCTCATCTTTATAACCGTTTTTTTAGGCTCAGACAGAGGGAGACTTATTGGATCCATCTGCTGAAGAGCATGTACCCTGATGGTCTCAATTTATGTGTCGATTTGGCAGCCTTCTCATAAAAGTCCTTCTCTATAGTCCCTCTGCCTGCTTTTGTTGTAGGTCATTTATTACCAACCATTTATCTTTATTGGAATAGACGTCCATGGTCTCGGACCAACCAGATATAACTGGTTTGATTATTATAAACATTTTACAAGTTAATCATATTTAGATTTAGAGACACAACCATCTATGACCATATATTGATATCTATCTGTTAGAACATATAGGCCATTCAAATATGTGGGGGCTATTATAATAATATACCTATAGATATCTATTTATCAAAATTATTTGCTAATCTACATTACACCTTTAACACATAAATATGTTACTACATTATTATTCATTAGAAAACATGGTCCCTTCAAATATGTATTTTTACCACCAACAGGTTTATGAATATTAATTCACTCATGCCCTACAATTAAGTTTCTATTGCATTAGCTTACAGATGGTACAATAATACTGCATCTGTATGTTATGGTGGTTTATATAATATCTTAAACTTCCTTTTGTCATCGCAACTATCACACATCGTAACTATTACACAGGAGAAACACATAATATCTTAAACTTCCTTTTGTCATCGCAACTATCACACATCGTAACTATTACACAGGAGAAACACAGACACAATCTTGTCACATTTTCTCAGCCAAACACCTCTCTTTATACAATAGTAACAACTGCTAATTTCCAGTATCTCTCGATATTTTTAGAATTATATAAGAATTCATTACATTTCGATATTACAGTCATTCCTTAGCTATGTATGTATACGGATCACAGTCGGTATTATCGTCCATTACACTCATCATCTCTGATTACAGAACAGGTGCTATTGTCACCATAGATACCAATCACAATTTACGATTGGTTCATTGATGGGTGTGGACAATAGACCGGGCTGTGATTGGATGATCATTATGTTAAGTAGAGCGGGGTTTTCAAAGTGAATATCATCCTGATGAAACGACCGGAAGGTCGAGAAACGCGTTGCTGTTTTTTTGTATTTTAAACAGTTTTAATTTTACTTTTATCAATAAAAATATCTTTTACGATAACCCCGCTCTCATCGTCTACCATCTGATCCTATGTGTGGAGCGATATTCTGCCACTTGCACTAAGGACTCTGAGCCATTGATCCTCCCACAGACGCTGTGGGCACCTGACGTCTGTCTTTGTCCGCCGTAGCGGATTGGACCACTGGAACGTGAGAGTCTTTCTCCTATTGGACCGTCTGGCGGGCGACTAAGGTTCCGTCCTGTTTAGTTTGGCATACGTTTATGCCGCCTCACTTGTGAGTACTCTTCCATCTGTGTGTGCTGTCTGCCTCTATCTGCATATTAGCGACACCACGATACTGTCCCATAAGGCGCCTCTCTCTGTTCTCTGCTCCTACAGATATCTGCCATTATCCTACTTTTGGGAGTGCTGCCGTTAGATCGGGTGGCCTGCGGTGTGGTATTACCTTGCCTCCCCCGAGACTGGTTTTGGTTTATGTGCTTTGCATCTCATACCTGCGCACCTCAACAAGGACTCAATCCTCGTTTTTTCTGACAGTAAGGATTTAGCTGAATTTTTAAATCTTTTTTTTTTTAAGGAGACACAATATCATTTACAAACTAAGGCCTAGATTTAGAGTTGGACGGTAGCCGTGAAAACCAGCGTTAGAGGCTCCTAACGCTGGTTTTTAACGCCCTCAGGTATTTGGAGTCAGTGATTAAAGGGTCTAACGCTCACTTTCCAGCCGCGACTTTTCCATACTGCAGATCCCCTTATGTCAATTGCGTATCCTATCTTTTCAATGGGATCTTTCTAACGCCGGTATTTAGAGTCGTGGCTG
Organism: Bombina bombina; assembly: GCF_027579735.1. Lineage (NCBI taxonomy): Eukaryota > Metazoa > Chordata > Amphibia > Anura > Bombinatoridae > Bombina > Bombina bombina. The sequence goes on along the minus strand of NC_069503.1, from coordinate 357,659,602 downwards.
GAGTGAGAGTTAGAATTCTAACGACAAAACTCCAGCCGCAGAAAAAAGTCAGTAGTTAAGAGCTTTCTGGGCTAACTCCGGCTCATAAAGCTCTTAACTACTGTGCTCTAAAGTATACTAACACCCATAAACTACCTATGTACCCCTAAACCGAGGTCCCCCCACATCGCCGCCACTCGATTAAATTTTTTTAACCCCTAATCTGCCGACCGCCACCTACGTTATACTTATGTACCCCTAATCTGCTGCCCCTAACACCGCCGACCCCTATATTATATTTATTAACCCCTAACCTGTCCCCCACAACGTCGCCGCCAGCTACCTACAATAATTAACCCCTAATCTGCCGACCGCAAAGCGCCGCCAGCTAAATTATCCCTATGTACCCCTAATCTGCTGCCCCTAACACCGCCGACCCCTATATTATATTTATTAACCCCTAATCTGCCCCCCCCAACGTTGCCGCCACCTACCTACACTTATTAACCCCTAATCTGCCGAGCGGACCGCACCGCTACTATAATAAAGTTATTAACCCCTAATCCGCCTCCCTCCCGCCTCACTAACCCTATAATAAATAGTATTAACCCCTAATCTGCCCTCCCTAACATCGCCGACACCTAACTTCAAACATTAACCCCTAATCTGCCGACCGGAGCTCACCGCTATTCTAATACATTTTTTAACCCCTAAAGCTAAGTCTAACCCTAACACTAACACCCCCCTAAGTTAAATATAATTTAAATCTAACGAAAAAAATTAACTCTTATTATATAAATTATTCCTATTTAAAGCTAAATACTAACCTGTAAAATAAACCCTAATATAGCTACAATATAAATTATAATTACATTGTAGCTATTTTAGGATTAATATTTATTTCTTTCATGTAATTAGCAAGAGTCCATGAGCTAGTGACGTATGGGATATACATTCCTACCAGGAGGGGCAAAGTTTCCCAAACCTGAAAATGCCTATAAATACACCCCTCACCACACACACAAATCAGTTTTACAAACTTTGCCTCCTGTGGAGGTGGTGAAGTAAGTTTGTGCTAGATTCTACGTTGATATGCGCTCCGCAGCAAGTTGGAGCCCGGTTTTCCTCTCAGCGTGCAGTGAATGTCAGAGGGATGTGAGGAGAGTATTGCCTATTTGAATTCAATGATCTCCTTCTACGGGGTCTATTTCATAGGTTCTCTGTTATTGGTCGTAGAGATTCATCTCTTACCTCCCTTTTCAGATCGACGATATACTCTTATTTATACCATTACCTCTATTGATTCTCGTTTCAGTACTGGTTTGGCTTTCTACTACATGTAGATGAGTGTCCTGGGGTAAGTAAGTCTTATTTTCTGTGACACTCTAAGCTTTGGTTGGGCACTTTTTTATAAAGTTCTAAATATATGTGTTTAAACATTTATTTGCCTTGATTCAGGATGTTCAACGTTCCTTATTTCAGACAGTCAGTTTCATATTTGGGATAATGCATATGAATAAATCATTTTTTCTTACCTTAAATTTGACTTTTTTTCCTGTGGGCTGTTAGGCCCGCGGGGGCTGAAAATGCTTCATTTTATTGCGTCATTCTTGGCGCGGACTTTCTTGGCGCAAACATTTTCTTGTCATTTCCGGCGTCATACGTGTCGCCGGAAGTTGCGTAATTTTTTTTGACGTTTTTTTGCGCCAAAAAATGTCGGCGTTACCGAATGTGGCGCCATTTTTGGCGCCAAAAGCATTTAGGCGCCAAATAATGTGGGCGGCTTTTTTGGCGCTAAAAAATTCGAACGTCATTGTTGTCTCCACATTATTTAAGTCTCATTATTTATTGCTTCTGGTTGCTAGAAGCTTGTTCATTGGCATTTTTTTCCCATTCCTGAAACTGTCATTTAAGGAATTTGATCTTTTTCTCCAACATAGGTGTGTCCGGTCCACGGCGTCATCCTTACTTGTGGGATATTCTCTTCCCCAACAGGAAATGGCAAAGAGCCCAGCAAAGCTGGTCACATGATCCCTCCTAGGCTCCGCCTACCCCAGTCATTCTCTTTGCCGTTGTACAGGCAACATCTCCACGGAGATGGCTTAGAGTTTTTTAGTGTTTAACTGTAGTTTTTATTATTCAATCAAGAGTTTGTTATTTTGAAATAGTGCTGGTATGTACTATTTACTCAGAAACAGAAAAGAGATGAAGATTTCTGTTTGTATGAGGAAAATGATTTTAGCAACCGTCACTAAAATCCATGGCTGTTCCACACAGGACTGTTGAGAGCAATTAACTTCAGTTGGGGGAACAGTGAGCAGTCTCTTGCTGCTTGAGGTATGACACATTCTAACAAGACGATGTAATGCTGGAAGCTGTCATTTTCCCTCTGGGATCCGGTAAGCCATGTTTATTACGATTGTAAATAAGGGCTTCAAAAAGGGCTTATTAAGACTGTAGACTTTTTTTGGGCTAAATCGATTGATTATTAACACATATTTAGCCTTGAGGAATCATTTTATCTGGGTATTTTGATATAATAATATCGGCAGGCACTGTTTTAGACTCCTTATTCTTTAGGGGCTTTCCCAAAGCATAGGCAGAGCCTCATTTTCGCGCCGGTGTGGCGCACTTGTTTTTGAGAGGCATGGCATGCAGTCGCATGTGAGAGGAGCTCTGATACTTAGAAAAGACTTTCTGAAGGCGTCATTTGGTATCGTATTCCCCTTGGGGCTTGGTTGGGTCTCAGCAAAGCAGATACCAGGGACTGTAAAGGGGTTAAAGTTCAAAACGGCTCCGGTTCCGTTATTTTAAGGGTTAAAGCTTCCAAATTTGATGTGCAATACTTTTAAGGCTTTAAGACACTGTGGTGAAAATTTGGTGAATTTTGAACAATTCCTTCATGTTTTTTCGCATTTGCAGTAATAAAGTGTGTTCAGTTTAAAATTTAAAGTGACAGTAACGGTTTTATTTTAAAACGTTTTTTGTACTTGTTATCAAGTTTATGCCTGTTTAACATGTCTGAACTACCAGATAGACTGTGTTCTGAATGTGGGGAAGCCAGAATTCCTATTCATTTAAATAAATGTGATTTATGTGACAATGACAATGATGCCCAAGATGATTCCTCAAGTGAGGGGAGTAAGCATGGTACTGCATCATTCCCTCCTTCGTCTACACGAGTCTTGCCCACTCAGGAGGCCCCTAGTACATCTAGCGCGCCAATACTCCTTACTATGCAACAATTAACGGCTGTAATGGATAATTCTGTCAAAAACATTTTAGCCAAAATGAACACTTATCAGCGTAAGCGCGACTGCTCTGTTTTAGATACTGAAGAGCATGACGACGCTGATATTAATATTTCTGAAGGGCCCCTAACTCAGTCTGATGGGGCCAGGGAGGTTTTGTCTGAGGGAGAAATTACTGATTCAGGGAACATTTCTCAACAAGCTGAACCTGATGTGATTGCATTTAAATTTAAGTTGGAACATCTCCGCATTCTGCTTAAGGAGGTATTATCCACTCTGGATGATTGTGACAAGTTGGTCATCCCAGAGAAACTATGTAAAATGGACAAGTTCCTAGAGGTGCCGGGGCTCCCAGAAGCTTTTCCTATACCCAAGCGGGTGGCGGACATTGTTAATAAAGAATGGGAAAGGCCCGGTATTCCTTTCGTCCCTCCCCCCATATTTAAAAAATTGTTTCCTATGGTCGACCCCAGAAAGGACTTATGGCAGACAGTCCCCAAGGTCGAGGGAGCGGTTTCCACTTTAAACAAACGCACCACTATACCCATAGAGGATAGTTGTGCTTTCAAAGATCCTATGGATAAAAAATTAGAAGGTTTGCTTAAAAAGATGTTTGTTCAGCAGGGTTACCTTCTACAACCAATTTCATGCATTGTCCCTGTCGCTACAGCCGCATGTTTCTGGTTCGATGAGCTGATAAAGGCGGTCCGACAGTGATTCTCCTCCTTATGAGGAGATTATGGACAGAATCAATGCTCTCAAATTGGCTAATTCTTTCACCCTAGACGCCACTTTGCAATTGGCTAGGTTAGCGGCTAAGAATTCTGGGTTTGCTATTGTGGCGCGCAGAGCGCTTTGGTTGAAATCTTGGTCGGCTGATGCGTCTTCCAAGAACAAGCTACTTAACATTCCTTTCAAGGGGAAAACGCTGTTTGGCCCTGACTTGAAAGAGATTATCTCGGATATCACTGGGGGTAAGGGCCACGCCCTTCCTCAGGATCGGCCTTTCAAGGCAAAAATAAACCTAATTTTCGTCCCTTTCGCAGAAACGGACCAGCCCAAAGTGCTACGTCCTCTAAGCAAGAGGGTAATACTTCTCAAGCCAAGCCAGCTTGGAGACCAATGCAAGGCTGGAACAAGGGAAAGCAGGCCAAGAAACCTGCCACTGCTACCAAGACAGCATGAAATGTTGGCCCCCGATCCGGGACCGGATCTGGTGGGGGGCAGACTCTCTCTCTTCGCTCAGGCTTGGGCAAGAGATGTTCTGGATCCTTGGGCGCTAGAAATAGTCTCCCAAGGTTATCTTCTGGAATTCAAGGGACTTCCCCCAAGGGGGAGGTTCCACAGGTCTCAGTTGTCCTCAGACCACATAAAAAGACAGGCATTCTTACATTGTGTAGAAGACCTGTTAAAAAATGGGAGTGATTCATCCCGTTCCATTAAGAGAACAAGGGATGGGGTTCTACTCCAATCTGTTTATAGTTCCCAAAAAAGAGGGAACGTTCAGACCAATCTTAGATCTCAAGATCTTAAACAAGTTTCTCAAGGTTCCATCGTTCAAGATGGAAACCATTCGAACTATTCTTCCTTCCATCCAGGAAGGTCAATTCATGACCACGGTGGATTTAAAGGATGCGTATCTACATATTCCTATCCACAAGGAACATCATCGGTTCCCGAGGTTCGCATTCCTGGACAAACATTACCAGTTCGTGGCGCTTCCTTTCGGATTAGCCACTGCTCCAAGGATTTTCACAAAGGTACTAGGGTCCCTTCTAGCTGTGCTAAGACCAAGGGGCATTGCTGTAGTACCTTACTTGGACGACATTCTGATTCAAGCGTCGTCCCTTCCTCAAGCGAAGGCTCACACGGACATTGTCCTGGCCTTTCTCAGATCTCACGGATGGAAAGTGAACGTGGAAAAGAGTTCTCTATCTCCGTCAACAAGGGTTCCCTTCTTGGGAACAATAATAGACTCCTTAGAAATGAGGATTTTTCTGACAGAGGCCAGAAAAACAAAACTTCTAGACTCTTGTCGGATACTTCATTCCGTTCCTCTTCCTTCCATAGCTCAGTGCATGGAAGTGATCGGGTTGATGGTAGCGGCAATGGACATAGTTCCTTTTGCACGCATTCATCTAAGACCATTACAACTGTGCATGCTCAGTCAGTGGAATGGGGACTATACAGACTTGTCTCCGAAGATACAAGTAAATCAGAGGACCAGAGACTCACTCCGTTGGTGGCTGTCCCTGGACAACCTGTCACGAGGGATGACATTCCGCAGACCAGAGTGGGTCATTGTCACGACCGACGCCAGTCTGATGGGCTGGGGCGCGGTCTGGGGATCCCTGAAAGCTCAGGGTCTTTGGTCTCGGGAAGAATCTCTTCTACCGATAAATATTCTGGAACTGAGAGCGATATTCAATGCTCTCAAGGCTTGGCCTCAGCTAGCGAGGGCCAAGTTCATACGGTTTCAATCAGACAACATGACAACTGTTGCGTACATCAACCATCAGGGGGGAACAAGGAGTTCCCTGGCGATGGAAGAAGTGACCAAAATCATTCTATGGGCGGAGTCTCACTCCTGCCACCTGTCTGCTATCCACATCCCAGGAGTGGAAAATTGGGAAGCGGATTTTCTGAGTCGTCAGACATTGCATCCGGGGGAGTGGGAACTCCATCCGGAAATCTTTGCCCAAGTCACTCAGCTGTGGGGCATTCCAGACATGGATCTGATGGCCTCTCGTCAGAACTTCAAAGTTCCTTGCTACGGGTCCAGATCCAGGGATCCCAAGGCGGCTCTAGTGGATGCATTAGTAGCACCTTGGACCTTCAAACTAGCTTATGTGTTCCCGCCGTTTCCTCTCATCCCCAGGCTGGTAGCCAGGATCAATCAGGAGAGGGCGTCGGTGATCTTGATAGCTCCTGCGTGGCCACGCAGGACTTGGTACGCAGATCTGGTGAATATGTCATCGGCTCCTCCTTGGAAGCTACCTTTGAGACGAGACCTTCTTGTTCAGGGTCCGTTCGAACATCCGAATCTGGTTTCACTCCAGCTGACTGCTTGGAGATTGAACGCTTGATCTTATCGAAGCGAGGATTCTCAGATTCTGTTATCGATACTCTTGTTCAGGCCAGAAAGCCTGTAACTAGAAAGATTTACCACAAAATTTGGAAAAAATATATCTGTTGGTGTGAATCTAAAGGATTCCCTTGGGACAAGGTTAAGATTCCTAGGATTCTATCCTTCCTTCAAGAAGGATTGGAAAAAGGATTATCTGCAAGTTCCCTGAAGGGACAGATTTCTGCCTTGTCTGTGTTACTTCACAAAAAGCTGGCCGCTGTGCCAGATGTTCAAGCCTTTGTTCAGGCTCTGGTTAGAATTAAGCCTGTTTACAAACCTTTGACTCCTCCTTGGAGTCTCAATTTAGTTCTTTCAGTTCTTCAGGGGGTTCCGTTTGAACCCTTGCATTCCGTTGATATTAAGTTATTATCTTGGAAAGTTTTGTTTTTAGTTGCAATTTCTTCTGCTAGAAGTGTTTCAGAATTATCTGCTCTGCAGTGTTCTCCTCCTTATCTGGTGTTCCATGCAGATAAGGTGGTTTTACGTACTAAACCTGGTTTTCTTCCAAAAGTTGTTTCTAACAAAAACATTAACCAGGAGATTATCGTACCTTCTCTGTGTCCGAAACCAGTTTCAAAGAAGGAACGTTTGTTACACAATTTGGATGTTGTTCGCGCTCTAAAATTCTATTTAGATGCTACAAAGGATTTTAGACAAACATCTTCCTTGTTTGTTGTTTATTCCGGTAAAAGGAGAGGTCAAAAAGCAACTTCTACCTCTCTCTCTTTTTGGATTAAAAGCATCATCAGATTGGCTTACGAGACTGCCGGACGGCAGCCTCCCGAAAGAATCACAGCTCATTCCACTAGGGCTGTGGCTTCCACATGGGCCTTCAAGAACGAGGCTTCTGTTGATCAGATATGTAGGGCAGCGACTTGGTCTTCACTGCACACTTTTACCAAATTTTACAAGTTTGATACTTTTGCTTCTTCTGAGGCTATTTTTGGGAGAAAGGTTTTGCAAGCCGTGGTGCCTTCCATTTAGGTGACCTGATTTGCTCCCTCCCTTCATCCGTGTCCTAAAGCTTTGGTATTGGTTCCCACAAGTAAGGATGACGCCGTGGACCGGACACACCTATGTTGGAGAAAACAGAATTTATGTTTACCTGATAAATTACTTTCTCCAACGGTGTGTCCGGTCCACGGCCCGCCCTGGTTTTTTTAATCAGGTCTGATAATTTATTTTCTTTAACTACAGTCACCACGGTACCATATGGTTTCTCCTATGCAAATATTCCTCCTTAACGTCGGTCGAATGACTGGGGTAGGCGGAGCCTAGGAGGGATCATGTGACCAGCTTTGCTGGGCTCTTTGCCATTTCCTGTTGGGGAAGAGAATATCCCACAAGTAAGGATGACGCCGTGGACCGGACACACCGTTGGAGAAAGTAATTTATCAGGTAAACATAAATTCTGTTTTTGCTTTATATGTTGTTTTTTCTATTACATATTGCAAGATGTCTCAGATTGACCCTGAATCAGAAGCCACTTCTGGAAAAACGCTTAACTGAGTTTCAGTTCTACCAAAGCTAAGTTCATTTATTTAAAATGTTATAAATGTTTATCTTTAGCTATGGTTTGTAATAAGTTATTATGATATACTTTTACATGCAGAATCCATTAGTGTTTATGCTTTATATATTTCCATTCTTACATCTTATGTACAAGAAATATTTAGAAGATTTATAAGAAATATTTTTCTGATTCTATTTTAAAGGCTTTGTCTGACTTTGTGCCTTCTAATAAAATTTTTAGGTCTTTTTCACTTCTTTTTTAATTATTGAAGTTTCAAATGACCAACAACATACTGATTTATCCTTCTCTGATGATGTTTTTTCTCTTTCAGAAATTTTCTTCATCAGATATTGACACTAACAAATCTACTTTTTTATTATTTTTCTATTATTAAAGTACATTTGTTCTTTGTTGAAAAGGTGTTGATTATTTTGGATATTAAGGTAACTAGTTCTTTAAGACTAGCTGACACTATTTCTGCCTATTTATTTCTTCTGTGTTTTCAGAGGTTTTCTTTCCAATTCCCCATTCTAGGGAATGGAATATGCTGAGAATTTTCTTTTATTCCTTCTTCAAAGGTTTTAAACTATATTCTTTGCCAGCAGTTAAACTCAATTTGGAGGGTTCTCCAATTTATTGGGGCTATCTCTACTTCTACTAATTATGCTATTGTTTCTATAGCAAAATAGTATTTATTTTCCTTTAGATAGTTGTATCTTATTTATGGAAAATTATTTAGTTTCAGGTACTTTTCTTGGTCCTGTGATTTATTTGGATATTGCAATTGCTTCATTTTTTCTGTTTACTTTAAGATCAAGTATCAGATTATGATTTATTTTAGCATTGTTAAGGGACAACATTTACTAGACTAGGTGCTGTTGCATTTGTCTTGTTGTTTTGCATTTGTTGATTATGCAAGTCCACTGTATTGACTGGTCCTTTAAACTGGACTATCATGCTAATAATTTCATTTGTGTCTTCATTTTATTGAATATTTTCGCAAATGAGGGTTAATCTATGTCTTTAGCTATTTTAGCTAGAAGAATTTTGTGATTTAAAAAAAAAAAAAAAAAAAATCCATATTTCTTTTGTTCTAAGATAATCAATTATTTGTTTTATAATTGGATTCAATTCTTAACTGTTACTCTGGGCTTCAAGATTGAGTTCTAAGACTAAAACTTTAAGCTTATACTAGTTTGGTTGTTCTTATTAAGGAACGAATTCCTGAGTTCTTTCCCAAGTAACATGTTTTTAATTGGGGTTCGAAATCAGCTCCCTAATATTGCGATGTACGTGCCGTATTCCAGCTTGGCTGGTAAGGGGCAGGTTAAGACTTCTTTGAAATTTATTTGGTTCTATTTTGTCCAAATTTCTTTGATTTTATTCCAGTAAAGCTAACACTTTCTTTAAGTGTGTTTCTGTCCTATATATTTTGGATACTGTAGAAGCATGGCTGGGCACCCATGGGGTTCAAGCGCTGCTCAGAGCTGGAATCTTCTGGGGTATTTCTTCCAGTTCCTTTTTTTAGGAACCGTGTTTGGAGTTTTATTCAAACTATTTTGCCTTTTTATGGTCATTGATAGCATTATTTGTTTTCCTTAGATACAATAAATGCATATTTTCATTTTTCTGTTTTCATTCAGATTATTTTCTGAGGATGCGGAATCTCATATGATTCACTTGCTCTTCAGGACATAGTTAGAGGATCTTTTTTTTCGAAAGCTCTTGATTCCTCAAACAAGGGTCACCTTTTTTAGGTTTCCAGATAGTTTGTGTCACTGTCTTTGTCTCTATCAGACAAGGGATAATTCTATTGGGTTCCGTCTGTCGGTACCTTTAGTCTCTATTATTTCCTTCAGTTGCTATATATGCACAGAAGTTTTAGGTCTTATGGCCACAGCATTGGATTCAATTCCCTTTGCTCATTTTCACTAGAAAGAACCTTTCCAGTTTTTTATGAGTGTTGTTTCTTCTAGAACATGGTTGGAGGATCAATTTACCAAAAAGTTTGTTGATTCCTCAGACAAGGGTAACCTTTTTAGGTTTCCTGATAGATTCAGTGTCCTTGACTCTGTCTCTGACAGACAAGAGACGTCTGAAATTGGTTTCAGCTTGTCGAAACCTTCAGTCTCAATCTTTCCCTTCGGTAGCCTTATGCATGGAAATTCTAGGTCTTATGACTGCTGCATTGGACGCGGTCCCCTTTGCTCGTTTTCACATGCGACTTCTTCAGCTCTGTATGCTGAACCAGTGGTGCAGGGATTATACAAATATATCTCAATTAATATCTTTGAAACCGATTGTACGACACTCTCTGACGTGGTGGACCGACCACCATTGTTTAGTTCAGGGGGCATCTTTTTGTTCTTCCAACCTGGACTGTGATTTCATCAGATGCAAGTCTGACAGGTTGGGGAGCTGTTTGGGGGTCTCTGACAGCACAATGGGTTTGGGAATCTCAGGAGGTGAGATTACCAATCAATATTTTGGAACTCCGTGCAATTTTCAGAGCTCTTCAGTCATGGCCTCTTCTAAAGAGAGAGTCGTTCATTTGTTTTCAGATGGACAATGTCACAACTGTGGCATATGTCAATCATCAAGGAGGGACTCACAGTCCTCTGGCTATGAAAGAAGTATCTCGAATTCTGGTATGGGCGGAATCCAGCTCCTATCTAATTTCTGCGGTTCATATCCCAGGTATAGACAATTGGGAAGCGGATTATCTCAGTCGCCAAACGTTACATCCGGGCGAATGGTCTCTTCACCCAGAGGTATTTCTTCAGATTGTTCAAATGTGGGACTTCCAGAAATAGATCTGATGGCTTCTCATCTAAACAAGAAGCTTCCCAGGTATCTGTCCAGATCCAGGGATCCTCAGGCGGAGGCAGTGGATGCATTGTCACTTCCTTGGAAGTATCATCCTGTCTATATCTTTCTGCCTCTAGTTCTTCTTCCAAGAGTAATTTCCAAGATTCTAAAGGAGTGCTCGTTTGTTCTGCTGGTGGCTCCAGCATGGCCTCACAGGTTTTGGTATGTGGATCTTGTCCGGATGGCCACTTGCCAACCGTGGACCCTTCCGTTAAGACCAGACCTTCTATCACAAGGTCCTTTTTTCCATCAGGATCTCAAATCCTTAAATTTGAAGGTATGGAGATTGAACGCTTGATTCTCAGTCAAAGAGGTTTCTCTGACTCTCTGATTAATACTATGTTACAGGCTCGTAAATCTGTATCTAGGAAGATATATTATCGAGTCTGGAAGATTTACATTTCTTGGTGTTTTTCTCATAATTTTTCTTGGCATTCTTTTAGAATTCCTAGAATTTTACAGTTTCTTCAGGATGGTTTGGATTAAGGTTTGTCTGCAAGTTCCTTGAAAGGACAAATTTCTGCTCTTTGTATTCTTTTTCACAGAAAGATTGCTAGTCTTCCTGATATTCATTGTTTTGTACAAGCTTTGGTTTGTTTAAAACCTGTTATTAAGTCAAATTCTCCTTCTGGAAGTTTGAATTTGGTTCTGGGGGCTCTTCAAGCTCCTCCGTTTGAACCTATGCATTCGCTGGACATTAAATTACTTTCTTGGAAAGTTTTGTTTCTTTTGGCCATCTCTTCTGCTAGAAGAGTTTCTGATTTATCTGCTCTTTCTTGTGAGTCTCCTTTTCTGATTTTTCATCAGGATAAGGCGATGTTGCGAACTTCTTTTAATTTTTTCCTAAGGTTGTGAATTCTAACAACATTAGTAGAGAAATTGTGGTTCCTTCATTGTGTCCTAATCCTAAGAATTCTAAGGAAAGATCGTTGCATTCTTTGGATGTAGTTAGAGCTTTGAAATATTATGTTGAAGCTACTAAAAATTTCCGAAAGATTTCTAGTCTATTTGTTATCTTTTCCGGTTCTAGGAAAGGTCAGAAGGCCTCTGCCATTTCTTTGGCGTCTTGGTTAAAGTCTTTGATTTATCATGCTTATGTCGAGTCGGGTAAAACTCCGCCTCAAAGTATTACAGTTCATTCTACTAGGTCAGTTTCTACTTCCTGGGCGTTTAGGAATGAAGCTTCGGTTGATCAGATTTGCAAAGCAGCAACTTGGTCTTTGCATACTTTTACTAAATTCTACAATTTTTGATGTGTTTTCTTCTTCTGAAGCAGTTTTTGGTAGAAAAGTACTTCAGGCAGCTGTTTCAGTTTGATTCTTCTGCTTATAATTTCAGTTTTTTTCATTATAAGATTTAAACTTTATTTTGGGTGTGGATTATTTTCAGCGGAATTGGCTGTCTTTATTTTATCCCTCCCTCTCTAGTGACTCTTGCGTGGAAGATCCACATCTTGGGTATTCATTATCCCATACGTCACTAGCTCATGGACTCTTGCTAATTACATGAAAGAAAACATAATTTATGTAAGAACTTACCTGATAAATTCATTTCTTTCATATTAGCAAGAGTCCATGAGGCCCACCCTTTTTTGTGGTGGTTATGATTTTTTTTGTATAAAGCACAATTATTCCAATTCCTTATGTTTTATGCTTTCGCACTTTTGTCTTATCACCCCACTTCTTGGCTATGCGTTAAACTGATTTGTGGGTGTGGTGAGGGGTGTATTTATAGGCATTTTGAGGTTTGGGAAACTTTGCCCCTCCTGGTAGGAATGTATATCCCATACGTCACTAGCTCATGGACTCTTGCTAATATGAAAGAAATGAATTTATCAGGTAAGTTCTTACATAAATTTTGTTTTTACAGGCAACTTTGTAATTATTTTAACCAGGTACAATAGCTATTAAATAGTTAAGAACTATTTAATAGTTACCTAGTTAAAATAATAACAAAATTACCTGTAAAATAAATCCTAACCTAAGTTACAATTAAACCTAACACTACACTATCAATAAATAAATTAAATACAATTCCTACAAATAAATAAAATTAAATAAACTAACTAAAGTACAAAAAATAAAAAAATATTTACAAACAGAAAAATATTACAATTTTAAACTAATTACACCTACTCTAAGCCCCCTAATAAAATAACAAAGCCCCCCAAAATAAAGAAATGCCCTACCCTATTCTAAATTACAAAAGTTCAAAGCTCTTTTACCTTACCAGCCCTTAAAAGGGCCCTTTGCGGGGCATGCCCCAAAAAATTCAGCTCTTTTGCCTGTAAAAAAAAACATACAATACTCCCCCCCAACATTACAACCCACCACCCACATACCCCTAATCTAACCCAAACCCCCCTTAAATAAACCTAACACTAAGCCCCTGAAGATCTTCCTACCTTATCTTCACCACGCTGGGTTCACCGATCGATCCAGAAGAGCTCCTCCGATGTCTTGATCCAAGCCCAAGCGGGGGGCTGAAGATGTCCATGATCCGACTGAAGTCTTCATCCAAGCGGGAGCTGAAGAGGTCCATGATCCGGCTGAAGTCTTCATCCAAGCGGGAGCTGAAGAGGTCCATGAACCGGCTGAAGTCTTCTATCAAGCGGCATCTTCAATCTTCTTTCTTCCGGATCCATGTTCATCCTGCCGACGCGGAACATCCATCTTCACCGACGACTTCCCGACGAATGACGGTTCCTTTAAGGGACGTCATCCAAGATGGCGTCCCTTGAATTCCGATTGGCTGATAGGATTCTATCAGCCAATCGGAATTAAGGTAGGAATATTCTGATTGGCTGATGGAATCAGCCAATCAGAATCAAGTTCAATCCGATTGGCTGATCCAATCAGCCAATCAGATTGAGCTCGCATTCTATTGGCTGTTCCGATCAGCCGATAGAATGCGAGCTCAATCTGATTGGCTGATTGGATCAGCCAATCGGATTTAACTTGATTCTGATTGGCTGATTCAATCAGCCAATCAGAATATTCCTACCTTAATTCCGATTGGCTGATAGAATCCTATCAGCCAATCGGAATTCGAGGGACGCCATCTTGGATGACGTCCCTTAAAGGAACCGTCATTCGTCGGGAAGTCGTCGGTGAAGATGGATGTTCCGCGTCGGCGGGATGAACATGGATCCGGAAGAAAGAAGATTGAAGATGCCGCTTGATAGAAGACTTCAGCCGGTTTATGGACCTCTTCAGCTCCCGCTTGGATGAAGACTTCAGCCGGATCATGGACCTCTTCAGCTCCCGCTTGGATGAAGACTTCAGTCGGATCATGGACATCTTCAGCCCCCCGCTTGGGCTTGGATCAAGAAATCGGAGGAGCTCTTCTGGATCGATCGGTGAACCCGGCGTGGTGAAGATAAGGTAGGTTTATTTAAGGGGGGTTTGGGTTAGATTAGGGGTATGTGGGTGGTGGGTTGTAATGTTGGGGGGGGTATTGTATGGTTTTTTTTACAGGCAAAAGAGCTGAATTTTTTGGGGCATGCCCCGCAAAGGGCCCTTTTAAGGGCTGGTAAGGTAAAAGAGCTTTGAACTTTTGTAATTTAGAATAGGGTAGGGCATTTTTTTATTTTGGGGGGCTTTGTTATTTTATTAGGGGGCTTAGAGTAGGTGTAATTAGTTTAAAATTGTTGTAATATTTTTCTAATGTTTGTAAATATTTTTTTATTTTTTGTAACTTGGTTCTTTTTTATTTTTTGTACTTTAGTTAGTTTATTTAATTTTATTTATTTGTAGGAATTGTATTTAATTTATTTATTGATAGTGTAGTGTTAGGTTTAATTTTAACTTAGGTTAGGATTTATTTTACAGGTAATTTTGTTATTATTTTAACTAGGTAACTATTAAATAGTTCTTAACTATTTAATAGCTATTGTACCTGGTTAAAATAATTACAAAGTTGCCTGTAAAATAAATATTAATCCTAAAATAGCTACAATGTAATTATAATTTATATTGTAGCTATATTAGGGTTTATTTTACAGGTAAGTATTTAGCTTTAAATAGGAATAAGTTATTTAATAAGAGTTAATTTATTTCGTTAGAATAAAATTATATTTAATTTAGGGGGGTGTTAGGGTTAGAATTAGCTTTAGGGGTTAAAAAATGTATTGGAGTAGCGGTGAGCTCCGATCGGCAGATTAGGGGTTAATACTTGAAGTTAGGTGTCGGCAATGTTAGGGAGGGCAGATTAGGGGTTAATACTATTTCTTATAGGGTTATTGAGGCGGGAGTGAGGCGGATTAGGGGTTAATACATTTATTATAGTAGCGCTCAGGTCCGGTCGGCAGATTAGGGGTTAATAAGTGTAGTTAGGTGGAGGCGACGTTGGGGGCGGCAGATTAGGGGTTAATAAATATAATATAGGGGTCGGCGGTGTTAGGGGCAGCAGATTAGGGGTACATAGGGATAATGTAAGTAGCGGCGGTTTACGGAGCGGCAGATTAGGGGTTAAAAAAAATATGCAGGTGTCAGCGATAGCGGGGTCGGCAGATTAGGGGTTAATAAGTGTAAGGTTAGGGGTGTTTAGACCCGGGGTACATGTTAGGGTGCTAGGTGCAGACGTAGGAAATAATGGGGCTGCGTTAGGAGCTGAACGCGGCTTTTTTGCAGCTGTTAGGTTTTTTTTTCAGCTCAAACAGCCCCATTATTTCCTATGGGGGAATCGTGCACGAGCACGTTTTTGAGGCTGGCCGCGTCCGTAAGCACCGCTGGTATCTAGAGTTGCAGTGGCGTTAAATTATGCTCTACGCTCCCTTTTTGGAGCCTAACGCACTGAAAACCCTGCCATTCTGTAAACTCTAAATACCAGCGGTATTTTAAAGGTGCGGGGGGAAAAAGCACACGTAGCTAACGCACCCCCTTGGCCGCAAAACTCTAAATCTAGGCGTAATGAAATTAACAATAAACTAGGTTTACTAAAAGAGCTATTTTCTTTACAAATGTCTAAATATCTGCTCATCTGCAGATTAATAAAACTGTAGTCTTTTGTAACCAATTGGAATATGTTTTTTTACTAGAGTTCTGAGAAAAATATTTTTGGCTGGGGAGTAAAATGATGGTTATGTAATAATGTAACTTGCCGTTAACTGGATTAGTTCCGTTCCCAGTGCAAATTATTTACTTGAGGCTGTATTCAGAGACATCACTAGATTAGATTAATTATAGTAGTTTCTATCCATAAAAGTAAAACATGTTTTACAAAAGCAAATAGCTACCTCTATACAGAGGCCAGTTCCGTTACCGTAACATCAATTATCATTTGTTTTAAAATTGTTTCTTTAGATTGTTAATAAGGCTTGGAACATAAACACAATTATGTTTGTTTGATTCAGATAGAACATTCCATTTTAAACAACTTTACTTCTATGATCAAAATATCGGGGCTTTTTACAAACTTGCATTTTTGGCAATTAGTGCTTATTCATAAATAACTCCATGGGAGTGAGCACAATGTTATCTATCTGGCACACACAAAATAGCACTGTCTAGCTGGGAAAAGCTAATAAACTGCACTGAGATAAGATGTGGCCTGCAAGAGCTTAGAAATTAGCATATGAGCCTACCTAGGTTTAGCCTTCAACAAAGAATACCAAGAGAATGCCAATTGTTAAAAGTTGTTAAAAATTGCGTGCCCTATCTGAATCATGAAAGTTTAATTTGGACTTTACTGTGAGAAATGAATTCAGGCTTGTGGACACTGGACTTATGGATGAGTTGTGCAATCATTCCAAACATCATTCATTTTTAGTAACACAGGGTCTCATAATTACTGTAATATATTTTTATTACTGTCACTTTAATTATGAATTCATTATTTACACTATATTTCACTTTTTAATCTTATTTGTTTGGTTTTAAAGTACAACCTGTAATATAATTATAAAAAGATATGTACTGTATGTAACATATAGTTATTAGGAATATATAGAACTGTTTTTCATATACTGGCTAATATATATGGCTAATATCTGCTGCAGCATATTAAATGGACAGTTCACCCAAAAATGTTCTCCTCTTTAAATTGTTCCCAGTGATCCATTTTACCTGCTGGAGTGTATTTAATAGTTTACAAGTAGATCCTTTACCCCTATTTTGGCATTTGAAATAGCCAAATGCCTATAGTAAAAGTTTGTATACTGGAGTCTCAGCTATTGAATAGCCTATGCAAACACAGCCATCAGAAGAAATTACACTCTCAGTGGGGTGCAGGATAGTTAAGTAATACAATTTATAATTTTCCATTGTTCTTTCTAAGTATTGAACTTCGGTTTTCCAGACAACTATAAGATAAGGAAGCAAGTGTGTGTATACAAAGTAATAACATAATGAGATCTGCTATTACTTTTAAGTTCAACCCATTTTAATAGGCTGTGGTTTAAAAGCACAAAACCAGTTAATTCATATACACAAATAAACCTGAAAATGCAATTTCTCATAAATGTTATACTCTGCAGCTAGTTTAACAAGTCATTGAAAATACATTAATATAAAAACAATTTTACAGTGTACTGTCCCTTTAACTCATTTATTGTGTTTCTCTTCTGACTAGGAATAGAAGCCCAGACTGGGTCTAGCACAGAAGATGACTGAAGAGTTGGATTTACCAGTTGTTTCCCAATCAGTGCCTAAAAGACACCACAGGAGACTTTCTGTCTTTTCCTAATAAAAACCTGAGCTTCCAATATGAATGAAGATAAGAACCTGGGTGTGTCACAGAGAATGCTTTCTCCATCACGGAGCACCAGCAGCAGCTCTTCCAAGCTTGGGAGTCGCCAGGTCAGTGACTCTAGCTCACCAGTAATATTGACATTATATAAACTGTATAACTGCTTATTAAAACTGGGCCTCTTATAACAAAACAACTTATGTGATTTATTAAAAGGACATAAGAAATAAAACTGGAATGCTTGTAAGTGATATAAGCATTTTTGCAGTATACTTGCATTAGCAAAAAGCTTTTAGTAACGCTTATTACTGATTAAAAGGGCTTATGCACAGATGTTGCATTTATCCAGAACATCAATATTTAAACACTGTGCCTGTTTAGAGAGCCAGCTGGTACTGCTTTATATAATGCCTAGTGAGTCATCACTAACACTATACGTGCCACATTGGCTCTCCACACAGGTGAAGTGTTTGAATGACATCTAAAAAAAAGGTCAAAATGTGTTTTCAATAGGTATTTAAAATTACAAAATCTTTTGAAAATCTGATGGAACACTAGCGTGAACTGCTCCCATGCAGGGTATCGGGAGTGGCACAAATGCATTTGAAAAGTGTTGGGTAAAAGGGTTGTCATGTCATGGGGTAGTCAATGTGCTTGGAATGTGTTTGAATTTAAAATCCCCACCAATGCAAAGCACTTGTAAGGTGATTCTCAGTTATTGGAAAGGACCCCTTTGTGTTAAAAATGGACTCTGTTTCTTCTAAAATACAGACATGTTGGTGGTTATGAATGAAGTTGTGGTAGAAAAGGAGACACAAAAAGAGGAGCTGGAAGTGACTATAACACCTAAGTAACTGAGCTGCAGGTTTAGCACCTGTCTGTCTACCTAATCGGTCAATGTGCTCAATTCTCACTTTTTAGAAGCAGGAGGGTGTAGGCTATTATATTAGTGCAGAACTGTTGATACTGAAAGTCAAAATTGAACTTTCATGATTCAGATAGAGAGTGCAGTTTTAAACAACTTTTCAATGTAATTCTATTACATTTTCTTTGTTCTCTTGGTATCCTTTTTTGAAGAACATATCTGACTGAACACTTCTGGTAAGCCAATGACTAGAGTCATATATGTGGAGTCTCCAATTACCAGCTGACTCCCAGAAGGGTGTAACTATTCCTGAATCTACCTATATATGCCCTTAAAGGGATACTAAACCCAATTTCCAATTTACTTGTCTAATCAAATTTAGGGACACTGAACCCAAATTTTTTCTCTCATGATTCAGATAGAGCAGCAATTTTAAGCAACTTTCTAATTTACTCCTATTATCAATTTTATTTGTTCTCTTGCTATCTTTTTTTGAAAAAGAAGGCATCTAAGCTAAGGAGCCAGCCATTTTTTGGTTCAGACCCTGGACAGCACTCGTTTAATGGTGGGTGTATTTAGCCACCAATCAGCAAGCACAACCCAGGTTGCGAACCAAAAATGGTCCGGCTTCTAAACTTACATTCTTGCTTTTCAAATAAAGATACCAAGAGAACAAAGAAAAATTGATAATAGGAGTAAATTAGAAAGTTGCTTAAAATTGCTGCTCTATCTGAATCATGAAAGAAAACATTTAGGTTCAGTGTCCCTAAATTTGATTAGACAAGTAAATTGGAAAGTTGTTTAATATTGTGTGTTCTATTTGAATCATGAAAGTTTTAATTTTAACTTTACAGTCCAATGAAGCTAGAATTGAAACTGATGTAAAATGTCCTTTTCTAGTGCTGCATTCGTCATTATTGCAGATCATGAAGAAATAATAAATCATTATTTTGAAGGGTGTTACAATATTTACATAACTTGTATTTTGCAATTATTTAAGAGGTTTCACTGGGTTTAAGGTATTCTGAAAACACATTTTTTTTATCATTAAAGGGACACTTTACTCAAAATGTTTCTCCCCTTTAATTTGTTCCCAATGATCCACTTTACCTGCTGGGGTGTATTAAATTGTTTACAAGTAGCTCCGTTACCCTTATATTGGCATTTGAAATAGTTGATTTAGCTGGTTCTGAAAGTTTGTGGCCGCAGGTCCCAGCTATAGATAAGCTTTGTAAACACAGCTAACAGAAGAAATTATACTCCCAGTAGGATATAGCAGATAAGGTAATAAAATGTTTATTTTCCATTGTTCTCTCCAAGTACTGGTGATTGTTTTATGGACAGATATAAGATAAAGAAGCAGCTATATGAACACAATGTGATACAGTAATGAGATCTGATTATACCTACAAGCTCAACCCATTTTATTAGGTTGCGGCTTCAAAACATAAAATCAGAGCTTTAATATACAGAAATAAACCTTAAAAAGCTAATTTTCATACATTTTTTACTCTGCAGTTGGTAAAAAAAAGTAATTGTAAACACATAAAGGGAAAAACCTTTACAGTATACTGTCCCTTTAAGAAATGACATTGAAAAACACCCTGACTAACTGAAGCTTGTGCAATTTGAACAGACTTTAATAAGCAAACAATTAGCAGACTGGAAGCAGAACATACTTGAATAATTTATGTAGTTGTGTCTCCAAAAGATGTCTGTAGTTCTTTACCTTTGTTGAATCATAGCGAGGTCAGCATATGCTGTACACTGATATGAAGGGTAGAACAATGCTTGTTTTCAGCTGTCTGCTCTGATTGGATAGTGAGTGCTAACATGAGTTATGATTGGCTACCATCTATTTATGTTTGTTAGTAGGGGTAGTCTTCTACTTTTTTTCTGGGGCTACAACTACCCATGTCTTCCGGAGAAAAATACTGGACAAGTCTGCCCATGACTGTGCATGATGGGAGGTGGGGTCGCACAATGCCCCCCAAAACTGTACCTTAGCCCCCTCTCTGGATCCTACCATGTATATTATTTCACAACTGAGCAGTCATTTTGTCACTTGACTGCCAGTGACATACAAATAAATATTTTACCTCTGGCTGACAGTAAACACATAAACAGAAGTGATTTGACCCCCTTCAATACCACTCACTTCCTCTGCTCCATATTTGTAATATGAGACAATTTATATTAAAGGGACATTATACACATGGTTTTTCTTTGCAAAAATGTTTTGTAGATGATCCATTTATATAGCCCATACAGTTTGTTTGTTTTTAGCTTTTTTAAATGTATAGTTTTGCTTATTTTTAAATAACATTGCTCTGATTTTCAGACTCCTAGCCAAGCCCCACAGTTTTAGGAGACTAGTGACGTATACCTACTCCAGCTTGCTTCTGTTTGTGTAAAGAGTCTTTTCATATGCAGGGGAAGGGGGGAGTCTCTGATATTTCCCACTTGCAGTGGGCTAAACAAAGAGCTTCTAAGTAAGTTTTTAAATGGTTTTATACTTCAATTTTATATCAGTATATGTGCATATTATTCTTTATAGTAGTGTCTTTTACATGGAGTTAAATGAAAATTGGTAACATATAAAGATAAAAATGTTGGATGCACCAAAAAGTAATTTATAACCACGTGCAAATATATTGTGATCCCTAATATAACTAAATTGCAACAGTAATACAAAATAATTGTGGACTCGAAATGAGATAAATAACACTACTGATGCAGTATATAATGTGAACTCAAATACGACTAAATCGCAACTATGTTGCAAAGTGCAATAATAGAAGAGTTATTCAATATAAAAAGATAATTTCTCCAACATAGGTGTGTCCGGTCCACGGCGTCATCCTTACTTGTGGGATATTCTCTTCCCCAACAGGAAATGGCAAAGAGCCCAGCAAAGCTGGTCACATGATCCCTCCTAGGCTCCGCCTACCCCAGTCATTCTCTTTGCCGTTGTACAGGCAACATCTCCACGGAGATGGCTTAGAGTTTTTTAGTGTTTAACTGTAGTTTTTATTATTCAATCAAGAGTTTGTTATTTTGAAATAGTGCTGGTATGTACTATTTACTCAGAAACAGAAAAGAGATGAAGATTTCTGTTTGTATGAGGAAAATGATTTTAGCAACCGTCACTAAAATCCATGGCTGTTCCACACAGGACTGTTGAGAGCAATTAACTTCAGTTGGGGGAACAGTGAGCAGTCTCTTGCTGCTTGAGGTATGACACATTCTAACAAGACGATGTAATGCTGGAAGCTGTCATTTTCCCTCTGGGATCCGGTAAGCCATGTTTATTACGATTGTAAATAAGGGCTTCAAAAAGGGCTTATTAAGACTGTAGACTTTTTTTGGGCTAAATCGATTGATTATTAACACATATTTAGCCTTGAGGAATCATTTTATCTGGGTATTTTGATATAATAATATCGGCAGGCACTGTTTTAGACACCTTATTCTTTAGGGGCTTTCCCAAAGCATAGGCAGAGCCTCATTTTCGCGCCGGTGTTGCGCACTTGTTTTTGAGAGGCATGGCATGCAGTCGCATGTGAGAGGAGCTCTGATACTTAGAAAAGACTTTCTGAAGGCGTCATTTGGTATCGTATTCCCCTTGGGGCTTGGTTGGGTCTCAGCAAAGCAGATACCAGGGACTGTAAAGGGGTTAAAGTTCAAAACGGCTCCGGTTCCGTTATTTTAAGGGTTAAAGCTTCCAAATTTGGTGTGCAATACTTTTAAGGCTTTAAGACACTGTGGTGAAAATTTGGTAAATTTTGAACAATTCCTTCATGTTTTTTCGCATTTGCAGTAATAAAGTGTGTTCAGTTTAAAATTTAAAGTGACAGTAACGGTTTTATTTTAAAACGTTTTTTTGTACTTGTTATCAAGTTTATGCCTGTTTAACATGTCTGAACTACCAGATAGACTGTGTTCTGAATGTGGGGAAGCCAGAATTCCTATTCATTTAAATAAATGTGATTTATGTGACAATGACAATGATGCCCAAGATGATTCCTCAAGTGAGGGGAGTAAGCATGGTACTGCATCATTCCCTCCTTCGTCTACACGAGTCTTGCCCACTCAGGAGGCCCCTAGTACATCTAGCGCGCCAATACTCCTTACTATGCAACAATTAACGGCTGTAATGGATAATTCTGTCAAAAACATTTTAGCCAAAATGAACACTTATCAGCGTAAGCGCGACTGCTCTGTTTTAGATACTGAAGAGCATGACGACGCTGATATTAATATTTCTGAAGGGCCCCTAACTCAGTCTGATGGGGCCAGGGAGG
The DNA here is from genome assembly GCF_027579735.1 of Bombina bombina. Classification (NCBI taxonomy): domain Eukaryota; kingdom Metazoa; phylum Chordata; class Amphibia; order Anura; family Bombinatoridae; genus Bombina; species Bombina bombina. The sequence goes on along the minus strand of NC_069503.1, from coordinate 357,637,008 downwards.
TTTTGTCTGAGGGAGAAATTACTGATTCAGGGAACATTTCTCAACAAGCTGAACCTGATGTGATTGCATTTAAATTTAAGTTGGAACATCTCCGCATTCTGCTTAAGGAGGTATTATCCACTCTGGATGATTGTGACAAGTTGGTCATCCCAGAGAAACTATGTAAAATGGACAAGTTCCTAGAGGTGCCGGGGCTCCCAGAAGCTTTTCCTATACCCAAGCGGGGTGGCGGACATTGTTAATAAAGAATGGGAAAGGCCCGGTATTCCTTTCGTCCCTCCCCCCATATTTAAAAAATTGTTTCCTATGGTCGACCCCAGAAAGGACTTATGGCAGACAGTCCCCAAGGTCGAGGGAGCGGTTTCCACTTTAAACAAACGCACCACTATACCCATAGAGGATAGTTGTGCTTTCAAAGATCCTATGGATAAAAAATTAGAAGGTTTGCTTAAAAAGATGTTTGTTCAGCAGGGTTACCTTCTACAACCAATTTCATGCATTGTCCCTGTCGCTACAGCCGCATGTTTCTGGTTCGATGAGCTGATAAAGGCGGTCGACAGTGATTCTCCTCCTTATGAGGAGATTAAGGACAGAATCAATGCTCTCAAATTGGCTAATTCTTTCACCCTAGACGCCACTTTGCAATTGGCTAGGTTAGCGGCTAAGAATTCTGGGTTTGCTATTGTGGCGCGCAGGCGCTTTGGTTGAAATCTTGGTCGGCTGATGCGTCTTCCAAGAACAAGCTACTTAACATTCCTTTCAAGGGGAAAACGCTGTTTGGCCCTGACTTGAAAGAGATTATCTCGGATATCACTGGGGGTAAGGGCCACGCCCTTCCTCAGGATCGGCCTTTCAAGGCAAAAAATAAACCTAATTTTCGTCCCTTTCGTAGAAACGGACCAGCCCAAAGTGCTACGTCCTCTAAGCAAGAGGGTAATACTTCTCAAGCCAAGCCAGCTTGGAGACCAATGCAAGGCTGGAACAAGGGAAAGCAGGCCAAGAAACCTGCCACTGCTACCAAGACAGCATGAAATGTTGGCCCCCGATCCGGGACCGGATCTGGTGGGGGGCAGACTCTCTCTCTTCGCTCAGGTTTGGGCAAGAGATGTTCTGGATCCTTGGGCGCTAGAAATAGTCTCCCAAGGTTATCTTCTGGAATTCAAGGGACTTCCCCCAAGGGGGAGGTTTCACAGGTCTCAGTTGTCTTCAGACCACATAAAAAGACAGGCATTCTTACATTGTGTAGAAGACCTGTTAAAAATGGGAGTGATTCATCCCGTTCCATTAAGAGAACAAGGGATGGGGTTCTACTCCAATCTGTTTATAGTTCCCAAAAAAGAGGGAACGTTCAGACCAATCTTAGATCTCAAGATCTTAAACAAGTTTCTCAAGGTTCCATCGTTCAAGATGGAAACCATTCGAACTATTCTTCCTTCCATCCAGGAAGGTCAATTCATGACCACGGTGGATTTAAAGGATGCGTATCTACATATTCCTATCCACAAGGAACATCATCGGTTCCTGAGGTTCGCATTCCTGGACAAACATTACCAGTTCGTGGCGCTTCCTTTCGGATTAGCCACTGCTCCAAGGATTTTCACAAAGGTACTAGGGTCCCTTCTAGCTGTGCTAAGACCAAGGGGCATTGCTGTAGTACCTTACTTGGACGACATTCTGATTCAAGCGTCGTCCCTTCCTCAAGCAAAGGCTCACACGGACATTGTCCTGGCCTTTCTCAGATCTCACGGATGGAAAGTGAACGTGGAAAAGAGTTCTCTATCTCCGTCAACAAGGGTTCCCTTCTTGGGAACAATAATAGACTCCTTAGAAATGAGGATTTTTCTGACAGAGGCCAGAAAAACAAAACTTCTAGACTCTTGTCGGATACTCCGTTCCGTTCCTCTTCCTTCCATAGCTCAGTGCATGGAAGTGATCGGGTTGATGGTAGCGGCAATGGACATAGTTCCTTTTGCACGCATTCATCTAAGACCATTACAACTGTGCATGCTCAGTCAGTGGAATGGGGACTATACAGACTTGTCTCCGAAGATACAAGTAAATCAGAGGACCAGAGACTCACTCCGTTGGTGGCTGTCCCTGGACAACCTGTCACGAGGGATGACATTCCGCAGACCAGAGTGGGTCATTGTCACGACCGACGCCAGTCTGATGGGCTGGGGCGCGGTCTGGGGATCCCTGAAAGCTCAGGGTCTTTGGTCTCGGGAAGAATCTCTTCTACCGATAAATATTCTGGAACTGAGAGCGATATTCAATGCTCTCAAGGCTTGGCCTCAGCTAGCGAGGGCCAAGTTCATACGGTTTCAATCAGACAACATGACAACTGTTGCGTACATCAACCATCAGGGGGGAACAAGGAGTTCCCTGGCGATGGAAGAAGTGACCAAAATCATTCTATGGGCGGAGTCTCACTCCTGCCACCTGTCTGCTATCCACATCCCAGGAGTGGAAAATTGGGAAGCGGATTTTCTGAGTCGTCAGACATTGCATCCGGGGGAGTGGGAACTCCATCCGGAAATCTTTGCCCAAGTCACTCAGCTGTGGGGCATTCCAGACATGGATCTGATGGCCTCTCGTCAGAACTTCAAAGTTCCTTGCTACGGGTCCAGATCCAGGGATCCCAAGGCGGCTCTAGTGGATGCACTAGTAGCACCTTGGACCTTCAAACTAGCTTATGTGTTCCCGCCGTTTCCTCTCATCCCCAGGCTGGTAGCCAGGATCAATCAGGAGAGGGCGTCGGTGATCTTGATAGCTCCTGCGTGGCCACGCAGGACTTGGTACGCAGATCTGGTGAATATGTCATCGGCTCCTCCTTGGAAGCTACCTTTGAGACGAGACCTTCTTGTTCAGGGTCCGTTCGAACATCCGAATCTGGTTTCACTCCAGCTGACTGCTTGGAGATTGAACGCTTGATCTTATCGAAGCGAGGATTCTCAGATTCTGTTATCGATACTCTTGTTCAGGCCAGAAAGCCTGTAACTAGAAAGATTTACCACAAAATTTGGAAAAAATATATCTGTTGGTGTGAATCTAAAGGATTCCCTTGGGACAAGGTCAAGATTCCTAGGATTCTATCCTTCCTTCAAGAAGGATTGGAAAAAGGATTATCTGCAAGTTCCCTGAAGGGACAGATTTCTGCCTTGTCTGTGTCAGCCGCTCTGGAATCAATCCGGGATGTAACCCAACTGCTAGCGTGAATTGAAAGCACACGCTAGCACACTGAGAAATATCCAGGACGTGACCCACTCAGGAAGCAGATTAGAAGATAACAAAAATGAATATTGTTCCAGAATGCAGGAAAGCCACAAAGGATAAAACGTCCCTTTAAGTAGTACAAAGAACAAAAAGGAAATGCTCTTACTTTGAAGCTTCTGAAAAAGGTCCTCTTTAGCAGGCTTGTAAAACAAAGGAAAAGTTCTCTTTTGCAGCTTGTAAAAGTATAATGTCCCTTTAAGCAGGTTTATAACAAACAGAAAGGCAAAGTTCTCTTTTGCAGCTTGTAAAAGTAAATGTCCCTTTTAAGCAGGTGTATAACAAACAGAAAGGCAAAGTTCTCTTTTGCAGCTTGTAAAAGTATAATGTCCCTTTAAGCAGGTTTATAACAAACAGAAAGGCAAAGTTCTCTTTTGCAGCTTGTAAAAGTAAATGTCCCTTTTAAGCAGGTGTATAACAAAGAATAGGTTTAAAGGTAAAGGCCAAAGCAAGGTCAGGCAGGCAGAAGTCGGCATCCAAATATCAGCAAAAGGTATAGGCAAAAGACAGGGTCAGGCAAGCAGAAGTCGGCATCCAAGTGTCAGCAAAAGGGTAATAGCTACAGGCAAGGTCAGGCAGGCAGAAGTCAATGTCCAAATATCAGCAAGTAGGGTTTAGGCAAGAGGCTTGGTCAGGCAGGCAGAAGTCGGTACACAGAAGAATAAAACTGATATGGTACTCACAATCCAGGGAAACAAACAAACGGGCCCAGATTCAGATCTCCCGCCGAGATTTAAAGGGCAGGAGCGTAACCGTCATCAGAGGGGTGTGAGAGAAAGCGTCATGTTGCTAAGCAACATGACGTCAGAGACACAGAGGAGTTCCGGGAGCCGCGGCGACACGGCGATGAACGGAAGCGCTCATGACAGCACCCCCTCCTCAAGGGCCCCTCCGGGGGACAGGACCAGGTCTATCAGGATGAGTCTTGTGGAAGGTCTTGACCAATATTGGAGCATTTACTTGATGAGCAGGTTCCCAAGAACGTTCCGTGACTGGATAACCCTTCCAATGAATGAGATAATACAATTTCTTGCCCCGCAATTTGGAATCTAGAATATGGCTGATCTCAAACTCAGGATGTCCATGCACCAATAACGGTGGAGGTTTAGAAAAAGGCTTAGAATACCTGTTAATCATCACAGGTTTTAAAAGAGAAACATGGAATACCGGATGGACTTTGAGAGACTTGGGTAAAGCTACCCGATAAGCAGTGGAACATACCTGACCCAGTATTCGGAAAGGACCCACATATCGTGGTCCCAATTTGTTAGAAGGTTGTTTCAGGCGAAGAAATCGAGAGGAAATCCAAACTTTATCACCAGGGCGATATTTGGGAGCCTTTTTCCGTCGAAGATCCGAAAAGAACTTGTAACGTCTAGAAGTTACAGAAAGAATACGATGTATCTTCTGCCAATGTCGAGTTAATCTTCGGGCTGTAAGATCAGAAGCAGGATTCACTGTGGAGGAAGTATGCAAAGGGAACGTCCTAGGCTGATATCCGTAAGCTGCATGAAAAGGAGAAGTCTGAAGGGAGGAATTGTACCGGGCATTATGGGCCAATTCAGCCAAAGGAAGGTAAGAAGTCCAGTTAGAATGATAATGATCCACATAATGTCTAAGATATGTTTCAAGACACTGGTTTACTCTTTCAGTCTGACCATTCGATTGTGGGTGGTGAGAAGTAGAGAGAGATATAGTAGTACCAAAATGTTTACAAAGTGACCTCCAAAATCGAGAAACGAATTGTACCCCTCTATCTGAAACAATATCAAGAGGAAATCCATGGATTCTTACAATATGTAGAATAAAAAGTTCAGAGAGTCTTTTGGCAGATGGTAATCCTGGCAAGGGTACAAAATGAGCCGTCTTAGTGAACCTGTCGACCACCACCCAGATAGTATTGTTCCCAGTGGACAAGGGAAGATCGGTAATAAAGTCCATGGATACATGAGTCCAAGGCTGGTGAGGTATAGGCAATGGTTGGAGTAATCCTGAAGGAAGTTGGCGTGGAGTTTTGTTCATGGCACATTGTGTGCATACTGAGACGTAATCCTTCACATCTTGAGAGAGTGTAGGCCACCAGACATGTTGTTTGAGGTTTCGAGTGGTAATACTGATGCCAGGATGTCCAGAAAGGGGACTATCATGAGCCCAAAATAAAATCTTGGAACGAAGGCGTTCAGGAACAAAGAGTAAACCATTGGGAGGTTTACAGGACAAAGGAAGACGCTCTTGAGCGGACTGTAATTCTTGTAACCAAGAAGTTGTTAACTGGGCAATGACTTCATGAGGTTGGAGAATGGTACCAGACTCAGGAACTGGGGTATCTTGAAATTGTCTGGAAAGTGCGTCTGCTTTAATATTTTTTGAACCAGGTATGTAAGACAAATTATAGTGAAACCGAGAGAAGAATAAGGACCAGCGTGCTTGCCTGGAATTTAGTCGTTTGGCTGTTTGGAGATACAGAAGGTTCTTATGATCAGTAAGTATAGTAAATGGCAAAGAAGTACCTTCCAGCCAATGTCTCCATTCATCCAATGCCATCTTGATGGCAAGCAACTCTTTATTCCCTACGTCATAGTTAAATTCGGAAGGAGTGAATTTTTTAGAGAAAAAAGCAACAGGATGAATCCTTCCAGTCTCTGGTATTCGTTGAGACAGAACCGCTCCAGCAGCAACAGAGGAAGCATCCACCTCCAGAATAAATTGAAACTCAGGATTTGGATGACGAAGGATAGGAGCTGAGGAAAAAGCTTCTTTGAGAGATTCAAAAGCTTCTATAGCCTCAGACGGCCATACTTTACAGTTTTGTCCTTTTCTTGTGAGAGAAGTAAGAGGATAAGTAATAGTAGCAAAATTCTTGATGAACTTTCTGTAATAATTGGCGAAGCCTAGGAAACGTTGTAAAGCCTTCAAAGAATCAGGTCTAGGCCAATCCAAAATGGCAGAAAGTTTAGTAGGGTCCATTTCGAATCCAGATGCCGATATTACATAACCCAGAAAGGGTATGATTTTTTGATGGAAAGAACATTTCTCCAGTTTAGCAAACAGATGGAATTCTCTTAGACGTTGAAGTACTTTCTTGACGTGGTGCACATGATCTTGGTGGTTCTGAGAAAAAATTAAGATGTCGTCCAGGTATATGATAACAAAAATATTCAAAAAATCACGAAAGATCTCATTTACAAAATGCTGGAAAACCGCCGGAGCATTGCATAGCCCAAAGGGCATGACCAAATATTCATAATGCCCAAATCGAGTGTTAAAGGCAGTCTTCCACTCATCTCCTTTGCGTATACGGATCAAGTTGTATGCACCACGTAGGTCGAGTTTGGTGAAAATGGTGGCTCCCTGAAGATAAGTAAAAAGTTCAGGAATAAGGGGCAGAGGATAACTGTTCTTGATGGTAATCTGATTCAATCCACGATAATCAATACAGGGTCTTAATCCGCCATCCTTTTTTCCCACAAAAAAGAAACCAGCCCCTACAGGGGAAGAGGAGGGTCGAATAAATCCTCTAGCCAGATTGTCTTTTATATATTCTTCCAGAGCCATGTTTTCTGGTTTAGAAAGTGGATATGTTTTGCCTCGAGGATAGGCAGCCCCAGGAAGGAGGTCAATGGGACAATCAAAAGGGCGATGAGGAGGAAGACGTTCCGCTTCTTTTTTGGAGAAGACATCCACAAAGTCATGGTAATGCATAGGTAAGGATTCCGGAGTTTCAACTGTGAGAGCAATAGTGAGTGGTAACTTAGTAATCTCTTGAAGACATTTAGTCTGGCATGTAGATCCCCAGGAAGTGAGTTCACCGAAAGTCCAAGAAAAAATGGGATTGTGAATCTGGAGCCAGGGTAATCCCAAGATAATGGGAAATTGCGGAGTGGGAATGACATCGAAACAAATTGTCTCAGAATGAAGTATTCCTACGGTGAGGATTAAGGGTTGAGTAGAAAACTGAATGTATCCAGAACCCAAAGGATCTCCACTGACCGTAGAGACTGAAATGGAATACTCCTTCTTTAGTAAGGGTATAGAATGAGTAGAAACAAATGTAGAGTCAATGAACACACCTCCAGCACCAGAATCAATTAGGGCTTGGGTATAGATCTTCTTTTGTCCAATTAGAAGAGTTACTGGAACAAAGAGTTTCTTGTATAGGGAATGACCACTATTTTGGCTTAACTCAGTTCCCTGGACTAGAGTTAAGCCCTGGCTTTTACTGGCCTAGTAGGACAATCCCTTAATAAATGTCCTTTAAGGCCACAGTACAGACATAAGCCAAGAGTCCGTCTTCTTAAGCGTTCAGTCTCAGTTAATTTTATACTTCCTACTTCCATGGGTTCAGCCTGATCAGTAGTAGGAGAGGCTGGAGTGACAGGACTAGAAAAACGAGGAGCTAAACGAAAAGGAGTTCGAGTGGCAGTCCTCTGTGTTCTATCCTTTTCTTGTTGGCGTTCACGAAACCTGGCGTCGAGACAGATACAGAGATTTATTAAGGCTTCTAAGGACTCTGGAAGTTCACGATACACCAATTCATCCTTGAGACGCTCAGAAAGTCCTTTACGGAAAGCGGCTCTGAGTGCTCCCTGATTCCAAGTGGTTTCAGAGGCAAGGGTGCGGAACTCAATTGCATATTGAGAGACTGGTTGATTTCCTTGACGTAAATCCAGGAGAGTTGCTTCAGCAGCGGATGACCTTCCAGGTTTATCGAATACGTTTGAGAATGTAGATAGAAATGTATCAACATCCAACAGTATAGGATCATTCTTTTCTAGCAAAGGTGACACCCAAGCCAAGGCTTTTCCTTTCATTAAGGAAATAAGAAACGTGATTCTAGAAGAGGCAGTAGCAAAGAGAGTAGGGCTATTTCGGAAATGAAGACGGCATTGATTCAAAAAGCCTCTACATTCTTCAGGATTCCCATCATATTTATCCGGAAGAGGAATCCTGGGACTTAGTTGTACCTGAGACTGATTGTTAGGAATCGGAGGAGGTAATGCCTCAATCGGATTTGGATTGGGATTAGGATTGGGAGGTGCGGTAGCAACCAAATTTTGTAATAGAGCAGTAATTTGATCAAGTTTAGTGTCCAGAGACTGCAAGTGAGTGGCATGAGAACCCAAGAGCTGTCCCTGGTGAGCCACGGCCATAGATAATTCAGTGGGGTCCATTTTTATGGCCCGTTTGTAATGTCAGCCGCTCTGGAATCAATCCGGGATGTAACCCAACTGCTAGCGTGAATTGAAAGCACACGCTAGCACACTGAGAAATATCCAGGACGTGACCCACTCAGGAAGCAGATTAGAAGATAACAAAAATGAATATTGTTCCAGAATGCAGGAAAGCCACAAAGGATAAAACGTCCCTTTAAGTAGTACAAAGAACAAAAAGGAAATGCTCTTACTTTGAAGCTTCTGAAAAAGGTCCTCTTTAGCAGGCTTGTAAAACAAAGGAAAAGTTCTCTTTTGCAGCTTGTAAAAGTATAATGTCCCTTTAAGCAGGTTTATAACAAACAGAAAGGCAAAGTTCTCTTTTGCAGCTTGTAAAAGTAAATGTCCCTTTTAAGCAGGTGTATAACAAACAGAAAGGCAAAGTTCTCTTTTGCAGCTTGTAAAAGTATAATGTCCCTTTAAGCAGGTTTATAACAAACAGAAAGGCAAAGTTCTCTTTTGCAGCTTGTAAAAGTAAATGTCCCTTTTAAGCAGGTGTATAACAAAGAATAGGTTTAAAGGTAAAGGCCAAAGCAAGGTCAGGCAGGCAGAAGTCGGCATCCAAATATCAGCAAAAGGTATAGGCAAAAGACAGGGTCAGGCAAGCAGAAGTCGGCATCCAAGTGTCAGCAAAAGGGTAATAGCTACAGGCAAGGTCAGGCAGGCAGAAGTCAATGTCCAAATATCAGCAAGTAGGGTTTAGGCAAGAGGCTTGGTCAGGCAGGCAGAAGTCGGTACACAGAAGAATAAAACTGATATGGTACTCACAATCCAGGGAAACAAACAAACGGGCCCAGATTCAGATCTCCCGCCGAGATTTAAAGGGCAGGAGCGTAACCGTCATCAGAGGGGTGTGAGAGAAAGCGTCATGTTGCTAAGCAACATGACGTCAGAGACACAGAGGAGTTCCGGGAGCCGCGGCGACACGGCGATGAACGGAAGCGCTCATGACAGTCTGTGTTACTTCACAAAAAGCTGGCCGCTGTGCCAGATGTTCAAGCCTTTGTTCAGGCTCTGGTTAGAATTAAGCCTGTTTACAAACCTTTGACTCCTCCTTGGAGTCTCAATTTAGTTCTTTCAGTTCTTCAGGGGGTTCCGTTTGAACCCTTGCATTCCGTTGATATTAAGTTGTTATCTTGGAAAGTTTTGTTTTTAGTTGCAATTTCTTCTGCTAGAAGAGTTTCAGAATTATCTACTCTGCAGTGTTCTCCTCCTTATCTGGTGTTCCATGCAGATAAGGTGGTTTTACGTACTAAACCTGGTTTTCTTCCAAAAGTTGTTTCTAACAAAAACATTAACCAGGAGATTATCGTACCTTCTCTGTGTCCGAAACCAGTTTCAAAGAAGGAACGTTTGTTGCACAATTTGGATGTTGTTCGCGCTCTAAAATTCTATTTAGATGCTACAAAGGATTTTAGACAAACATCTTCCTTGTTTGTTGTTTATTCTGGTAAAAGGAGAGGTCAAAAAGCAACTTCTACCTCTCTCTCTTTTTGGATTAAAAGCATCATCAGATTGGCTTACGAGACTGCCGGACGGCAGCCTCCCGAAAGAATCACAGCTCATTCCACTAGGGCTGTGGCTTCCACATGGGCCTTCAAGAACGAGGCTTCTGTTGATCAGATATGTAGGGCAGCGACTTGGTCTTCACTGCACACTTTTACCAAATTTTACAAGTTTGATACTTTTGCTTCTTCTGAGGCTATTTTTGGGAGAAAGGTTTTGCAAGCCGTGGTGCCTTCCATTTAGGTGACCTGATTTGCTCCCTCCCTTCATCCGTGTCCTAAAGCTTTGGTATTGGTTCCCACAAGTAAGGATGACACCGTGGACCGGACACACCTATGTTGGAGAAAACAGAATTTATGTTTACCTGATAAATTACTTTCTCCAACGGTGTGTCCGGTCCACGGCCCGCCCTGGTTTTTTTAATCAGGTCTGATAATTTATTTTCTTTAACTACAGTCACCACGGTACCATATGGTTTCTCCTATGCAAATATTCCTCCTTAACGTCGGTCGAATGACTGGGGTAGGCGGAGCCTAGGAGGGATCATGTGACCAGCTTTGCTGGGCTCTTTGCCATTTCCTGTTGGGGAAGAGAATATCCCACAAGTAAGGATGACGCCGTGGACCGGACACACCGTTGGAGAAAGTAATTTATCAGGTAAACATAAATTCTGTTATTGGTGTCACAAATACTATTAGTGTCAAAATACTGAACACAAAATAACAATAATAATAAACTTCTCAAAATGAGTGATGTTTCAATAGTCCCAAATCATTAAAAGGGTAGACTCCCCTGGATCCCAGAGTAGGCGGGAAAGACTACTTCTTCCAACAACTTGCTGGTGATCAAGTCAAATCATCTGGAGAATATAAAAAAAAAGAGAAGAAGAAGGCACCACCATAGTGCACAATCAGTGATTCATAAACGCATCAGCGCAGATACTGTTATACTTACAAAATTTCAAGCACTTGAGAAGTGCTACTCAGGCCTCCTGGACTCTTAAAAGTCTTCCAGATTACTTCCTCTCGTGTATTCCAAACAGTGTGTATCCTTGCTAGGCTGCTAACACCGGGGTCTGTCCTCCACTGCAAAAGGGTGACTGCAATTCAATATCTTAAACCACAATACACTTCCACAGTGGATATATGATGTTAAAATGAATAATAAAAGTTGGGGATAAAAAGTCTGTATTAAAAAGACTTTAGATTGGTATATAACGATGCAATATGATGAGATATATACACATATATATCAGTGCAGAGAATACCGTTATTTTGTACACCTTGTTTTTTTAAACATATATTTAACATATATATTTTTATGTTTATATTAGATTTGCTCTTTGTTTTGTAATAACACTTACAAATGTTTTTTTAATGTTAGCGATATAATTTGATGAGATTAAAACATATGCTGAGGATGATCAACTGTCGCTTTATATCTGTTTCTATAATTGATATGCTACATTATGATCAGCGCGAGTGTATTTTTGATGCTGACATAATTGTGGGTTCCACTTATCATTGTCATTTTTGTTGATGAATTGATTGTATTTTAGATGCCTTATGCGAAAGTTGCCTTTTTAACAAGGACGATCCACATACACTCTCGAACCTAATTCTCCGTAAAACATGGGGGTGTTATCACAATGATGTGATTGGTCTAGTGATAACAACTTTGTACCTATCAGAGTTCTTTTCCGACATCTTGTTTTAAGGAGGGGTTGGGTAGTTATACCTATAGCCCATTGGAAGTTTTAAAACCAATTGGAAAGAAGTGTGACCGAACACACAGCATACCTTTGCGCATGCGCAGTTTTATGTAGAGGACGCCAAGTAGAGTTTAAAAGTCGTGGGAAATTTTATTAAGTTATGTACACCTGAAGAAACGGTCAGGAAAGACCGAGAAACGTTGTGTTATAACAAATAGTCTTTTTAATACAGACTTTTTATCCACGACTTTTATTATTCATTTTAACATCATATATCCACTGTGGAAGTCTATTGTGGTTTAATATATTGGATTGCAGTCGCCCTTTTGCAGTGGAGGACGGACCCCGGTGTTTGTAGCCTACCAAGGATACACGCTGTTTGGAACACACAGTTTGGAATACACGAGGGGAAGTTATTTGGACGACTTAAGAGTCCAGGAGGCCCGTGTAGCACTTCTCAAGTGCTTGAAATTTTGTAAATGAAAGTTGGTGTATACTGTCCCTTTAAGCTAAAACTCAGGGACTTAAAAAAATATGACATTTAGCTGTCTGTGAAGATTTTATTGGACATCCTGCTAAAATACAGGACTGTCCAGGTAAATATTGGACACCTGGCAACCCTAGATACAGGGGGCCGACAAATTGAAGTAAATCTTGAAATTCTTAAGTAAAAAATCTACTGCTCATTTAAAATTCAGAGAAAGTGATACTGCGCATTCTTTTTAATAGGCACTCGCTGATTATGTAATTCTACTATATTTAATGGTCCATTTAAACCACTAGGAAAATATGTACACATGCATAATGTATTATTTCTTAAAGGGACAGTCAACACCAGAATTGTTGTGGTTTTAAAAGATAGATACTCCCTTTATTACCCATTCCCCAGTTTTGTATAACCAACACTGTTATATTAATATACTTTTTTACCTCTGTGATTAACTTGTATCTAAGCATCTTCTGACAGCCCCCTGATCACATGACATTTTATTTATTAACTATTGACTTTCATTTTAGCCAATTAGTGCAGTGTCTGCCTCAATCCATGGGCGTGATCACAATGGTATCTATACGTTTTACATGAACTAGCTCTCTCCTGTTGTGAAAAGCAAATAAAAAAGCATGTGATAAGAGGCGGCCTTCAAGGGCTTGGACATTATCATATGAGCCTTCCTAGGTTTAGCTTTCAACTAAGAATACCAAGAGAACACAGCAAAATTGGTGATAAAAGTAAATTGGAAAGTTATTTAAAATGACATGCCCTATTTGAAACATGAGAGGTTTTTTTTTTGGACTTGACTGTCCCTTTAAATAAGGGCAAGTATTATTGGGGCGCTTCCCCCAGTGACCCAGCAGATGAGCTACCACTGTGATATGCAATAAACATCTGTTGTGGAAAAGAAAGAAATATGTATTTCTGCTTATAGAGGAAAATGTACTATAATTTTCAACAGTTTGTGGAAAATAGTCACAGCTACTGTGCATTAATAATTTGCTTCTAGAGTAGAATTTCTGCCCGACTGGTATCTGTACAATTACAGAAGCTGTATTTAGCTTTACATATACAGAGTAACACAGACTCTGTTATAGCTTCTAGATTTTGGATAATCAATTTGAAATGGAGATTTCTTTCATGTAATTAGCAAGAGTCCATGAGCTAGTGACGTATGGGATATACATTCCTACCAGGAGGGGCAAAGTTTCCCAAACCTCAAAATGCCTATAAATACACCCCTCACCACACCCACAATTCAGTTTTACAAACTTTGCCTCCGATGGAGGTGGTGAAGTAAGTTTGTGCTAGATTCTACGTTGATATGCGCTCCGCAGCAAGTTGGAGCCCGGTTTTCCTCTCAGCGTGCAGTGAATGTCAGAGGGATGTGAAGAGAGTATTGCCTATTTGAATGCAGTGATCTTCTTCTACGGGGTCTATTTCATAGGTTCTCTGTTATCGGTCGTAGAGATTCATCTCTTACCTCCCTTTTCAGATCGACGATATACTCTCATATATACCATTACCTCTACTGATTCTCGTTTCAGTACTGGTTTGGCTTTCTACAAACATGTAGATGAGTGTCCTGGGGTAAGTAAATCTTATTTTCTGTGACACTCTAAGCTATGGTTGGGCACTTTGTTTATAAAGTTCTAAATATATGTATTCAAACATTTATTTGCCTTGACTCAGAATGTTCAACTTTCCTTATTTTTCAGACAGTCAGTTTCATATTTGGGATTATGCATTTGAATTATTCATTTTTTCTTACCTTCAAAAATTTGACTCTTTTTTCCCTGTGGGCTGTTAGGCTCGCGGGGGCTGAAAATGCTTCATTTTATTGCGTCATTCTTGGCGCGGAATTTTTTGGCGCAAAAATTATTTTCCGTTTCCGGCGTCATACGTGTAGCCGGAAGTTGCGTCATTTTTTGACGTTATTTTGCGCCAAAAATGTCGGCGTTCCGGATGTGGTGTCATTTTGGCGCCAAAAGCATTTAGGCGCCAAATAATGTGGATTTGGCGCTAAAAAATATGGGCGTCGCTTTTGTCTCCACATTATTTAAGTCTCATTTTTCATTGCTTCTGGTTGCTAGAAGCTTGTTCTTTGGCATTTTTTCCCATTCCTGAAACTGTCATATAAGGAATTTGATCTATTTTGCTTTATATGTTGTTTTTTCTCTTACATATTGCAAGATGTCTCACGTTGCATCTGAGTCAGAAGATACTACAGGAAAATCGCTGTCTAGTGCTGGATCTACCAAAGCTAAGTGTATCTGCTGTAAACTTTTGGTAGCTATTCCTCCGGCTGTTTGTATTAATTGTCATGACAAACTTGTTAATGCAGATAATATTTCCTTTAGTAATGTACCATTGGCTGTTGCAGTTCCTTCAACATCTAAGGTGCAGAATGTTCCTGATAACATAAGAGATTTTGTTTCTGAATCCATCAAGAAGGCTATGTCTGTTATTTCTCCTTCTAGTAAACGTAAAAAATCTTTTAAAACTTCTCTCCCTACAGATGAATTTTTAAATGAACATCATCATTCTGATTCTGATGACTCTTCTGGTTCAGAGGATTCTGTTTCAGAGATTGATGCTGATAAATCCTCATATTTATTTAAAATGGAATTTATTCGTTCTTTACTTAAAGAAGTATTAATTGCTTTAGAAATAGAGGATTCTGGTCCTCTTGATACTAATTCTAAACGTTTAGATAAGGTATTTAAATCTCCTGTGGTTATTCCAGAAGTTTTTCCTGTTCCTAATGCTATTTCTGCAGTAATTTCCAAAGAATGGGATAAATTGGGTAATTCATTTACTCCTTCTAAACGTTTTAAGCAATTATATCCTGTACCGTCTGACAGGTTAGAATTTTGGGACAAAATCCCTAAAGTTGATGGGGCTATTTCTACCCTTGCTAAACGTACTACCATTCCTACGTCAGATGGTACTTCGTTTAAAGATCCTTTAGATAGGAAAATTGAATCCTTTCTAAGAAAAGCTTATCTGTGTTCAGGTAATCTTCTTAGGCCTGCTATATCATTAGCTGATGTTGCTGCAGCTTCAACTTTTTGGTTGGAAACTTTAGCGCAACAAGTAACAGATTATGATTCTCATGATATTATTATTCTTCTTCAGCATGCTAATAATTTTATCTGTGATGCCATTTTTGATATTATCAGAGTTGATGTCAGGTTTATGTCTCTAGCTATTTTAGCTAGAAGAGCTTTATGGTTTAAGACTTGGAATGCTGATATGGCTTCTAAATCAACTCTACTTTCCATTTCTTTCCAGGGTAACAAATTATTTGGTTCTCAGTTGGATTCTATTATCTCAACTGTTACTGGTGGGAAAGGAACTTTTTTACCACAGGATAAAAAATCTAAAGGTAAAAACAGGGCTAATAATCGTTTTCGTTCCTTTCGTTTCAACAAAGAACAAAAGCCTGATCCTTCGTCCTCAGGAGCAGTTTCAGTTTGGAAACCATCTCCAGTCTGGAATAAATCCAAGCCTGCTAGAAAGGCAAAGCCTGCTTCTAAGTCCACATGAAGGTGCGGCCCTCATTCCAGCTCAGCTGGTAGGGGGAAGGTTACGTTTTTTCAAAGAAATTTGGATCAATTCTGTTCACAATCTTTGGATTCAGAACATTGTTTCAGAAGGGTACAGAATTGGT
The DNA here is from genome assembly GCF_027579735.1 of Bombina bombina. Classification (NCBI taxonomy): domain Eukaryota; kingdom Metazoa; phylum Chordata; class Amphibia; order Anura; family Bombinatoridae; genus Bombina; species Bombina bombina. The sequence continues at coordinate 357,621,145 of NC_069503.1, read as the reverse complement.
TTCAAGATGAGACCTCCTGCAAAGAGATTTTTTCTTTCCCGTGTCCCAGTAAATCCAGTGAAAGCTCAAGCATTTCTGAATTGTGTTTCAGATCTAGAGTTGGCTGGAGTAATTATGCCAGTTCCAGTTCCGGAACAGGGGATGGGGTTTTATTCAAATCTCTTCATTGTACCAAAGAAGGAGAATTCCTTCAGACCAGTTCTGGATCTAAAAATATTGAATCATTATGTAAGGATACCAACGTTCAAGATGGTAACTGTAAGGACTATCTTGCCTTTTGTTCAGCAAGGGAATTATATGTCCACAATAGATTTACAGGATGCATATCTGCATATTCCGATTCATCCAGATCACTATCAGTTCCTGAGATTCTCTTTTCTGGACAAGCATTACCAGTTTGTGGCTCTACCGTTTGGCCTAGCTACAGCTCCAAGAATTTTTTCAAAGGTTCTCGGTGCCCTTCTGTCTGTAATCAGAGAACAGGGTATTGTGGTATTTCCTTATTTGGACGATATCTTGGTACTTGCTCAGTCTTTACATTTAGCAGAATCTCATACGAATCAACTTGTGTTGTTTCTTCAAGATCATGGTTGGAGGATCAATTTACCAAAAAGTTCTTTGATTCCTCAGACAAGGGTAACCTTTCTGGGTTTCCAGATAGATTCAGTGTCCATGACTCTGTCTTTAACAGACAAGAGACGTCTAAAATTGATTGCAGCTTGTCGAAACCTTCAGTCACAATCATTCCCTTCGGTAGCCTTATGCATGGAAATTCTAGGTCTTATGACTGCTGCATCGGACGCGATCCCCTTTGCTCGTTTTCACATGCGACCTCTTCAGCTCTGTATGCTGAATCAATGGTGCAAGGATTACACAAAGATATCTCAATTAATATCTTTAAAACCGATTGTTCGACACTCTCTAACGTGGTGGACAGATCACCATCGTTTAATTCAGGGGGCTTCTTTTGTGCTTCCGACCTGGACTGTAATTTCAACAGATGCAAGTCTCACAGGTTGGGGAGCTGTGTGGGGATCTCTGACGGCACAAGGAGTTTGGGAATCTCAGGAGGTGAGATTACCGATCAATATTTTGGAACTCCGTGCAATTTTCAGAGCTCTTCAGTTTTGGCCTCTTCTGAAGAGAGAATCGTTCATTTGTTTTCAGACAGACAATGTCACAACTGTGGCATACATCAATCATCAAGGAGGGACTCACAGTCCTCTGGCTATGAAAGAAGTATCTCGAATTTTGGTTTGGGCGGAGTCCAGCTCCTGTCTAATCTCTGCGGTTCATATCCCAGGTATAGACAATTGGGAAGCGGATTATCTCAGTCGCCAAACGTTGCATCCGGGCGAATGGTCTCTTCACCCAGAGGTATTTCTTCAAATTGTTCAAATGTGGGAACTTCCAGAAATAGATCTGATGGCGTCTCATCTAAACAAGAGACTTCCCAGGTATCTGTCCAGATCCCGGGATCCTCAGGCGGAGGCAGTGGATGCATTATCACTTCCTTGGAAGTATCATCCTGCCTATATCTTTCCACCTCTAGTTCTTCTTCCAAGAGTAATCTCCAAGATTCTGAAGGAATGCTCGTTTGTTCTGCTGGTAGCTCCGGCATGGCCTCACAGGTTTTGGTATGCGGATCTTGTCCGGATGGCCTCTTGCCAACCGTGGACTCTTCCGTTAAGACCAGACCTTCTGTCTCAAGGTCCTTTTTTCCATCAGGATCTGAAATCCTTAAATTTAAAGGTATGGAGATTGAACGCTTGATTCTTGGTCAAAGAGGTTTCTCTGACTCTGTGATTAATACTATGTTACAGGCTCGTAAATCTGTATCTAGAGAGATATATTATAGAGTCTGGAAGACTTATATTTCTTGGTGTCTTTCTCATCATTTTTCTTGGCCTTCTTTTAGAATACCGAGAATATTACAGTTTCTTCAGGATGGTTTAGATAAGGGTTTGTCCGCAAGTTCCTTGAAAGGACAAATCTCTGCTCTTTCTGTTCTTTTTCACAGAAAGATTGCTATTCTTCCTGATATTCATTGTTTTGTACAAGCTTTGGTTCGTATAAAACCTGTCATTAAGTCAATTTCTCCTCCTTGGAGTTTGAATTTGGTTCTGGGGGCTCTTCAAGCTCCTCCATTTGAACCTATGCATTCATTGGACATTAAATTACTTTCTTGGAAAGTTTTGTTCCTTTTGGCCATCTCTTCTGCCAGAAGAGTTTCTGAATTATCTGCTCTTTCTTGTGAGTCTCCTTTTCTGATTTTTCATCAGGATAAGGCGGTGTTGCGAACTTCTTTTCAATTTTTACCTAAAGTTGTGAATTCCAACAACATTAGTAGAGAAATTGTGGTTCCTTCATTATGTCCTAATCCTAAGAATTCTAAGGAGAAATCGTTGCATTCTTTGGATGTTGTTAGAGCTTTGAAATATTATGTTGAAGCTACTAAATCTTTCCGAAAGACTTCTAGTCTATTTGTCATCTTTTCCGGTTCTAGAAAAGGCCAGAAAGCTTCTGCCATTTCTTTGGCATCTTGGTTGAAATCTTTAATTCATCTTGCCTATGTTGAGTCGGGTAAAACTCCGCCTCAAAGGATTACAGCTCATTCTACTAGGTCAGTTTCTACTTCCTGGGCGTTTAGGAATGAAGCTTCAGTTGATCAGATTTGCAAAGCAGCAACTTGGTCCTCTTTGCATACTTTTACTAAATTCTACCATTTTGATGTATTTTCTTCTTCTGAAGCAGTTTTTGGTAGAAAAGTACTTCAGGCAGCGGTTTCAGTTTGAATCTTCTGCTTATGTTTTTCATTAAATTTTATTTTGGGTGTGGATTATTTTCAGCAGGAATTGGCTGTCTTTATTTTATCCCTCCCTCTCTAGTGACTCTTGTGTGGAAAGATCCACATCTTGGGTAATCATTATCCCATACGTCACTAGCTCATGGACTCTTGCTAATTACATGAAAGAAAACATAATTTATGTAAGAACTTACCTGATAAATTCATTTCTTTCATATTAGCAAGAGTCCATGAGGCCCGCCCTTTTTTGTGGTGGTTATGATTTTTTTGTATAAAGCACAATTATTCCAATTCCTTATTTTATATGCTTTCGCACTTTTTTATCACCCCACTTCTTGGCTATTCGTTAAACTGAATTGTGGGTGTGGTGAGGGGTGTATTTATAGGCATTTTGAGGTTTGGGAAACTTTGCCCCTCCTGGTAGGAATGTATATCCCATACGTCACTAGCTCATGGACTCTTGCTAATATGAAAGAAATGAATTTATCAGGTAAGTTCTTACATAAATTATGTTTTTATTGTAATTGTTTATTGGAAAGAGAGCCAAACAAATGTCTCCCTCCATTCTTTCTCCTCTATTAATCATCTTTTATTGTATTGATCAAATAAGCAATATTGTTTATAGTTTGCACATTAAGAACATATTTAAAAATCAAATGTAAAGGCAAATCTGCATTAAATCTGTGTGAAATACAGGCATCTGCTCTTAAATAATCATGTGAAACAGTGTAAGTAATAATAAGCATATGTTCTCATGAATACAACACTTCCACAGAAATGTAGATTGTTGTAGGAAATAATACAGGTTTGGATCGTTTTACATCTATGGCAGCCACGCTGTCTAGAATTGCTTTTATTAAAGACACAGGCTTGTCTAGGCTACACAAATCTATACCTAATCACAGCACAAAGGTTCTCCATAGGCTTGCTAGAGACACCATTGTAAGCAATGGGGCAAAAAGAACCAAGACAGCAGCCCACACAGAAAAAGTTATAAAGCAAACAAACAAACAAAAAAACCTAAATAAATGATAATTTTCAATCTTTCTTGTAGTTCTCACACAAATAAACACATTTGTATTTTTGCTAATATACAAGGTTTATCACTTTCTATTGGTGTATAATATTTATCTATATATGTGAATTACAAGTCACAGTTATTACTTTGCATTTCTTTTTGAATAAGAATGAAAATATGGCCCATGAATCACCCAGACAAACCCACTGACCATCCAGAATTAACCCCGTCAACTATCCACCAGTGACCATGTCCCTCCCAACATCGCCCCACCCATAAACCCACATCAACCCTAATCAACCTCTAATACCTGATGTTGGGAGTTATGAACTATGTTTGGTTATAACAAAGTAATACATATAGTTCTCAATACACATGGACACTCATGAGCCTACTTAAATATGATCTCATGGAAAGGTGCTCAAGAAAGGATAATTAAAATGAAGTAGATTTGATAATAGACTTTCATTTGCTATTACTGTGATCATTAAACATGCACACAACACTGTATAAACAATATAGCTTTTGGATGACCTAACTAAATACATGCATACATGCATACATATATACATACATACATAAAGCATAGTAAAAGTACATAGATTTATTTCTTATTACTTGTTTGCCTGCAAACAATAGTATAGTTTGATAAGTTGGCTAGTTTCCCACAGCAAGTTATTATTGACAGTCCCTGAGCATTATGGGAAGTATAACTTAACTTCAGAGACACTGTAGGCAAACTGTATCTCTATTTCAGAGCTCTGCTGGTTCACCTTGATTTCACTTTGGTTATAAGAACAATTCCGTTGACAGCTCTGAACATTGAAGCCAAACAGTATCACTCTGTTAGTTGTGCATGTGTAGATAATGTTTTGTTTGCTAGAGTAGCTGAAGCAGTTCCTTTAGGAATTGCTATATTATCATACCAGGTCATGCCCATTTTGTATACAAGGTATGCCAGATCATAAAGTTCATTTAATTTTTCTAATTTTATTTGTAGACTTTCTTACAATGTGATATTCCGTTTTCCTTTTAATTAAAGGTTTTTGACAGATGTAAAACCAAAGTTCCCTTTATATGAATTAAAAAATAAATTGGGACAGAAAGAGAATAAGTGGTAGCTCCATCTATGTTTATTTTTCTATTTAAATGAGGTTGCTAATTAAATGGACATAAAAGAACACATCCTTTGAAAAAAAAAAATTGTGTTAAAAAAAATTAGTAATTTACAGTGCCACATGTAATACACTTGTGCATTAGCATGGCTGCCTGGCAAGTTAGGACATAGTGACTATGCACCAAGTAGTGTCTAAGAAGCTCAAAGAGAGGCAAAGGTTTGTAGGTGCTTGGCACACCGGAATAAGCTATAGAGTATTTAGTTTCCCATGTCACTAAAGAATGTATTTCCTAAATTGTTTAATTTAACATATTAAAACTTATGGAGTATATTTCCATTATTTATTTGCCTGCCTTTCCTGTAATTTTACCTCTGACAATTAGGCTTTTTTCATAACTCGGTGAGAGTCCACAAGCCTTGACGTGTGGGATTGAAATCCTGCTATTAGGAGGTAAAGATACCCCAAACACCAAGAGCCTTTGAACCTTTCCACCTCTCATTTTCTTTGCCTCTCAGTAGTAGGTGAAGATTTGAGGTAAAAATAAAATATGAACTTTTAGAACTTTACAGTGCCTGGAGACTCGCATGGTTTTTTTGCCTTTTTTGCTGTTTGGATACATATTGTTACCACGCTCGAATCTCGGCACTCAGGTGAATAATCGGTGTATGGGGCTACGATCGAGTAGTAGGGAATCCCATTGGTGCAGGAGACGATTCACGTCACGGACCGGAAGCACCTGACAACACTCAGTCACAGCGTGCAAACTAAACAGCACCACGGAGGCTGTGAAGTGGTATGCCCATACGGATGACAATTGGAGCACCGGACAACGACCTCTACGAGTGAGGAGTCAGAGGTGCAGCAGCGACGGCAGGTATTTCCTAAGGCTCCCGGAGACAGGCTCAAGTAGCGAGCGTGGTGAGTTATACACCATCCCGGTGTCAAGCTGCCTTTATATATATGTAGCTGCCATACCGCAGACTTTTGCTTCATCCATTACTTTATACTCATTGCATCACTTGCACGTTTTATACAACTTATACAGCTTGGACAGGATTTATTTCCCTCCCCATACACCATACACCTTGAGCTGCACTAGGAAGAATTTTCTGCTTGAAGATTTGAGGTGCCCCAGATTCTACGTTAAAAGGGGTTCTTAATCGGCAAACGTTGGATACAGGGATGTAAGGAATACTGGATATGGACACTATTTTACTATGGAATTTTAGTCACAGGCCTTTCACGGGTGTCACAGGGACCTGCCCCTAGCCGTCTCCTGCTAGGTTGTCACTGTACTCCTCTCCAATATCCTCTGCTGTTGCTTACACAGCACTGTATGGGCTCTCTAGTGGAAACAACTTTTTATTTCAGCTGGTAAGTTCAGTGGAGTAGGTGCCGTTCAGTTAAGTACAGTGCACTCACATAGCCCGCAGGTTATTTGTAGATACACTTTCATGTATAGCATAGCCATGGGGCAATTATGTTTCACACAGTCATATTAAGTGCTACCCTGTTCTTTTGACTTTTTCACAGAGGTAGTTTACTGGTGAGTATCCTATGCATGAAGAGCTTGAGGGGTTCTTTTTATATTCTTAAATTCCCCATATCATTTGTTAATTTGCCACACATAGCTGAGGGGTAATTTTGCTCTGTATAGTGTTGTATTTACTCTCCTATAGAACGTTAAAGAAGTAAAAGTGTAGTGCTTTTTATTCTCTAGCTTTGTTTCTGTGTTTATCTTTCTGTCCTTATACTGCCATGGAGCCAAATCATTCTGTCCCCACAGTATCCCTTCCAGATCCCTTAGAGGGGAGATTCACAGACCATCATTTTTCGCAGGCTACGTGTCTATTTTACAAAACTGTTCCAGTTTGTCCTCCGTTTTAACTATGTAGCGTGTGTGTGAGCCATGTAATGCATTCTGCTCAGTCTGCTAATACTTTTTCTGCTAAGAATTTTTTACCTACTCCCGTGTGTATTTCACAGGGAGCTTCTATGGATTTCTCTCCAGAGTTTAAAATTATATTCGCTCTGCTGTAACTGAGGTTTTAGTGGCTATGCTTCCGCCAAGTAAGCGTAAGCGCATCTCTTCTATGTGATAAGAAGATATTGCAGTCCCTCAAGCTTCTAATCAGCATAGAGAGAGTCCTGATATTTTGTAGGAATCCACATCTGAAAATTCTGACTATTCTCTGATCTAGAATCAGATAACTCCTTTATGTTCAAGGTTGATCATTTACGTTTCTTACTTTGTGAAGTCCTTCAATCCTTGAGCCTTGTGGATAAAAAAAAACCTGCTGAGCAAAAAACTATTTAATCAACTAGATTTAATTTTTAAACCCTCTCCAAAACCCCCTGAGGTCTTTCCCGTTCCTGAATTAAGTTTAAAAGGGTGTATCCTTTACCTGTTAAGAATATTGATCTTTAAGAGTCTATTCCAAAAGTTGATGGAGAAATTTCTACTCTAGCCAAGCGTACTACCTTTCCATTAGAGGATAGTACTTCCTTCAGGGATCCTATGGATTGCAATTGGAGGCTTTTCACAGAAAAATATTTCTTCAGACAGGTTATCTCTTTAAGACAGCTATTGGAATTGTGTGTATGGCAGGAGCTACAGCCTTATAGTAAGATTCATTGTCTGATCTTATTTCTGATCAGAAGAATAGTTACAAAGCCACATTAAATAACTTTGCACTGCTTACTCCTTTATCTTCGATACAGTTGTAGATATTGTTCAGATTAATGTGGAAAACATGACCTTTTCTGTCTTCATGGCTTAAGTCTTGGTCTGCAGATATGGTTTCCAAAACCAGATTGACTCTTCCTTTCCAAGGAAAGATTGTTTTTGGATCATGTGTGGACTCAATCATTTCCACTGTTACTGGAGGTTAGGGTGCCCTCCTCCCTAAGGATTAGAGATATAAGAGTAGGAACAGATCAAGTAAACATTTTTGTTCCTTTTGCTCTTCCAAGGCTCAGATTTCTTCTTCCCAGAAGCCTGAGTCCTCCAAGTCATCATGGAAGCCAGGTTCCTCGTGGTCCAAACATTCTAAATCTGCATGAAGTTGTGGCCCCTGAACCAGATTCAGTACTGGTAGCATTCATGTTGAGCCGCTTTTGGAAGGTTTGGTGTCCAACGGTTCAGGATAGGTTTTTGATCCAGATCTCCTTGAGGATGGTTTCTTCTATATCATGTCCCGCATTATCCTTCAAAGGTGGCTGCCTTTTTCCAGTGAGTTCAGGATTTAGAACTGATGAGGATTATTCAACTTGTTCCTGTCTCAGAACAGGGGGTCTGGGTTTTTACTCCAATTTCTTTTTTGTCCCCAAAAAGGAGGGAACTTACAGACCTATCCTAGATTTAAAGATTTTAAACTATTTCTTGAGAGTTCTGATTTTCATAAATGAGACCATTTGTACTATTTTACCTCTAGTGCAACAGGGTCAGTTCAAGTCCACCATAGATCTGAAAGTTGCATAACTTCATATTCCCATTCATAAGGATCATCATTGGTTCCTCAGGTTTGTCTTTCAGAACAAGCACTTTCAGTTTTTTGCCCTTCCGTTCGGGTTGGCTAATGTTCCCCAAATATTCAAGAAGGTTTTGGGAGATCTCAGGGTGTTTCAGTAGCTCCTTACCTGGCCGACATTCTTGTTCAGGCTTCATCCATGCCTTTGGCAATTTCTCACACTTAAACACTTTTGGAATTTCTATGTAGTCACTGTTGGAAGATTAATGTGCCAAAGAGTTATTTGTCTCCCAGTACCAAGGTCTGTTTCCTGGGAGTATCTATCGATTTGCCTATCTCTCATGGAGACACGCAAACTCAAATTGCAGAGGGCATGTGTCAGTCTTCAGTCCACTGTCCACCCAACAGTAGCGCAATGTATGGAGGTTGTTGGTCTGGTGGTACCTGCTCATGGTTCTTTTAGCTCATTTTCACTTATGCCTTCTTCAGCTCTGTATGCTAAATCAATGGACGGGGAATTATTCTTGTCTAGATCAGGAAATTGTTCTGGACTCCAAAGTAAATCTCTATCTTGGTGGATAGACCACCATTCTTTTTGCCCTTGGCGCTTCCTTTTTTTGCCCATCTTGGGTAATTGTGACTACAGATGCAAGTCTTTTGGCTGGGGCACTGTTTCAGGAGCTCTGAGGGTACAAGGAGTATGGTCTCCTCAGGAGGTGAGGTTATCAATAAACATCTTGGAACTCTAGGTGATTTTTTGGGCTCTCTAATCGTGGCCTCTCCTAAAGAAAAAGAGTTTTATTCACTTTCAGCCAGACAAAGTCAAAGCTGTGGCGTACATAAATTCACAGGGAGAGACCCAAAGTCCTTTAGCAATGAATGAAGTATCTCAGATCTTGACCTGGGCAGAACCAAATCAAAGTACCTTGTCAGAGATCCACATTCTAGGGGTCAACAATTGGGAAGCGGACTACTTCAACTTCCGGAAATAGAACTGATGGCTTACCACCTCAGTTTCATACCTAACAGATACTGTGCCAGGTCCAGGGATCTAAGAGCAGAGCTGATAGATGCTCTGGGGATGCCGTGGCCCTTTCGTCTGGCCTATATATTTCCTCCATGTGTCCCTCTGCAAAGAATTGCTCAGATCAGAGAAGAGAGAGTCTCAGTTATTCTTATTGCTCTGGCCTGGCCCCCCAGGACCCGGTATGCAGATGTAATTCAGAGGTCTAGCTCTCCACCTCGGAACTGCCTTTATTAGATCTCACACATCAAGGCTTGTGGACTCTCACCACCTTATGAAAGAAAACTTGCTTACCTGATAAATTCCTTTCTTTCATGGTGGGTGAGAGTTACGATGCCGACCCAGGTGGTTGTTTTTTTCTTAATTATGGCAGCATTCTTTATTTCCACATCTTCATACTCTGCTTTGCTTTTCCTTCCTTTCTGTTAACCTTTCCTCTGCTCGTGTTTACGATAAACTGAGAGGGTTTAAAAGCTCTTGGTATCTTTTGTTCCTCAGTGACCAATCTAATGAAAAGAAGGCCTTGGTGCAAGATTGCCTCACAGATTAAACTGTTTGTGGTTAAAATTACATCATCCTTTTTAATCATAGAAATATTATTTCTAACTTTCTGCAATCTTGTTAAAGAAGCCATACAGCATTTAGACTTACCAAATCTTTAAAATATATCTTGAGACTTTTTTTTTTTTTTAAACAGAATACATTTGGGGATTTACAAAACTTTATATAAGTACCAGTTACTTTCTCCTGTAAGAGCTTGTAATGTTGTTAACGTTGGTGACAGTTTGCTGAAAAGCTTATATACCAACCCTCTGATCCCCCTCTAATTTTATCAATCTCTCAAAAGAGTTCACTTTGTTTTCATATCTATCACATAGTGAACTCTTTTGGGAGACTGATAAAACTGTAATCAGAGGGAATATAAGCTTTTTAGCAAACTAACAACATTACAAGCTCTTAGAGGAGAAGGTAACTGGTATTTATACCACAGGACAATGAGGACATCAGGATCAACCTATAATTCCCTTGTCATCTGACCCATCTGAGAAGTCTCTCACCGGCCAGTTACTCCACTGACTGCACACACTGTCTCATCACAGACGATTGCTCTCGCTTGACCCTCCTGCAGAGTGAGTGAGATGAGTCACACAGCCACAAGACTGCATGTGTCTACAGCTGCAGATGCTGAACGCCAAACGTGCCTGCCCCGCACCTTTATTTGGGGATTTGAAATAGCTGATTTTGCCTGTGGTATCCCCACCTATATTGAAAATAATAATACTGAAAGGGATATGAAATCCGTCAAAATTATTTTGTGATTCAGACAGCTCATACAATTTAAAAAAAGTTTCCAATTTACTTCTGTCACCAAATGTTCTTCGTTCTCATGGTATTCTTTGTTGAAGAGATACATAGTTAAGTGTCTGAAGCACTACATGGCAGGAAATAGTGCCGCTGTCTAGTGCTCTTATAAATGGTTAACATTCTTGCAAAACTGCTGCCATCTAGTGCTTTTCAACAAAAGATACCAAATGAACAAAAAAATTGTCCCTTTAAATATTGGCTATAGAAAAGCTATGTAAACATAGCCAGCAGAATAAATTACATTCCTTGACTTGATAATAATGTATAATGATAAATCCTGTTGTGCTTTAAAGTCCATTCATATACTGTCTAAATTACATGTAAAAGGATTAGATGCCCTTTTTCCAGTTTTGTTCACTTACTGGTAATCTCTGTACGACAAAATGAATCCCCAAGGTTAGTACTGTTTTGATTCCCTCTGCACAGTCAAAGGGATTCTCATGCAGATAGGATTGTAGGAAATGGTAAACTTGTTAGTCTATATGGGAACTCCTTACATCAAGCTCTTATTAAACTCAGCACAAAACCCTACTGTCATAGCCTTAGATCTCTCCAGAATATTAATTTGAAGATCAGCAGTATATTTCATTCTCTAAACAGTGTGTTTTTTTTTGGTGGTGTTTATATTAATCTGACAGCAGGTTTTATCAAGTTAGGCAAATAGCTTTAAATAATTCAAACATATCCATAAAGGTGAGGGGGAAGAACGCAGTGTGATATGACAACTTGGTGACAGCAGAGTGACACATATTAAAAACTGACTATAAACATATACATATTAATAAGATCATAAAATCCACTATTTTGTCATAATACTTCTATAAAAATGCTTTAAAAAAAAGATTAATCTGAGCGTATGATGTAGATGTATTTTTTTAAAGTTTCATTAGCTGTTTTAAATATTAACAAAATAAGTGTAAAGTTTTAGTGTCTATAAAACAATGGGAGATGGCATGTTGTAACTTAGGTTAACTTTTCTTCTGTGGCCAATTAGGGACAGTACTAAATAGGTCACTAGAGTGTGCAGCCAATGGCTGTGAGGAATATGTGCTCTGCACTTCCATTTCGAACAGGAACTGAAAAGCTCAAATGAATGAAATTACAGGAAAAGGGAACAAAATATATATATATATATATATATATATATATATATATATATATATATATATATATATATATATATATATATATATATATGATTTATCATGTTATATTAACATCTCAAAGTGTTTAATGTTCCTTTAAGTAATATACATTGGTTATTAATTTTGCTTTGTTTTACTGAAAATACCTATTGATATAAATGTGCTCTTGTTCAACACTCTGTAGATAGTCCAAAAAGTAAATTATATAACCTAAATATGCTTCTAAATACTTTAAATTGCCTGAAGCAGCCACATATAGTATTCCCTTGATTGTGGCCATTTAGAACTAACTATAGTATATGAAGCTGGGTCAGATCATTTCTAGCAAACTTAGGTTCAGAATCTGAGCTACAGCCTTTCTAGGGAGTATATGACCATGGCAATTTTATAGAGCAAACACAGTTTTTTGTTAAATTTTTATGAATTACATTTTGTTTAACCCCTTAATGATCACAGCACTTTTCCATTTTCTGTCCGTTTGGGACCAGGGCTATTTTTACATTTCTGCTGTGTTTGTGTTTAGCTGTAATTTCCTCTTACTCATTTACTGTACCCACACATATTATATACCGTTTTTCTCGCCATTAAATGGACTTTCTAAAGATACCATTATTTTCATCATATCTTATAATTTACTGTAAATTTTTTTTTTTTTTAAATATGAGGAAAAAATGGAAAAAAAACACTTTTTTCTAACTTTGACCCCCAAAATCTGTTACACATCTACAACCACCAAAAAACACCCATGCTAAATAGTTTCTAAATTTTGTCCTGAGTTTAGAAATACCCAATTTTTACATGTTCTTTTCTTTTTTTTTGCAAGTTATAGGGCCATAAATACAAGTAGTACAAACATTTTGTGCAATTATGGCACAAATGGTTGTAAATGCTTCTTTGGGATCCCCTTTGTTCAGAAATAGCAGACATATATGGCTTTGGCATTGCTTTTTGGTAATTAGAAGGCCGCTAAATGCCGCTGCGCACCACATGTGTTTTATGCTCAGCAGTGCAGGGGTTAATTAGGGAGCTTGTAGGGTTAATTTTAGCTTTAGTGTAGTGTAGTAGACAACCCCAAGTATTAATCTAGGCCCTTTTTGGTATATTTCATGCCACCATTTCACCGCCAAATGCGATCAAATTAAAAAAAATAGTCAACTTTTTCACAAACTTTAGGTTTCTCACTGAAATTATTTACAAACAGCTTGTGCAATTATGGCACAAATGGTTGTAAATGCTTCTCTGGGATCCCCTTTGTTCAGAAATAGCAGACATATATGGCTTTGGTGTTGCTTTTTAGTAATTAGAAGGCCGCTAAAGGCCACTACTAGGCACAACACGTGAATTATGCCCAGCAGTGAAGGGGTTAATTAGGGAGCTTGCCGGGTTAATTTTAGCTTTAGTGTAGAAATCAGCTTCCCACCTCACACATCAGACCCCCTGATCCCTCCCAAAAAGCTCTCTTCCCTCCCCCACCCCACAATTGTCCCCGCCATCTTAAGTACTGGCAGAAAGTCTGCCAGTACTTAAAAAAAAAAGATATCTTTTTTTTTTTAAATTCTTTTTTTTAGCATATTTACATATGCTGTTGTTTAGGATCCCCCTCTTAGCCCCCAACCTCCCTGATCCCCCCCAAAACAGCTCTCTAACCCTCCCCCTCTGCCTTATTGGGGGCCATCTTGGGTACTGCCAGCTGTCTGATCCCGCCCCCCTCTCTCACTTAGACCTCATCGATGGCCGCCCACCCGCCTCATGGCCCTCTCTGCACCGGAGGGGTAAAATTTGTTATTGCAGGATGCCTCGATATCGAGGCATCCTGCACTAACCGGAAAGCAGCTGGAAGTGATCAGGATCGCTTCCAGCTGCTTTCCAAACTGAGGAGGTGCAGGGTACGTCCTTGGTCGTTAAGGGACTTATTTTTAGAGGACGTACCCTGCACGTCCTCGGTCGTTAAGGGGTTAAAGACCCCTCTAAACCAATAGCAAATGGTAATGCTGTTTTAGTGGACCACCCCGACTTTTATAATTCAAATAGATCTTTTGTTGGAAAGCAGCGATGCATTACAGGAGCTAGCTGCTTATTGAGAGCTGTCATTGGCTCACTTGATCAGCTTGCTCCTAGTAGCAAATTGCTGCTCCTTCAACAAAGGATATCAAGAGAATAAAGCACATTTTACAACTAAAGTAAATTTAATAGCTGTTTAAAATGATAAGCTCTATCTGAATAATGATAAATAAAAGTAAGAATAATATTGGGTGTCATATTCCTTTAATGGAAAGGAAGATTTAGATGAAAAGTAAATTGCTAGCCCAGGCTGAGAAATGGCTCTTTTTGTCTGGCATGATGACTGCTGCAGTCCTGATTATAAGAAATACAGTTATATTTCAATCCAAAACATATTGCATAACAAGGGAGAATCCCAAACAAATGCATCTCTCCTAATAACTATTTTTTTTTAAATGTTGTGGTTATCTCCTAACAAATGGAATGAAATATGTATTATGTGTATAAAAGAACAAGTTACAACAGGAAAGTGAATTCTTAGACATCGTGCTTACATTGCAAAACACTTCCTGAAGGTCATATCAGGCTGCAAAAATATGAATACATTCAACAGCTTGCTCATTTCTTAACAGTTCATACACACTTAAAGGGACACTCAAGTCAAAATTAAACTTTCATGATTCAGATAGAGCAGGCAATTTTAAACAACTTTTCAATTTACTTCAATTTAACAAAATGTGCAGTCTTTTTATATTTACATTTTTTTAGTCATCAGCTCCTACTGAGCATGTGCAAGAATTCACAGAATATCATACCCCCCAACTGTCCCGATTTTCGCGGGACAGTCCCGATTTTAGGGGTCTGTCCCTCTTTCCCGAGTTGCTAGCCATCTGTCCCGATTTTCCCCAGGCATTTAAAAAAAAAAAAAAAAAAAAAAAATTTTTTTTTTTTTTTTTTTTTTTTTTTTTTACAATTCTATTGGGCCCATACTCAGAAGCAGCTGGCTTTGCTCTCACAGGGTTAGATACCTGTTATATTCCCTGTGGAAAAGGAATGGTGTGTGGGTTAAGCAGGAGTAAGAAGGCTGTATACACTCTGACCACGGGTAATGGTGACCTCTCTAACCTACCTCTGGTAATGATGATATCTAACCCCTGGTGATAATACTAGCATGCTTTCAGTTTTATACAATGAGCAGTGCTAATACCAGGGTAACAAACAGTTTAACGAACAGTGGCAGCCGCAGACTGCCAGCTAATGTGCTTGCCAACCCCAGGACCCCATACAATGAATTACAGATACCCATATATGATGTAGTGTGTGTGTCTATCTGTATCCATAACTGTGTGTGTGTATCTGTATGTATAAGTTTATGCTATGTAGTGTGTGTGTGTCTGCATGTATAAATGTAAGCTATGTAGTGTGTGTATGTGTATCTGCATGTATAAGTGTGTATCTGCATGTGTAATGTATGCTATGTAGTGTGTGTGTATCTACATGTGTAAGTGTATGCTATGTAGTGTGTGTGTATCTGCATGTATAAGTGTATGCTATGTAGTGTGTGTGTGTATCTGCATGTATAAGTGTATGCTATGTAGTGTGCGTGTATCTGCATGTGTAAGTGTATGCTATGTAGCGTGCTACTGTGCATTTTTGCTGACTTTAAAGGCCAGAATCTAGAATATTAATGGGGAATGCAGAGAGTAGTTTTAAAGAATTTATTAATAAATGTGCAATTAAGATAAAAATATTTAGCAATGTCTTTGCAAAGGCTTATTAAATACAGCGCTCACATAGCCATACCAGTGGTTTGAGCTTGTGTTTGATTTGCTGCCTAAGTGTATTAAAATATATGACTTTATTTAGAATTTTATTTTTATTACTTTGGTCTTATGATTTTTAAGCCCCGCCCACCACATTTCAATTTTTTTGCGGGGGGGTGTCCCTCTTTTGAATTTTGAAATGTTGGGAGGTATGGAATATACGTATATGCATTTGTGACTGGCTGATGGCTGTCACATGATACAGGAGGAGTGGAAATAGATTAACTTTGAAGTTAGTCATAAAAAAATCTACTACTTATATAAAGATCAGACTAAGTGCTTTTGCATTGTCTTGTTATCATGATACATTTATGTATTATGCAAATCTACTGTCCTTTAAAGGGACACTGAACTCAAATTTTGCTCTGTGCTAGATAATAAGTATTCCTTGAATGGATTTTACTGTTAGAGGCTGACATGCGGAATGTCTTACGGCATGTAAACCTTAAAACAGATAGAGTAGTTAAAGGGTAAAATCATTATTTAGAAAGAGCATTCAGTTTAAGAGACTTTCAAACTTCTATTATCAAATTTTGCACATTCTATTTATATTCACACTTTCTGAGGTACCAGCTACTACTGAGCATGTGCACAAGCTCACAGGGTATATGTATACTAGTCTGTGATTGGCTGATGGCTGTCACATGATACAGGGCTCTGGCAAATGGGGTAAAAATAAATTTGTCAGAAAAAAAATCTGCTTATTTGAGTAAGGTTTATTGGATTGTTTTTTTTATTATGTGCTTGTTAATAATGCAATTTTTAATGTATTTAGTGGCCCTGGCAGGAAATGTGTGCATGGGAATTCTCCAAGCAGTAGAGCAGAGACAGGTTATATTTTCCGGTAAAAGGTCTGCTGACCGTGTCTGTCGATTAACAAGTTTAGGAGAGTACTTCACATACTTTGTTAAACTGTTTACTATGGGAAACATGGATTTATGTTCCTGTTAACAGAATAGAAAGGTCAAAATTGAAATGTACATGGGTACTTTTCAATTTTCAATGAAAGTGGTGCATGTGCCCTCACAGCAGCATATGTGCATATGCAGCTGACAAACAGTAATAACATTTACTATTTATGGAAGTATATTGCAAAAATAATTTTATAAAAAATTGAAATGCACTCAATAACTTTTTAATTACTTTTTTTTTTTGACAAACAATATCTGCATGGATTTATTATTTATCTTTTTTTTATTATTATTATTATTATTATTATTTACAGTCCTTCTGTGCCAGATGCTCACATATATTTTATAGCTGAGCTGATATGTCCCTCTTCATACTTAAAATGTCTCTATAACAATTGTTTTTAATACAGTAGGGTATATGAGAAGAAATAAATCAGTTTCTGAAATCAATTTTCCATTTGCTAAGAACAAGCATGTGGTGTGTTTTATTGTGATTAGCTTGTTTGATGCAGACTTTGAATTTTACTGGAAGAGGTAGAGTATTAAAATCACAGCCTTATTTTAATTTTCATTTTATAAATATTTCCAACTCTTCTTCCATACTGTCCTTGACCATTGTGAAACATTTTATCCGCATCATTTTACCTCCTCAACCATATGTGCTATTCCCCCATGGGCAGTTTGAACGATCCCACTATTGTTTTTATGATATATTGTTTTTTATGATACATTGTTTTATAAATAAATACACAAGAAGAAATCCTGATCATCCATTGGTTTATAAATAACAATGTGCTTTTATCCAGAGCTGGTTAAGTTCTGGGAAATGTGCCTACCTGATAATAGGTTATAACAATATAACACTATGGAACTTTATTACATCTTTTCTCTTTGAGGACACCTGGTCTGGAATCTAGTGTGTGGACATTTAAAAGCCTTTCTGTAAGAACTACAGAATCTAAGTATTCCATATAAACACATCATTTTGGTGCAAAAATTATCTGCACAATGGTTTATTTTATATCAGTTTGGTCACTATTTTGTGTAACATAATCACTATATTGTAGTATCTAATTTTTATTTTGCTTAGATAATTCTGTATTGCTTGTAGTTTATCATTTCAAAAAGGGTATATGCTGTCAGGGGCATAACTGCTGTTATTAGAAGTCTTTGCAAAACAAAATTTCGTAAAACGATGGATACCTGTATAGACTAACAATATTAAACTATGTAAATAAAATTCAACCCATACAAAAGTAAACACATGACATACATATCCATTTAGGGGCTTCACTTTAGCATAATATTAAAGGGATAGGAAAGTCCAAATTAAATTTGCATGATTTAGATAGAGCATGTCCAAGTTTACATCCACTTCTATTTTCATTCTCTTTTATCTCCTGTTGAAAAAGAATATGCACATATCTTACACTAGTAGAAGCTAGTTGCTGATTGGTGCCTGCCTGCACACATTTGTCTCTTATGATTGGCTAACTAGATGTGTTCAGCTAGCTGCCAGTAGTGCAATGCTGTTCCTTCAGCAAATCATAACAAGATAATGAAGCATATTGGATAATAGAATTAAGTTGGAAAGTTGCATAAAATTGTATGTTCTATCCAAATCATGAAAGAAATGTTTGGTGTTTCCTGTCAATTAAAATAAATGTTTAAACATATATATATATTTTAAATGGTTCCTTCGAGAATTCTGCTCTTTTTCCAACTAGCTGATGAGTAAGCAGTAGAACATCTGTTAAAATGCAGAAATGCCGTTGTAATGGAGATAAAAAATAACTTCTCTAAATAAAGTGTAAAAAAAACTAAAATAATACATTAACAGTGCAGTTTTGAGAGGCAACTAAGATGAGCTTGCATTGGAATTGAAAGTCAATGTTTATTCTTTGCATTGTATAGACCCACCCTTAAAAAAATAACAAACAAAAAAAAACAACTCTTTTCATTTTATATCACATAATTATTATTATTATTATTATTATTATTATTATTATTATCAGGTATTTGTAGAGCTCCAACAGGTTCCGCAGCGCTATGAGCATGGGTGGTATATAAAAAAAAATGATTACAGGGATCAAAAGGGTGAAGGGTCCTGCCGAGAGTTGCACTGTTGTAGTCGGCTCTTATGAAGGTGGACTACAAACAGCTGGGCTCATAGGCTTACATGCTATGGGTTTTTAGGGGATAGCAGTGGAGATACATAGGAAGGTTAGTGCAGGTTGTATGTGTCCCTGAATAGTAGAGTCTTCAGGGAGCACTTGAAGCTTTTAAAACTAGGGGAGATTCTTGTGGAGCGAGGCAGAGAGTTCCATAAGATGGGAGCCAGTCTTGAGAAATCTTGTAGATGGGAATGTGAGGAGGTAATAAGAGAGGAGGAGAGTAGGAGTTTACGAGCGAAGGGGACGGGAGGGAGAGTATCTGGAGACAAGGTCTGAGATGTAGGGGGGAGCAATGCAATTGAGGGCTTTGTGTGTCAGAGTGAGAATTTTGTGTTAAATCCTGGAGGCAAGAGGAAGCCAGTGATGGGATTGGCAGAGAGGTGCAACAGATGAAGAGCGACGTGCAAGGAAGATGAGCCTGGCAGAGGCATTCATTATGGATTGTAAAGGAGCTAGGTGGCAGCTATGGAGACCAGTGAGGATAGAGGTTCAGTAGTCGAGGCGGGAAAGGATGAGAGAGTGGATTAAAATCTTTGTTGTGTCTTGTGTAAGGAAATGTCTAATTTTAGCAATGTTTTTAATAAAGAAATTAAGTTCATCATAGACACAAAAGATATGTGTTAACAAATGAACGTTCTATGCAAAGTATATTCAGTATGTATATATTAGATCTTCTATTTCTTAAACGTTTACAAATCTATTTTAAATCTATTTTAGCATATAAGGAAGGGTTTTATTAGCATGAGAAGAATGCCATACTTTCTCTAGGTCAAATACATCCATAAATAAAGTAGGCTGTTATTTTATTAAAGAAACTTTGTGCAGTCATTCAATCTATCAGCCTGTCAGGCAAGGTTAGTACCCAAAACTATACATCTCAAACGTGCTGCAATTGATCTGTTATTAAAACAGTGATTATACATGTTCATAAAAAGTTAGTTTGTCTTTTTGTTGTTGTGTGAGTGTGGACTATGTGCGCTGATTGTTGGACACAGTGTCTGGGGAAGTGCAACGCTAGTGCTTTTTAAATGTACACTGCTATGTTTGTGATGAATGTCCCCAAATAAAAATATTGTGCCTTCTGGGTAATGTGGCACAATCATTTTTATGTTCTTACATGCAGGGTATGGTGGTACATGTTAAGAATTTCCGTAAATGGATAGTTAGGAAACATTGAATTTTCCTGCTTCAGTTATGGAATTCACATTATTGTTTAGTTTAGTTTAGTTTAGATTCGTTTAGATTACCATTAGTTCTTAATTTGTGGCCTTGGCTGGTTGCAACTGCTAGCTTGTTAAGTGTTCTTCATATTCACAGTTAGGAAATAATGTGTAATTGCTTTGGGACTAGGTGGTTGCCAATAGTTCTGCCAGATAAGGGGGTGATTCCTATCACTTCTGAACCATTTAGCAGTGGGGGGGTTCTGCTCCAGATCCGTGTTTTTTAAGTTCTGAGTGATAACAATCTAATTGATAACAGTTCTGTATTGGGAAAAGTTGAGATGGGATCAGAGAAGATAGCAGTAAAATGGCTCATACAATGTAGGACACCAATGCCTTTGGCAATCGCAATCCTCCCGATCATGGATTATGCACTTTATTTTGTTGTTTTATTTTTACAAGGGATGTTGATGAAGTGCAAAACTGGATTTTTTGACGTTGACCAGTATTCCAATAATTATATTGTACATGTGCAATAAACTCTGAAACGATCACAGACACTATACTAGATGTATATATCAATATACGGTCTAGATTCATTAGACCTATATTCTGCACTATTGTGTAGTCCCTTGGTAGTGGGTGGGACATACATATGTACATGTATTTAAAAGACACCTGATATGGAGATCTGCAGGAAACACGAGAAAATGTAAATCACAACCACAATATCAAGAAATGGTATTTAGCATTTAGCGCTCTTAATATCTTTGTTTTTATTTCATTGTCCAAATTTGGTATTGTAAAGTACAGTATTTTCATCTTTAGGAATGGGGTTTCTTTGGGCAATCACGCCATCGTGATCAGGTGTTACGTGATTGATTGTCATTCAGTCTTGTTTAAATCCACGATTTTCTTACATTTATAGAAACCTTGTTCTGTGCAGTGTGAGTGAGGTTTGGGAACTGCTGTCTGTTCCATTTCTGAAAACTTGGTTCGTACAGTGAAGTCTAAAACTTTGGACATCTTTAAAAGCTGGTAAAATTGTGTTTTAGAAGATAAGCTGACTTAACAATGTCAGCTGTGTTTGACTCTGAAAGATTGCGCTCACTTTAACAACCCCCCCCCCCCAAAAAAAAAAAAGCTGTTCCTGTTTTTCCAACTTTGGGGGGGGAGCGTAAATATTGGAATCAACCTTGATGGCTGATACCAATATAGTAAATAAAACTAATGTAATCATTATAATGTGCAATCTAAATAATGTGATGAGCAGGGGTGTCTCTGTGCTAAATCCCCAAGTGACCCTCTTTGCTCGCCCCCAAGGTTGGAGCATGTAATTTAACCCCTTTATCCCAGTAACACGGGGATCAGGGATTCTGCTGTTACGGCAGTTAAATGCAGAGCTGAGATTTCACCCCTCGTAGCTGTCACATCAGAGTAGTAATTAACCCCCTTTGAAAGCCACAGTTTGTGTGTGTTGTTTAATATTTAAAGCTACTGAATAATAAACTGAATTATTTAAACCTCAAGCTTCATTCTGGCTAGTTTATTTTTCGTGACACTTCAGCAGTGACTAACCACAGAACCAGAACTACCACAGAGATCCATGTAATACTAAGCGAATGGCTTTTTGCATTTGAATGAGATCACAGCGTTGTTTTAATAGACTTGCTCAATATAAGCAGCAGTTTGTACACTATCAAACATTTATAATAGCCACCATCTTGGAAAGGCCACAGACATAATTATAAAGGGAATAGCCTTTGGTTTTCGAGCCTATGGTGCATCAGCTGCACGTCACACAACCGTAAACCTAGCTCTGATTACTGAAATATACATTTATTATATTTATTTGCCATTCCAATTAAGTTTCTATTTTATATTAAAAATATTATACTTGCTGACTGACAATTTTGGGATTTTGCTGAGGAATACACCTGATGTTACCTAATGTAGTGCACCTATGCAAACAATTGGGTCCATGTGCATAGAAGCTCACTGCAGAATTTGCTTGTTTTGTTGTGTGTAGGGGGTCTGGACTTAAAAATACCATTAAATAAATGTAAAAAACTCTTTTTTTTTGCCATCATTTAGAAAAAAAAATATATATATATATATATATATATATATATATATACACACATACAGTGTATCTAGATAGATAGATAGATAGATAGATAGATAGATAGAAAAAAATATATAGATATAGTTTGAAAAATATCACTATGGTTTACTAGTCAGGGGTTAAAAACTACTCACCCAGAGGGAAAAAGTTACTAGTCTTCTCAATGTTAAAGATAGGAAAAAGTCAAATGTCTAAGTCGTCCACTGCAATTTTCAAGTCATCCGGGACTAGTGCACCACTGGAAATTTTAAGCCCTGTGTGTGTGTGTGTATGTATTTATGTGTGTGTATATATATATATATATATATATATATATATATATATCCTATATAATAAAAGGCCAAGTGTGTTTGTCCGAAGCTGTCATGCACAGTAGAGACTGCGGGCGAGGACAAACACACTTGGCCTTCCAACTGACCTGGTGTGTCGAGTGGTGGAGTGGGCGTGGCCGGACGGGTGCCGAGTGGGCGTGGTCGGACGGGACGGGGCCGGGTGGGGCATGGGCGGGGCCGGGTGTGACAAGGGCGGGCCGAGCGTGGCCAGATGCCGGCCCGAGACAGAGAGCTCTAAAGATTGGGATAGAGAGACTGAGAGCAGAAGAGGGGGAATAGAGAGAGGTGGAGAGAAACAGCAAAAGAGAGAGGGGGGAGAGAGACAGCAAAAGAAAGAGGGGGAGAGAGACAGCAAAAGAGAAAGGGGGGAGAGAGACAACAAAAGAGAGAGGGGGGAGAGAGACAACAAAAGAGAGAGAGGGGGGAGAGAGACAACAAAAGAGAGAGGGGGGAGAGAGACAACAAAAGAGAGAGGGGGGAGAGAGACAGCAAAAGAGAGGGGGGAGAGAGACAGCAAAAGAGAGGGGGAAGAGTGTGCAAAAGAGAGGGGGAAGAGTGCGCAAAAGAGAGGGGGAAGAGTGCGCAAAAGAGAGGGGGAAGAGTGCGCAAAAGAGAGGGGGAAGAGTGCGCAAAAGAGAGGGGGAGAGTGCGCAAAAGAGAGAGGGGAGAGAGTGCAAAAGAGAGGGGGAAGAGTGCGCAAAATAGAGGGGGGAGAGTGTGCAAAAGAGAGAGGGGAGAGAGCAAAAGAGAGGGGGGAGAGAGACAACAAAAAAGAGATGGGGAGAGAGACAGCAAAAGAGAGAGGGGGAGAGAGACAGCAAAAGAGAGAGGGGGAGAGAGACAGCAAAAGAGATGGGGGAGAGAGCGCAAAAGAGATGGGGGAGAGAGCGAGCAAAAGAGAGATGGGGAGAGAGCGAGCAAAAAGAGAGATGGGGAGAGAGACAACAAAAGAGAGATGGGGAGAGAGACAGCAAAAGAGAGATGGGGAGAGAGACAGCAAAAGAGAGATGGGGAGAGAGACAACAAAAGAGAGATGGGGAGAGAGACAGCAAAAGAGAGATGGGGAGAGAGACAGCAAAAGAGAGATGGGGAGAGAGACAACAAAAGAGAGATGGGGAGAGAGACGGCAAAAGAGAGATGGGGAGAGATACAGCAAAAGAGAGGGGGGAGAGTGCGCAAAAGAGGGGGGGGAGAGTGCGCAAAAGAGAGGGGGGAGAGAGTGCAAAAGAGAGGGGGAAGAGTGCGCAAAATAGAGGGGGGAGAGTGTGCAAAAGAGAGAGGGGAGAGAGCAAAAGAGAGGGGGGAGAGAGACAACAAAAAAGAGATGGGGAGAGAGACAGCAAAAGAGAGAGGGGGAGAGAGACAGCAAAAGAGAGAGGGGGAGAGAGACAGCAAAAGAGAGAGGGGGAGAGAGACAGCAAAAGAGATGGGGGAGAGAGCGCAAAAGAGATGGGGGAGAGAGCGAGCAAAAGAGAGATGGGGAGAGAGCGAGCAAAAAGAGAGATGGGGAGAGAGACAACAAAAGAGAGATGGGGAGAGAGACAGCAAAAGAGAGATGGGGAGAGAGACAGCAAAAGAGAGATGGGGAGAGAGACAACAAAAGAGAGATGGGGAGAGAGACAGCAAAAGAGAGATGGGGAGAGAGACAGCAAAAGAGAGATGGGGAGAGAGACAACAAAAGAGAGATGGGGAGAGAGACGGCAAAAGAGAGATGGGGAGAGATACAGCAAAAGAGAGGGGGGAGAGTGCGCAAAAGAGAGGGGGGAGAGTGCGCAAAAGAGAGGGGGGAGAGTGCGCAAAAGAGAGGGGGGAGAGTGCGCAAAAGAGAGGGGGGAGAGTGCGCAAAAGAGAGGGGGGAGAGTGCGCAAAAGAGAGGGGGGAGAGTGCGCAAAAGAGAGGGGGGAGAGTGCGCAAAAGAGAGGGGGGAGAGTGCGCAAAAGAGAGGGGGGAGAGTGCGCAAAAGAGAGGGGGGAGAGTGCGCAAAAGAGAGGGGGGAGAGTGCGCAAAAGAGAGATGGGGAGAGAGACAACAAAAGAGAGATGGGGAGAGAGAGAGCAAAAGAGAGGGAGAGAGAGCAAGGGGTGGGACCGCTGTACTGCAAAAAATGACCCGTGTACACGGGCTTTAGGACTAGTGTGTGTGTGTA
Organism: Bombina bombina; assembly: GCF_027579735.1. Taxonomy (NCBI): domain Eukaryota; kingdom Metazoa; phylum Chordata; class Amphibia; order Anura; family Bombinatoridae; genus Bombina; species Bombina bombina. The sequence goes on along the minus strand of NC_069503.1, from coordinate 357,596,527 downwards.
TATATATATATATATATATATATATATATATATATATATATATATATATATATTCCATAACCTTTCTGTTCTAACAGAGGCCTAGTTTGTATTGTATTTGTTTTCTTTGATAAACTGTGAATACCTGAGGAAATGTTTTCTCCACTTAAAACTTCTTCTTTCATTCAAACAGGACAGCTGGGAAATTGTAGAAGGTTTGCGGGGAAGCACCAACTTTATACAGGAGCCACAGAGACATGAGGGCTTCTTGCTGAAGAAAAGAAAATGGCCTCTGAAAGGTTGGCATAAGGTGGGTGTCAGAGGAATCTATAATGTTACATCAAATCCATGTCCTGGTTTTCAACATAAGAATACTACAAAAATCAAGTTTATCTCATAAGCCATTCTTTTCTTTATTCTGGAACAAATTGCCCCACATATGAAAACCAATTGATATTCAGATATGATGTGTGATTTATTCACTATATAAATATTCATGAAAATGCACAAATAACAGGTCTTAAATATGTTTAAAACATATAATATTTTTAGTGTTTCAGTTTTGTTTGTTTTGTTTTTAAAAATGTCTGCTTTGTTCTTTTCCAGAAAATAAACAGTCACTTCAGATTTTTTTACTGCCATTTGCCTTGTCGGAAATAGGAAATATATTTCACCTGATTAGGGAATGCATAGATTCCAGCATTTCTAACTGATTCCAGTATTTCCCAATTTTAAAGTACATCTTGGTACTTATTTGTGTGTTCAACATCAGCAAAAAAATTGTTATCAGATGTGTTTAGTAACAAGATTGGAATCTACACCCCTGACGACTAAAATGTTTGTTACAGCATAAATATCTGATTTTTTCATAAAAAATTAAATTAGAACATTGAAAAGAACCAAGTAAAATTTTAGTGAAATAAAAATCTTCTTGGGTATCCGCTCTCATGGAGTTTATAAAGCTTCCAAACCTGTAATCTAAAATTCTATCAAATGCTAATGGATTATGATTCACTGGCTAAAGCAAATACAATGTTTATTAGTTTTTTTTTTTTAAGTAAGACCATACTTATTGGATATCTTTCAAATGTCTTTATACAGAGGTATTTCTACTTGGACAAAGGAATTTTGAAGTATGCCAAGGGCCAGACTGAGGTAAGTGTATTCATTCAACTTACCATGACCATATTTATGTATATTTGAGAAGCCATATAATTTTGGTCATTTAAATGCAAAAATAGAAACAATAAGTATTGCAGTACGTAGTGATACCTTTAACTGGACTAACATTTTATATTAAAAATACAAGCTTTTAGATGTTGTACTGGGTTAAACAGAGTGCAGTTACTCTATTCACAAATTACTTGGATACCACTCAATAATAAATGTGCTTCACATAAACTGATAGTGGCTGATGCATCTCTTATGAGGTCATTGTGGTTTATGGGATATGCTGTATAACAGTGAATTTATTATTTAGTTAAATGGTTTATCTTTTCTTCTCAGTACCCTCTATTGTTTCTACTTAATTGTTCATTCCTGTTCTCAACATTAGGCTTAATCTATGACATTTATAGGAGAAGGATTAACAAATTTTGAGTCAATGGACTTCTTTCTCAAATGTGACCTGCTTCAGTTATGATATGAGCCTGGTCACCTTTCACGTCTGTTATTTTTGTGATATGTGACCAACTTAATTAGAAAGACCAGTAGATATGTCCTGTAGTACTAAATATTGCATGTCTATCTTTTCTATTTCTGAGGATTATGTAAGAAGCTCTATCTAAATAAGCCTATATTTTCTTCTATGTTAATAATAAAAAAATAAAAATAAATAAAAAAAAAGACAAGCTTTTGAGTGTTCTGTCTCCCTTAGGTCTGATGTTAAGTTTGATATTTAACTTAAACGTTTGCAGAAGAGTAAAAAAAAAAACAGCTATATCTGATGGCACGGGGAGAGGTGGCTATAAATACATTTGGCCTTATTTTGATAGTGAAAAGTGGAATTGGCAAAAAAAAGTGTATTGAAGGTTTCTCTTAAAGGGACAGTCAAGTCCAAATAAAAGTTTCATTTTTCAAATAGGGCATGTAATTTTAAACAACTTTCCAATTTACTTTTATCAACAATTTTACTTTGTTCTCTTGGTATTCTAGTTGAAAGCAAACCTAGGGAGGCACATATGATAATTTCTAAGCCCTTGAAGGCCGCCTCTATTTTATTTACTTTTCATAGCAGGGGAGAGCAAGCTCATGTAGGCCATATAGATAGTATTGTGATCACGCCCGTGACTAGTGGCAGACACTGCACTAATTGGCTAAAATGCAACTATATGCAAAATAACTAAAAGTCATGTGATTAGGGGCGGTCAGAAGATGCTTAGATACAAGTTAGTCACAGAAGTAAAAAGTGTATTAATGTAACAGTGTTGGTTTTGCAAAAAACTGGGGAATGGGTAATAAAGGGATTATCTATCTTTTTAAACAACAAAAATTCTGGTGTTGACTGTCCTATTAATGTAGATGTAACATTAAACTATGCACCTTAACCGCTGCATATACTACAAAGGTTTAACTCAAAACCAATAATTTAATAACATCTAAATTTCCCATTCAAAATGAGGGTGCGTGGATTAAGGGGCAAAACTCAAAAAAGTCTACAGAGCATACAATTAAGCACCATTTAAACATGTTAAACTTATTATTGCATTTATGTTAAATCATTGTGGCTATTTTGCTTTTGATATATGTTCACAACATATTTATGGGAAATATTTTTTTTTTTCTTCTGAATCTATATTTAAAAAAAAAAAAATCAAATACCTATATTCATCTTATACCTCTTTCTGATGCATAAAATAAAGTAAGTAACATGTCCCCTTCCATCTTAATGGGAGGAGAGTCCATGACTTCATTCATTACTTTTGGGAATTAAGAACCTTGCCGCCAGGAGGAGGCAAAGACACCCCAGCCAAAGGCTTAAATACCTCCCCCACTCCCCTCATCCCCCAGTCATTCTTTGCCTTTCATCACAGGAGATTGGCAAAGAAGTGTTGAAAGATTCGGAGTAGTCTCTAATGGAGGGTAGTACTCTTCGGAATGGGACTGGAGTTTTAAGTAGTCCTGTCAGTCTCTCAGTGAGAGCTTGGATGAAAGTTAGAGTCCGGAGATGCAGGGAGAGTCTTTCTGTGAAATCATCCCGATTTAGAGTAACAGATTCATAAGCAATCAGCGTTGACAAGTTTCGCTGCCTGCTTTCTGCACTCAAGTCCATGTCAGGAGCGATGCTCCTACCCTGTCACACTTGAAAGGCCGTGTTCCTGTTTCACGGCATAGATTCTGGATTGATTGTTTCATTTATATACATTTGATAACGCAAGAAGACAGGGTCACAGTGTGTCTCCTTTTATCTGTATAGAATCAAGGGTTAATATCCTCAGAAAGGGGATTATTGAACAGGGGGGGATTTATGCATAATATTTTTTATTGTGTTTAATGCTGCAACATGTGTGGGATAAGGCTCTGTCAATGTGTGAACAGTCAGGTTTCCTTAGAGAGATATCAACGCTGCCTTTTTTGGCGTGTTTTCTCGTTAGTGTAGGGGCGGTTGCAGGAGACAAAGCATTTTTTCGGTGGTCCGGGACATAGCAGGTGGTGAGTGCCCCGGCCATTGCGGTATAAAGGTGCCATTTAATTTCTATCTAGTCCGTAATAAAAGCACAAGCTATGGAGGACTCTGATATGTTAGAGGGTACTCCCTCTTTAATCAAATCTAATACCTGTGTTTATTGTGAGGAGGTTCCGGTGGATCCGCCTGCTCAACTATGTTCCACATGCTTTGATAAAATTGCAATATCTAAAAAGAATAAGATATTTAGTCCAACTGAGCCATCCACCTCTGAGGGTTCTCCGTCCTGCGAGGTGCGTTACCTACATTCATCTCCGATTACACATGCAGCTCCCCAGGGCACTACTAATCCTCCCACGGGAGGGGCCCTTTGGCTGCCAGATTTCGTTGAACAGTTACAAATGCCAGTCTCTGCGGCCTTCAATGCCTTACCATGCCCTGCTAAGCGCAAGCAAAAGGTGAAACATAGCTATCCGTCCCAGGGGTCATCTACTCTGCTGGATGTCTCTGATAGATTATCTGCTGATGAAGACGACTCCAACTCTTCAGAGGACGCTCTTTCTGGGATCGGAATTGGCAACATCTAGACCTCCGGCTGTTGAAAGAGGTGCTTGCTACGTTAGAGGTTTCGGAACCGAAACTCCCGGAGGAACCTTCAATCCCTAAGCTAGATAGGGTTAACAAGGTCAGGGTGGTGCCTCAGACCTTCCCGGGCCCCGTTAAGATGGCTGATATTATTAAGAATGAATGGGAGAAACTTGGCTCGTCCTTTTTCTCCCTCTACTTCTTTTAAAAACTGTTCCCCGTTCCGGACTCTCAACTTTGAGCTGTGGGGGGCCATCCCTAAGGCGTATGGTGCTATTTCCAAGCTCGCTAAACGCACAACTATCCCGTTCGAAGATAGCTCTAGGTTCAAGGAGCCCATGGATAAAAAAATGGAATCCATTTTGAGAAAGGTGTTTCAGCTCACGGGTTCATTTTTTAAGGCCTTAATAAGGGTAGCTAATTCATTCATCTGTAAAGCAAATATGCAGATTATTCACCTGAATGCCAAGACATCAGTTTTTTCTGTTCTAGCCCGTAGGGCTCTGTGGTTAAAGTCATGGTCTGCTGACATGACTTCCAAGTCTAGATTACTATCCCTTCCGTTTCAGGGGAAAGTTCTTTTTGGTCTGAGCCTGGACTCTATTATATCCACTGTCACGGGAAGCAAGGGTGCTTTCCTACCGCAGGATAAGAAGAATAAACCTAAGGGGTCTACTTTTCATCCCTTTCGTTCAGAGAAGTCCCAATGCCAGCAACCTGCTGCAAAACCCGAGCAGTCCAAGGGATCTTGGAAACCAGCTCAATCTTGGAGCAAAGACAAGCAGAGCAAGAAGCCCGCCGAGATAACATCGGCATGGAGTGGCGGCCCCAATCAGTCTCTGGATTGCATAGGGGGCAGACTATCTCTTTTTGCGGAGGCCTGGATGGAGAGACATTTATGACCCTTGGGTTCTGGAGGTCATGCCCAGGGTTACAGGATAGGGTTCAAGACTCATCCTCCCAGGGGCAGATTCCTCCTGTCAAACCTATCATCAAGACCGGAGAAGAGAGATGCCTTTCTAGAGTGCATAAGTGACCTCTCCTCTCTCTGAGTAATCGTACCAGTACCTCTGGCAGAAAGAGGTCTGGGGTATTATTCTAATCTTTTCGTGGTCCCAAAGAAGGAGGGTATGTTTCATCAGATTCTAGACCTAAAGTGCCTAAACAAGTTTCTGTCTGTCCCATCATTCAAGATGGAGACGATCAGGTCTATTCTGCCCCTAGTTCAAGAGGGACAGTTCATGACTATAATAGATTTAAAGGATGCTTACCTTCACATGCCAATCCACAAGGATCACTTCAGGTTCCTAAGATTTGCATTTCTGGACCAACACTACGAGTTTGTGGCCCTACCGTTCAGCCTGGCGACTGCCTCAAGAGTCTTTACGAAGGTTCTGGGAGCGCTGCTCGCAGTGGTGAGAGCCAGAAGTATTGCAGTGGCACTTTATCTGGACGACTTCCTGATCCAGGCTCCGCCCTACAGTCTCGTAGAAGACCATTCGAGGGCTTTTCTTCTTCTCCTTCGATCCCATGGATGGAAGATAAATGTAGTAAAGAGTTCCCTGGTTCCCAGCAACAGAGTGGAATTCCTGGGTACAATAATAGATTCCATGTCAATGAAGATATTCCTGACAGATCAGAGATGTTGCAAGATTGTGTCCAACTGTCTTGCCCTTCAGACCTCCTCAAGGCCATCTGTATGGAGGTGATTGGACTCATGGTATCCAGAATAGATGTCATTCCATTCGCCAGGTTCCATCTCAGACCTCTTTAGTTGTGCATGTTGAGACAATGGAATTGCGATCACTCAGACCTATCCCAACAGATCTCTCTGGACAACCAAACTAGGGAATTCCTCTCTTGGTGGATCTGTCCGGTCCAACTGTCCCAGGGGACATCCTTCTTGAGACCATCCTGGGAGTTTGTGAACACGGACGCAAGTCTGTCAGGTTGGGGAGCTGTTTAGGGTGCCAGGAAGGCACAGGGCAGGTGGACTCCAGAGGAGTCACTTCTCCCGATCAATATTCTGGAACTTCAAGCTATCTTCAACACTCTGAGGGCTTGGCCCATTCTGGGGTTGTTCCGATTCATCAGATTCCAGCCGGACAACATTACCTTGGTTGCTTTCATCAACCATCAGGGGGGAACGAGACGCTCCCTAGCCATGGGGGAAGTATCTCGGATTCTGGAATGGGTGGAGACTCACAACTGTTCGCTATCAGCTATCCACATTCCAGGTGTGGACAACTGGGAAGCGGATTTTCTCAGCAGACAATCATTTCATCTGGGGGAATGGTCTCTCCATGCCAAGGTGTTTGCGGAGATCTGCATCAGATGGGGGACACCAGAGATATATCTTATGGTGTCCAGACTCAACTTCAAACTACCTAGATTTGGATCGCGGTCCAGGGATCCCCAAACAGAGCTGATAGATGCCTTAGTGGTGCCTTAGGAGTTAAACCTAGTCTATATATTTCCACAGTTGCCACTTCTACCTCGAGTAGTGGCCCGCATCAACAAGCTTCAGCTATTCTGATTGCTCCGTCGTGGATGCAGAGGATGTGGTTTGCGGATCTGGTGGGGATGTCATTGTCTCCTCCATGGAGGTTACCTTGTCACAGAAATCTGCTGATTCAGGGTCTCTTTCTACATCAAAATCTCGATTCTCTTAGACTGACTACGTGGAGATTGAACCATAGTCCTAGCCAAGAGAGGTTATCCTGAGAAAGTGATTGATACTCTCATTCAAGCCAGGAAACCTGTCACTCGTCACATCTATCATAAGGTGTGGAGGACCTACTTGTCCTGGTGTGAGGAACGTGGATATCCCTGGCATAAGGTTAGGATATCCAGGATCCTGTCCTTCCTCCAGGATGGGTTGGAAAAGGGACAGATTTCGGCTTTATCTGTACTGTTACACAAGAAGCTTGTGGAGCTTCCTGATAATCAGTCCTTTGTTTCCCGGCTCTGTCTAGGATCAGGCCTGTCTTTAGAAATTCCGCTCCCCCTTGGAGCTTAAACTTGGTACTTAAGATTTTGCAGAGGACTTGGTTTGAGCCTATGCATTCACTTGACATTAAAATTCTTTCCTGGAAGGTTCTATTCCTATTGGCTATTGCATCGGCACGCAGAGTTTCTGAGTTGGCAGCCATGCAATGTGAGCCTCCTTACCTGGTTTTTCATGCTGATAAGGCTGTTCTTCACACTGGGTTGGGATTTCTTCCCAAGATGGTGTTGTATTGTAACATCAATCAGAAGATAGTGGTTCCTTCCTTGTGTCCTAACCCTTCTTCTTCAAAGGAAAGGTTACTTCATAATTTGGATGTGGTTCAAGCCTTGAAGTTCTATCTTCAGGCCACGAAGGAATTCAGACAGACTTCATCTTTATTTGAGGTGTACTCTGGGAAGTGCAAGGGGCAGAGGGCCTCTTCCACTACCCTATCTTTTTGTTTGAGGAGCATTATTCGCTTGGCCTGTGAGACAGCGGGACATAAGCCTCCTCAGAGGATTACGGCTCACTTAACTAGGGCTGTGGCTTTTTCATGGGCCTTTAAGAATGAGGCTTCTATGGAGCAGATTTGTAAGGCGGCTACTTGGTCCTCCTTACATAATTTTGCTTAATTTTACAAATTTGATGTCTTTGCTTCGGCGGAAGCGGCTTTTGGGAGAAAGGTTTTGCAGGCTGTTATGCCCTCCGATTAAGGTCCGCCTCCTTTTGCCCTCCTGTTTTTTTCATTCAGTGTCCTCTAGAGCTTGGGTATTTGTTTCCCACAAGTAATGAATGAAGCCGTGGACTCTCCTCCCAATAAAATGTAAAACATAAATTATGCTTACCTGATCATTTTATTTCCATCTTTGGGAGGAGAGTCCACGGCTCCCGCCCGTTTCTCCGGTGGGCAGACCTAAATTTATTTTTGTTCTTCTGGCACCGTTTATACCCTGATATTTCTCCTACTGTTCCTTGTTCCCTTGAATGACTGGGGGATGAGGGGAGTGGGGGAGGTATTTAAGCCTTTGGCTGGGATGTCTTTGCCTCCTCCTGGTGGCGAGGTTCTTAATTCCCACAAGTAATGAATGTAGCCGTGGACTCTCCTCCCACAGATGGAAATTAAATTATCAGGTAAGCATAATTTTTTTTTTTTCTTTTTCAAATTTCCATTGAACCAACAACAACCAATTTAACGAATTACAGGTTATCACTGTACTCTAACTCTTGTATCTGACATGACGGTCTCTGGAGGTTTATTATACTTTAGAATAGTTTGGATGCTTAAATTATTTTAGTGTTTTGGGCTCATTAAAGGGACAGTAAAGTCAAAATGAATTGGACAGAGCATGCCATTTTAAACAACTTTCCAATTTACTTCTGTTAGCAATTTTGCTTAGTTCTCTTGGTATCCATTGTTTGAGTAATCTTTGGTGAGTTCAAGAGAGTGCATGTGTCTCTAGCCATCTGGTACCAGGGTTTGCAACATTGTTTATAGTGATGTTTTACATTATTGCATATACTGCTGCCACAGTGTACAGTGTACAATCCTAACCTCCTATTTGTTTAACTAGTTTTGCTATTCAACAAAGGATATCAAGTGAACAAAGCAAATATTATGATAGAAGCAAATTGGTTATTTAAAATGCCATGCTCTATCTCAATCGTGAAAGTTTAATTTTGACTTTACTGTCCCTTTAAATAAAACCTCAATTTCAGTGCCAGAAGGATTTGAAAATCTTTGCATGCTCCCTCTTAAGTCCATCTCTGCATAGTATAATAATAATCTTTATACAATGGGCCGTCTTTGGATCAGTTATCTATGTGAATGATTTCCCCTACATATGTGTTTGTGCTTTAACCATGCACAGAAATTAAAATATAACTTGTATTACTGAGCACATTCAATGAGCCAGTGACAAGAGGCATATATGTGTAACCACCAATTAACCCTGTTGTGCATTGCTGCTCCTTAGTCTACCTAGATTTGATTTTCAACCAAGGATAACAAGAGAACAAAGCAGATTTGATAATATAAGTATATTGGAAGTTTTTTTTTTTAAATTGCTATCTGAATCATAAAAGTTTAATTTTCACTTTACCATCCCTTTAAATTAAATTTCCATCTAAAAAGCTGACTGATATTGCTGAGTTGTTTTCATAATAAATTGCTTAATGTCTATTATTTCAAGCTGGCTTTGTGCTCAAATGCAGAACAGATTGTTGTTGTTCATAAATAATAAAACACAATTCTGACATGTTAGGCAATGCACTCTATGGTTATGTTGTTTTATTAAAAATCCTGCCTTATAAACAGCTTTCTTCATGCACAAGCAAGAAAAGTATTAATGTGTTCATTGTGTGAGACTGATTAGCAATCTGTAATTGCTATGGTGATAATAAGACCAAAGTGTGATAAAATACTGAATAGAGAGTAGAATATTTGATAAATTATAGAATAAGGAAACAATTTGTTATCAAGAAATAATAATGCAGCCTGTAACCAGTCTAGAATTATGTGTATTCTATGTTCCAGATAAAAATACAAATATTTAACTGATATGAAAATAGCCGCTCAAACCGATGCATGCTGAATATTCTGTCTCTTGGTTGGGATACTTGTGAATTGAAATTGGATTGATGTTGAGTGCGTCTGTCTTTAGCATAAACTAACGCCCTATCTCTGATCATTCTTTTTTTTTTTTGGTGTGAAACCAAACATTTTTCTTTCATGATTCAAATGGAGCACATACGTATAAACAACTTTCCAATTTACTTCTATTGTGAATTTTGCTTCATTCTCTTGGTATTCTTTGTTGAAGGAGCAGTAATGCACTACTGGGAGGTAGCTGATCACACTGAGTGAGCCAATAACAGGAGGCATGTATGTGCAGCCACCAATCGGCAGCTAGCTCTCAGTAGTGCATTGCTACACCTGAGGCTACCCAAGTATGCTTTTCAACAAAGGATACCAAGAAAACAAATCAAATTTGATAATACAAGTAAATTGGAAAGTTGTCTAAAATTGAATACTATCTATTTCAGGAGTTTATTTTTTACTTTACTGACCCTTTAAATTGTGATAAAAATGTTACTACATTACATAGTAGCTTTTTAAACATGTTATAGGTAAAATATTTATGTTGAAAGAAAGTAAAGGGAATCTACAATGGATACCCCTAAGGGGGCACACAAGCCATTTAAATAACAATAATTATGCAACAATGTGTAAATTCAACATAAAACAAGAATGAATGAATTGATACAATGTCCAACAAAGTTTGAGGTGTAAATAAAAGTGAAAGTTCAAAATCCTTGAAAAATGAAGAACTTGACAAAACAAAAAGGATACAATAATGTGTTGTCCGAACTGGTAGCAATGGTAGGACTAAACAAATAGAAAACAGGCAGCTCCACTTAGACACCCAGATGAAGAAAACACTCTGTAAATGAAGAAGAAAACAAGGGGCGTCTCATAGTGTATTTCTGTAATGAAAATCAGTCACAGTTGCATGGGCACCTATAAAGAATAAGGCGCAAATGAAGTGGACTGATTTTTAAACCACTATTTTGTTAATTATTCATTACAGAAATACACTATGAGGTGCCCCTTGTTTTCTTCTTCATAATATTTGTTGCATTCGAAATAATTTTATAATCTTGTTTTTTGTTTGTTTTTTAAGCTGGAGAAAGGAAAGCTACATGGGTGCATTGATGTTGGCCTTTCTGTAATGTCAGTGAAGAAATCGACAAAATGTATAGATCTTGATACAGAAGAAAATATTTACCATCTCAAGGTAATATGTCATTGGGATGTGGACAATAGAATACAACATTTATAACAGCTAAATATGAGGATTCCATAGTGCTATAATAGTGAGTGACTAGAGACTGATCTGGAAGTATTAGGCATGGCTGTGATTAGCCCCTTTATCATGTACATGCCCACATAGTATTTACCATGCAACCTTTGGCCCTGCAGCCCCTCTATCATGTACATGCCCACATAGGATTTACCATGCAACCTTTGGCCCTGCAGCCCCTCTCTCAGGTACATGCCCACATAGGATTTACCATGCAACCTTTGGCCCTGCAGCCCCTCTATCATGTACATGCCCACATAGGATTTACCATGCAACCTTTGGCCCTGCAGCCCCTCTATCAGGTACATGCCCACATAGGATTTCACATGCAACCTTTGGCCCTGCAGCCCCTCTCTCAGGTACATACCCATATAGGATTTCACATGCAACCTTTGGCCCTGCAGCCCCTCTCTCAGGTACATGCCCATATAGGATTTCACATGCAACCTTTGGCCCTGCAGCCCCTCTCTCAGGTACATGCCCATATAGGATTTCACATGCAACCTTTGGCCCTGCAGCCCCTCTATCAGGTACATGCCCACATAGGATTTCACATGCAACCTTTGGCCCTGCAGCCCCTCTCTGGTACATGCCCATATAGGATTTCACATGCAACCTTTGGCCCTGCAGCCCCTCTCTCAGGTACATGCCCACATAGGATTTCACATGCAACCTTTGGCCCTGCAGCCCCTCTCTCAGGTACATGCCCATATAGGATTTCACATGCAACCTTTGGCCCTGCAGCCCCTCTCTCAGGTACATGCCCATATAGGATTTCACATGCAACCTTTGGCCCTGCAGCCCCTCTCTCAGGTACATGCCCATATAGGATTTCACATGCAACCTTTGGCCCTGCAGCCCCTCTCTCAGGTACATGCCCACATAGGATTTCACATGCAACCTTTGGCCCTGCAGCCCCTCTCTCAGGTACATGCCCATATAGGATTTCACATGCAACCTTTGGCCCTGCAGCCCCTCTCTCAGGTACATGCCCACATAGGATTTCACATGCAACCTTTGGCCCTGCAGCCCCTCTCTCAGGTACATGCCCATATAGGATTTCACATGCAACCTTTGGCCCTGCAGCCCCTCTCTCAGGTACATGCCCTGATAAGACTTTAAATCTGACCTCAGGTCCTGCAACAACTTAGAGCTGCAGGACTTACCTTGCTGTCTTTATGTGAACGCATTCAGTTTTTCCTTAAAGCAATGTTCTAGTGCAAAAATGGCATGCTTTAATTTGTTAGAGCATGCAATTTTTTGCACTATTGCTTTTCCAACTATATGTATTAACCCTTAAATAAGGCTTAAACACAAAGTTAAAGTCACCTTTTGTCGGCTGCATTATGAAACAGCCAGTTGAAAGCAACAGTATCACCAATTACAGGCAGTGTGTAGCTTGACAGCTGCAGCGCTTGCTGTTTTGACCTGGACTTTAACTATGTGTTTAAGCCCTTTGCTGTTGTTAATCACAGTTGGAACCTCAATAGTGCAAAGATTAAATGTTGTAATGAATTAGAGCATGTCATTTTTACACGAGAATGCCCCATTTAATAATTTAATGCAGAAAATAATTTTCAGCAAGAAAATGTTTGAGTACATTGCCCCTTTAAGGTTTATTAAACATTAATCTTTTAGGACAATTGACGGACTACTATGCTCATTTCATATTACACTGATTAGTTAACTCGTTTGAATAGATATTCTATTTAAAGACACTGGTGTTCTGTTCTTACTGACTTGTAAAACAAGAATACTTTTAAATGTACTGAGTGAAATACAAATAGACCTTTATGCTGAACCTTGAAAGGAGAGCAATTACTCCTGAATGTATTAAAGAATAAAGAAAGTTTCCGTCATTGTTCCTGACTCCACTTAAATGTTTAGTAGGTTGTTCATACATCAGTTCTTAATTGGTGCAGTTTTATTTTTAGATAACAATTTTGAGCATAAGAATATACAGGTAGCGTTTTTGCTTTGTGGTAGATGAATGTCGTAAAAATGATTACTGCTAATGGTTTATCTTTAGTGCAAAGATAAGATTAAATTGTACTAATTAATTTCAGTATACATTGTACCAAAATACATTTTGTGCAAACTAATGCATATTGTGTGCTGCAGGCAAAATCTCCCGAAGTTTTTGAAGAATGGGTGACAATGTTGCGAGATCACAGGCTTTATCGACAGAATGAAATATCAGTTTTTCCTAATGATCTAAATACACAGTTTTTCCCAATGATCTCTACAACGGAATCTTCTAACAGTGCATTTGAATCCACTCCACAGGTAACCTAGCAATATGTGTTTGTGCACTTGGTATATAGCAGCGGTATACCTGGATGTGTTAAATTTTTAGCTGGAAAATAATCATCACTTGACTTTTCACATGTTCAGTTGAAAACTATCTTTCTTCTATAAGGTACGACAAGTCCACTGATTCATCCTTTACTTGTGGGATATTATCCTCCTGCTAACAGGAAGTGGCAAAGAGCACCACAGCAGAGCTGTCTATATAGCTCCACCCCCAGTCATTCTCTTTGCCTACTCTAAGTACTAGGAAGGGTAAAGTGAAAGAGGTGATAAAATGTTAGTTTTTATTTTCTTCAAGCAAGAGTTTTTTTATTTTAAATGGTACCGGTGTGTACTATTTACTCCCAGGCAGCAGATGGATGAAGACTTCTGCCTGGAGGCTGATGATCTTAGCATTTGTCACTAAGATCCAGAGCAGTTCCCACAGAAGGGCTGAGGGGTACAAGAAACTTCAGTGTGAGGAACATTTTCATGCTATATAGCAGTGAGGTATGTTAAGTCAGTTTTTTCTGGAGAGACTGTGGTATTTCAGAAAGGCTGACAGTATCCCCATGAGGGTAAGGGTAAGCAGTAATCCTAAGAGATATAGAAGGGTATTACTAAGCTTGCATAAGGGGCTAATAAAAAACGTTTTGTGAACTGGGAGTGCTGTTAACGTTTTTTTGGACAATAACGTTTTTTGGAGACTTTATTGAGGGTACACTTGGCTTCTTTTTTGGGTCTTAGAACCCACATGGCTAGTTTGGAACCGCTCTGGTGCGGTTCATTTAGGCTGACAAAACATTGAGTGAGATGGGTGGGGCCTATTTTCTCGCCTCAGATGCGCACTTGTATTTATAAAGCAAGCAGAAAGCTCCAACTCCGGAGGGCCCTTGTGGTAATGTTGGGCCAAATCGAAGCTTTAACCCCATTTTCCCAATCCCTGAGGGCAGGGGGTGTTTTTTCCGGATTTAGGCCTTATTAACTATCCGGTTTTCACAATAAAGGGTTAAGTGTTTTTTTCTTGTGGGGCAAATTTAACTGCATAAATTGAATCTTATATCAAAAATTTGAAACGATTGGTGTATTTTAAAGCAGTTTTGCAGAACGCGTATGCTTTTTTTTCTCTTAAAGGCGCAGTACCGTTTTTTAAGATTATTTTTTCACTAAATAAAGTGTTTTCAAGCTTGTTTGTGGTTATTACTAGCCTGTTCAACATGTCTGACATTGAGGAAAGCCAATGTTCAATGTGTTTAGAAGCCATTGTGGAACCCCCACTTAGAATGTGTCCCTCATGCAGTGAAAGGTCAATAAATTGCAAAGAACATATTTTAGCTAATAAAAGTATGTCGCAGGATGATTCTCAGTCAGAAGGGAATCAGGTTATGCCATCTAATTCTCCCCAAGTGTCACAACCATTAACGCCCGCACAAGCGACGCCAAGTACTTCTAGTGCGTCTAATTCTTTCACCCTGCAAGATATGGCCGCAGTTATGAATATTACCCTCACAGAGGTTTTATCTAAGCTGCCTGGGTTGCAGGGGAAGCACAATAGGTCTGGTGTGAGAGTAAATGCTGAGCCCTCTGACGCTTTATTAGCCATATCCGATGTACCCTCACAATGTTCTGAGTTGGGGGTGAGGGATTTGCTGTCTGAGGGAGAGATTTCTGATTCAGGAAAGATGTTCCCTCAGACAGACTCAGATATGACGGCTTTTAAATTTAAACTAGAACACCTCCGCTTGTTGCTCAGGGAGGTTTTAGCGACTCTGGATGATTGTGACCCTATTGTAGTTCCAGAGAAATTGTGTAAAATGGACAGATATCTAGAGGTTCCTTTCTACACTGATGTTTTTCCAGTCCCTATGAGGATTTCGGAACATTGTTACTAAGGAGTGGGATAGACCAGGTATTCTGTTCTCTCCCCCTCCTACTTTTAAGAAAATGTTTCCCATATCAGACACCATGTGGGATTCGTGGCAGACGGTCCCTAAGGTGGAGGGAGCTATTTCTACCCTGGCTAAGCGTACAACTATACCTATTGAGGACAGCTGTGCTTTCAAAGATCCTATGGATAAAAAATTAGAGGGTCTCCTAAAGAAAATATTTATTCATCAGGGTTTTCTTCTGCAACCTATAGCGTGCATTGTTCCTGTAACTACTGCAGCTGCTTTTTGGTTCGAGGCTCTGGAGGAGGCTCTTCAGGTTGAGACCCCATTAGATGATATTCTGGATAGAATTAGGGCTCTCAAGCTAGCTAATTCTTTCATTACAGATGGCTCTTTTCAACTGGCGAAATTAGCGGCAAATAATTCTGGTTTTGCCATTTTAGCGCGTAGAGCGATATGGCTTAAGTCCTGGTCTGCTGATGTGTCAAAATCTAAGCTTTTAGCCATCCCTTTCAAAGGTAAGACCCTATTCGGGCCTGAACTGAAAGAGATCATTTCAGACATCACTGGAAGAAAAGGCCATGCCCTTCCTCAGGATAAGACAAATAAGATGACGACCAAACAAAATAATTTTCGTTCTTTTCGAAACTTCAAAGGTGGTCCCTCTACCTCTTCCCCTGCTGCAAAACAAGAGGGGAATTTTGCTCAATCCAAGTCAGTCTGGAGACCTAACCAGACTTGGAACAAAGGTAAACAGGCCAAGAAGCCCACTGCGGCCACCAAGACAGCATGAAGGGGTAGCCCCCGATCTGGGACCGGATCTAGTAGGGGGCAGATTTTCTCTTTGCTCAGGCTTGGGCAAGAGATGTTCAGGACTCCTGGATTTTAGAAATCGTAACCCAGGGGTATCTTCTAGATTTCAAAGATTCTCCTCCAAGGGGGAGATTCCATCTTTCTCAATTGTCTGTAAACCAGACAAAAAGAGAGGCGTTCTTAGGCTGTGTAGAAGACCTATATACCATGGGAGTAATCTGCCCTGTTCCGAAAACAGAACAGGGGCAGGGGTTTTACTCCAATCTGTTTGTGGTTCCCAAAAAAGAGGGAACCTTCAGACCAATTTTTGTTCTCAAGATCCTAAACAAATTCCTCAGAGTCCCATCCTTCAAGATGGAGACCATTCTGACTATTTTACCAATGATCCAGGAGGGTCAATATATGACCACCGTGGACTTAAAGGATGCGTATCTACACATCCCTATCCACAAAGATCATCACCAGTTCCTCAGGTTCGCCTTTCTGGACAAGCATTACCAGTTTGTGGCTCTTCCCTTCGGGTTGGCCACAGCTCCCAGAATTTTCACAAAGGTGCTAGGGTCCCTTCTGGGGGTTCTAAGGCCGCGGGACATAGCAGTGGCACCTTATCTGGACGATATCTTAATTCAGGAGTCAACTTACCAACTAGCCAAATCTCACACGGACATTGTGTTGGCTTTTCTAAGATCTCACGGGTGGAAGGTGAACGTAAAAAAGAGTTCACTTATCCCTCTTACAAGAGTTCCATTCCTGGGAACTCTGATAGATTCGGTGGACATGAAAATATTTCTGACGGAGGTCAGGAAATCAAAGGTTTTAACCACCTGCCGAACTCTTCATTTCATTCCTCGGCCATCAGTGGCTCAGTGTATGGAGGTAATAGGACTAATGGTAGCGGCAATGGACATAGTTCCGTTTGCTCGCTTGCATCTCAGACCACTGCAACTATGCATGCTCAGACAGTGGAATGGGGATTATGCAGATTTATCTCCTCAGATAAATCTGGATCATGAGACCAGAGACTCTTTTCTTTGGTGGTTGTCACAGAATCATCTGTCCAAGGGAATGTGTTTCTGCAGGCCAGCATGGGTCATAGTGACGACGGACGCCAGCCTATTGGGCTGGGGTGCAGTCTGGAATTCCCTGAAAGAACAAGTAGTGTGGACTCAGGAGGAGGCTCTCCTTCCGATAAATATTCTAGAACTGAGATTGATATTCAACGCGCTTCAGGCGTGGCCTCAGCTGGCTTTGGCCAGATTCATAAGATTCCAGTCAGACAATATCACGGCTGTAGCATATATCAATCATCAGGGGGAACAAAGAGTTCTCTAGCGATGATAGAGGTTACCAAAAAAATTTGATGGGCAGAGACTCACTCTTGCCATCTATCAGCAATCTATATCCCAGGAGTGGAGAACTGGGAAGCGGATTTTCTAAGTCATCAGACTTTTCATCCGGGGGAGTGGGAACTCCATCCGGAGGTGTTTGCACGATTGATTCATCAATGGGGCACACCAGAATTGGATCTTATGGCGTCTCGTCAGAACGCCAAACTTCCTTGTTACGGGTCCAGATCAAGGGATCCTCACGCAGTACTGATAGATGCTCTAGCAGTACCCTGGTCATTCAACCTGGCTTATGTGTTTCCACCATTTCCTTGCCTTCCTCGTTTAATTGCCAGAATCAAACAGGAGAGAGCTTAGGTGATTTTGATAGCACCTGCGTGGCCACGCAGGACTTGGTATGCAGACCTGGTGGACATGTCATCTCTTCCACCATGGACTCTGCCACTGAGACAGGACCTTCTGATTCAAGGTCCGTTCCAGCATCCAAATCTAGTTTCTCTGCAGCTGACTGCGTGGAGATTGAACGCTTGATTTTATCCAAGTGGGGATTCTCTGAGTCGGTCATAGATACCTTAATTCAGGCTCGAAAGCCTGTCACTAGGAAAATTTATCATAAGATATGGCGTAAATATCTTTATTGGTGTGAATCCAAAGGCTACTCATGGAGTAAGATCAGGATTCCTAGGATTTTGTCTTTTCTCCAAGAAGGATTGGAGAAGGGGCTATCAGCTAGTTCCCTAAAGGGACAGATATCTGCTTTATCAATTTTACTGCACAAGCGTCTGGCAGATGTTCCAGAGGTTCAGTCGTTCTGTCAGGCTTTAGTTAGAATCAAGCCTGTGTTTAAACCAGTTACTCCGCCATGGAGTTTGAATTTAGTTATTAAAGTTCTTCAAGGGGTTCCGTTTGAACCTATGCATTCCATAGATATTAAACTTCTATCTTGGAAAGTTCTGTTTTTAGTTGCTATCTCTTCGGCTCGAAGAGTTTCTGAACTATCTGCATTGCAATGCGACTCGCCTTATCTTGTTTTCCATGCTGATAAGGTGGTTTTGCGTACCAAACCTGGGTTCCTTCCTAAGGCTGTTACCAATACTAATATTAATCAGGAAATTGTGGTTCCTTCTCTGTGTCCTAATCCTTCCTCTAAGAAGAAGCGTCTGTTGCACAACCTGGACGTGGTTCGTGCTTTAAAATTTTACTTGAAACCTCCCCCCTCCCACCCTCCTCCAGTGATGGGCCATCCACCCGCCTCCCTCCTTCCCTCCCACACCACCCACAGCACCACCACAGCAGATACAGACAGTGGCACAGCCTGTGTCACTATCAGTATTGGAAATCTGGCTTGGTGCTCCTTTACCATATGAGATCAGTGCTCCTTTACCATATGAAAGCGGATGCCTTCTGCCCCCTGCTGCTGTCTCGGCTGTATAAACTGACAGCCGGGACCGCAGCATACATCTTTATGTTGGACGTAGGGACACTGAACCCACATTTTTTCTTTTATGATTTAGATAGAGCATGCAATTTTAAACAACTTCCTAATTTACTCCTATTCATTTTTGTTTGTTTTCTTGCTATCTTTATTTGAAAAAGAAGGCATCTAAGCTAAGGAGCCAGCGAATTTTTGGTTTAGAAAAACTGGACAGCACTTGTTTATTGGTTCTGTCCAATCAGCAAGTACAACCCAGGCTGTGAACCAAAAATGGGCCGGCTTCTAAACTTACATTTTTGCTTTTCAAATAAAGATAGCAAGAGAATGAAGAAAAATTGATAATAGGAGTAAATTAGACAGTTGCTTAAAATGGCATGCTCTATCTGAATCATGAAAGAAAAAAATTGGGTACAGTGTCCCTTTAAAGGTACATTCAAGTTTTTTTTGTTTTGTTTTTTTTTATTCATGCATCACAAATTATTCACTGCATTGCAAAATATCTGCAAACTAAATAAAAATATTAAACATTTCAAAACTGTAATTTTGTTAGAAAAATATTCATTGTTTTACAGGCTTGGGATACACCGCTTTGTAAAGCCTTAATATAATATATAAACATGTTAGCCAGTAGGGTAAGTAGGTTTTTAAAGACTAATTTCCGTCCCAGAAGTGTGTTTCACGAAGAACATGGTTTGGGATTTTTGGGATTTTGGGAAAGCTATCTGAAAAGGAAGTTTCAGATCATTAAACACACTGCAACACAATTACTTTTGTCCTGATCATACCATAGACATCAGGGTAGAATGCGCCAAATAAATAAAAATATGAAGATATATGAGATGCATCATTTGCTGTCCTTGTTTATATAAACTGTAGTTTCTGATTATTCTTTTATTTGCAGCTCCCATGCTGTGATCTGAATGAATAGAATTGCTTCTTTTTCCATTCGTAGTTTGAGGCCCTGGAATTGAATCATGGGATTTATTACTTTAGAACTGTTATAATTATTAATTCACCTACTATTAAATGGGTGTTATATACAAATACTACTCTACCGTAAGATGTTAAAGCAAATTAAATTAAACATTTCAATATACATTTATTTTTTTGATCTGTTTCAGCTGTAATTTACCTGGGCAGATTGTACTTTTCTCCCTCTCATGGGCACTGGAGAAATGGGCCACATACTATAGTCATGGTAAAATGATCTTTTTATAGTACAGGATTATCATTGGTTGGTAGCTTTGCCCTGCTGCCATTCTCACACTTTTGCCCACAGCCCATCCCGACTCACAGCAAACTTGTAGCCCTGACCCTACAGTCTTGGTTAGCCCAAAAACCAAAACATCTGTGTGACACCACCCGCAATACACCGTTTAAGTCCTGGCAAGCCTTCAATAAATGTTAGGGCGAATTCCTCAGTATAGTGTATTTTTCTTTCTTTTATTCCTTTTATACACACATGAAAAACTGAAATTTGCTTCTTTACATTTTCTCTCATTGAAATGAACATTTTAGAATATATTATTACGTGTAAATTAAAATTGAAGATCTGGAACCTACAATAATGCTTTTGCAATTATCCCTTTGTTATTCATTTCATAATGGTGCTGGGTTTCAAATTAAAAAGGCTGTACAAAATGAACACAAGCTTACAAATTAAACATTTCAATAATGCACTCATAATACTTTAATATGTAATCACAATCAGATTTGTGGAGTATTGGCTCAGTGTTTTTATCTCTAATACTTTATTGTCACTTTTATAAAAAAAAAAAATTATATTAACTTCAACCTTTTTTTTAATTTGTGCGTTGTGACTAACATCACTTAGTAGGAACTGGACAGGGAAATCCTTGTAAGGTCCTAGGCACAGTTTGTGTCTTGTAGTTTGATTAAGAAGTTATTTCATATTTAAAAGGACATAGGACAAAGATCAATCATATTTTCAAAATAATAGTTCAATTAATCTTGGAATAGATTATCATTAACATTTAAAATTTCTGCTTTAGATTTTCATAATTCCAATAGTGGCATCCTTAGCGTAGGTCCTGTGTGAATCGTGGAGCAAAGTCAGATGCTGGTTGGTACATAAATACCATACATATGCTTTCCTGTTAGTCAAGAATATGCACAAAGTGTATGCACCAGTTGGTGGTTAGGTTACATATCCTCTAACACTAGCACTTGGGTGTATTAAAAAGAAAACTTATTTAGTTATCCAAGTATGGTAAAATAGTAGGCTTTATTATTTCTTTATTTGACAATGCCTTCTAAAGTTGTTACCTGTGTTTGTTTGTTGTTTTTTTTTTACAATAAAGCATTGTGCCACTCTTGTGTAGTACTTGCAAGGACAACCCAGGTTGTGAACCAAAAATGGACCGGTATCTAAACTTACATTCTTGCATTTCAAATAAAGATACCAAGAGAATGAAGAAAATTTGATAATCGGAGTAAATTAGAAAGTTGCTTAAAATTGCATGCTCTATCTGAATCACAAAAGAAAAAAAATTGGGTTCAGTGTCCCTTTAAAATTGCATGCTCTATCTGAATCATTAAAGAAAAAATTTGGGTTTAGTATCCCTTTAATTGATATTACAATCCAGCTGACTAAAAAATTAAAGGAACTTTTAAGTCAGAATTAAACTTTTACGATTCAGGCAACTTTTAAACAAATTTCCAATTCACTTTTATTACCAAAATGTGCACAGTGTATTTATTTTTATACTTACCGATGCACCAACTCACAAAGTGTTTTCATGTAGTTTTTAACACACTGTGCAAGTAGTCTGAAACTTTACTTACTGCATTCTTTAGGATAGTCCCTTTGCCAGACAGAACTCCATGAAGGTTGGAAGCAGCCTCCCTTTTTCCTGTATAAAAAGTGACAGCAGAATTCCCGCCTGGCTCCAGTCTTCTGATGATATGGACAAATGTGCAAAAGGTGAGTCTGTGTATCACACGTTTCTCATCACGATGAGTGATACATTTTAAGCTCAGTGATCTTATAATGTATCTTCTGGAAATTTAAAGAGGCATAAAATTCATAACTAAATAAGATTGACTTCAGTTTTGAAAATAAGCATTTTCCAATAGAAAATGTAAAAAAAAAAAATGCTTTTAGTAATGGTTATGTGTATTTTAGTGATAACTGTGTACTGAATATATGTACATATGCCACATGCATCAGCATTCAAAGACCACACCTGCTTGGAGATAAAGCAGTTGCATGTTTTTGTCAATCAATTATGCATTTAAATCTTTTCAATATAATATATGCAGGCACAGTGTTTGAATGCAGATGTATGGGATATATTTATATATATATTCTGTGCACAATAAAATATATAAGTGAATCAGTGATAACTTTTACTTATTGCTAATACAAGTTTGTGTATTGTAAAAATGCTTGTGTTAAAAACTGCAATAACCTATAACTTAAAGGGACATTCTACTTGGTAATGTTTATAGTTTAAAAGGATAGATAATCTCTTCATTACCACTTCCCCAGTTTTGCATAACCAACACTGTTATATTAATATACTTTTCTCTTGTTAAGTGTATCCAGTCCACGGATCATCCATTACTTGTGGGATATATTCCCTTCCCAACAGGAAGTTGCAAGAGGATCACCCACAGCAGAGCTGCTATATAGCTCCTCCCCTCACATGTCATATCCAGTCATTCTCTTGCAACCCTCAACATAGATGGAGGTCGTGAGAGGAGTGTGGTGTTTTATACTTAATTAATTCTTCAATCAAAGGTTTGTTATTTTTAAATGGCACCGGACTGTGCTGTTTTTTCTCAGGCAGTATTTAGAAGAAGAATCTGCCTGCGTTTTCTATGATCTTAGCAGAAGTAACTAAGATCCACTGGCTGTTCTCACACATTCTGAGGAGTGGGGTAACTTCAGAAAGTAAAAGGCCTGCGGGGTCTCCTGCAACTAAGGTATGTGCAGTAAAATATTTTTCTAAGGAATGGAATCGACTAAGAAAATACTGCTGATACCGAAGTAATGTAAGTAAAGCCTTAAATGCAGTGGAAAGCGACTGGTATCAGGCTTATTAATGTATGTGCAGTAAAATAATTTTCTAAGGAATGGAATTTGACTAAGAAAATGCTGCTAATACTGAAGTAATATAGTAAAGCCTTAAATGCAGTGGAAGTGACTGGTATCAGGCTTATCAATAGAGATACATACTCTTTAAAAAAGGATGTTTAAAACGTTTGCTGGCATGTTTAATCGTTTTTTGAGGTACATTGGTGATAAAACTTATTGGGGCATAATTTTTTCCACATGGCTGACTTATTTTCTGCATAGAAACAGTTAACTGAGGCTTCCCACTGTTGTAATAATGAGTGGGAGGGGCCTATTTTAGCGCTTTTTTGCGCAGTAAAAATTCAGACTCAGTCTTCCTGCTTCTTCCTGCATGATCCAGGACGTCTCTAGAGAGCTCAAGGGACTTCAAAAGTCATTTTGAGGGAGGTAATCAGTCACAGCAGACCTGTGACAGTGTGTTTGACTGTGTTAAAAACGTTTTTTCCTCTATTGATTATCCGTTCTGGGTATTAAGGGGTTAATCATCCATTTGCAGGTGGGTGCAATGCTCTGCTAGCTTAATACATTTACTGTGAAAATTTGGTTGCTATAACTGATTTGGTTCATTGTTATTTCAACTTGAGACAGGTTTTGTGCTTCTTAAAGGCGCAGTAGCGTTTTTTATATTGCTTGTAAACTTATTTTAAAGTGTTTTCCAAGCTTGCTAGTCTCATTGCTAGTCTGTTTAAACATGTCTGACACAGATGAATCTGTTTGTTCATTATGTTTGAAGGCCAGTGTGGAGCCCCATAGAAATATGTGTACTAAATGTATTGATTTCACTTTAAATAATAAAGGTCAGTCTTTATCTGTAAAAAGAATTATCACCAGACAACGAGGGGGAAGTTATGCCGACTAACTCTCCTCACGTGTCAGTACCTTCGCCTCCCGCTCAGGAGGCGCGTGCTAATGTGGCGCCAAGTACATCAGAGACGCCCATAGCAATCACTTTACAGGACATGGCTACAATCATGAATAATACCCTGACAGAAGTATTATCTAGATTGCCAGAATTAAGAGGCAAGCGCGATAGCTCTGGGATTAGGACAGAGCGCGCGGGTGCTGTGAGAGTCATGTCCGATACTGCGTCACAGTTTGCAGAACATGAGGACGGAGAGCTTCATTCTGTGGGTGACGGATCTGATCCAGGGAAACCGGATTCAGAGATCTCTAATTTTAAATTTAAGCTTGAGAACCTCCGTGTATTGCTAGGAGAGGTTTTAGCTGCTCTGAATGACTGTAACACAGTTGCAATTCCAGAGAAATTGTGTAGGCTGGATAGATACTATGCGGTGCCGGTGTGTACTGACGTTTTTCCTATACCTAAAAGGCTTACAGAAATTATTAGCAAGGAGTGGGATAGACCCGGTGTGCCCTTTTCCCCACCTCCTATATTTAGGAAAATTTTTCCAATAGACGCCACTACACGGGACTTATGGCAGAGGTGGAGGGAGCAGTTTCTACGTTAGCTAAGCGTACCACTATCCCGGTGGAGGATAGTTGTGCTTTTTCGGATCCAATGGATAAAAAATTAGAAGGTTACCTTAAGAAAATGTTTGTTCAACAAGGTTTTATCTTGCAGCCCCTTGCATGCATTGCGCCTGTCACTGCTGCTGCGGCATTCTGGTTTGAGTCTCTAGAAGAGGCCATTCACACAGCTCCATTGGATGAAATTATGGACAAGCTTAAAGCACTTAAGCTAGCTAATGCATTTGTTTCTGATGCCATTGTACATTTAACTAAACTAACGGCTAAGAACTCCGGATTCACCATCCAGGTGCAGAGAGTGCTATGGCTTAAATCCTGGTCAGCTGACGTGACTTCTAAATCTAAATTACTTAAAATTACTTAATATTCCTTTCAAGGGGCAGACCTTATTCGGGCCCGGCTTGAAAGAAATTATTGCTGACATTACTGGAGGTAAGGGTCATACCCTTCCTCAGGACAGGGCCAAATCAAAGGCCAAACAGTCTAATTTTCGTGCCTTTTGAAATTTCAAGGCAGGAGCAGCATCAACTTCCTCCGCTCCAAAACAGAAAGGAACTGTTGCTCGTTACAGACAGGCCTGGAAAACTAACCAGTCCTGGAACAAGGGCAAGCAGGCCAGAAAACCTACTACTGCCCCTAAGACAGCATGAAGGAATGGCCCCCTATCCGGAAACGGATCTAGTGGGGGGCAGACTTTCTCTCTTCTCCCAGGCGTGGGCAAGAGATGTCCAGGATCCCTGGGCGTTGGAGATCATATCTCAGGGATATCTTCTGGACTTCAAAGCTTCTCCTCCTCGAGGGAGATTCCATCTATCAAGGTTATCAGAAAACCAGATAAAGAAAGAGGCATTCCTATGCTGTGTACAAGACCTCCTAGTAATGGGGGTGATCCACCCTGTTCCGCGGACGGAACGAGGGCAGGGATTTTACTCAAATCTGTTTGTGGTTCCCAAGAAAGAGGGAACCTTCAGACCAATCTTGGACCTAAAGATCTTAAACAAATTCCTAAGAGTTCCATCATTCAAAATGGAAACTATTCGAACCATCCTACCCATGATCCAAGAGGGTCAGTACATGACCACAGTGGACTTAAAGGATGCCTAC
The DNA here is from genome assembly GCF_027579735.1 of Bombina bombina. Lineage (NCBI taxonomy): Eukaryota > Metazoa > Chordata > Amphibia > Anura > Bombinatoridae > Bombina > Bombina bombina. The sequence continues at coordinate 357,571,026 of NC_069503.1, read as the reverse complement.
CTTCACATACCGATTCACAAAGATCATTATCGGTACCTAAGATTTGCCTTTCTAGACAGGCATTACCAGTTTGTAGCTCTTTCCTTCGGGTTAGCTACGGCCCCGAGAATCTTTACAAAAGTTCTGGGCTCACTTCTGGTGGTTCTAAGACCGCGAGGCATATCGGTGGCTCCGTATTTAGACGACATCCTGATACAGGCGTCAAGCTTTCAAATTGCCAAGTCTCATACAGAGATAGTTCTGGCATTTCTGAGGTCGCATGGGTGGAAAGTGAACGTGGAAAAGAGTTCTCTATCACCACTCACAAGAGTCTCCTTCCTAGGGATTCTTATAGATTCTGTAGAGATGAAAATTTACCTGACGGAGTCCAGGTTATCAAAACTTCTAAATGCTTGCCGTGTCCTTCATTCCATTCCACGCCCGTCAGTGGCTCAGTGCATGGAAGTAATTGGCTTAATGGTAGCGGCAATGGACATAGTGCCATTTGCGCGCCTGCATCTCAGACCGCTGCAATTATGCATGCTAAGTCAGTGGAATGGGGATTACTCAGATTTGTCCCCTCTACTAAATCTGGATCGAGAGACCAGAGATTCTCTTCTCTGGTGGCTTTCTCGGGTCCATCTGTCCAAAGGCATGACCTTTCGCAGGCCAGATTGGACGATTGTAACAACAGATGCCAGCCTTCTAGGTTGGGGCGCAGTCTGGAACTCCCTGAAGGCTCAGGGATCGTGGACTCAGGAGGAGAAACTCCTACCAATAAATATTCTGGAGTTAAGAGCAATATTCAATGCTCTTCTAGCTTGGCCTCAGTTAGCAACACTGAGGTTCATCAGATTTCAGTCGGACAACATCACGACTGTGGCTTACATCAACCATCAAGGGGGAACCAAGAGTTCCCTAGCGATGTTAGAAGTCTCAAAGATAATTCGTTGGGCAGAGTCTCACTCTTGCCACTTGTCAGCGATCCACATCCCAGGCGTGGAGAACTGGGAGGCGGACTTTCTAAGTCGCCAGACTTTTCATCCGGGGGAGTGGGAACTTCATCCGGAGGTGTTCGCTCAACTGATTCATCGTTGGGGCAAACCAGAACTGGATCTCATGGCGTCTCGCCAGAACGCCAAGCTTCCTCGTTACGGATCCAGGTCCAGGGACCCGGGAGCGGCGCTGATAGATGCTCTAGCAGCCCCTTGGTTTTTCAACATGGCTTATGCGTTTCCACCTTTTCCGCTGCTGCCTCGACTGATTGCCAAGATCAAACAGGAGAGAGCATCGGTGATTCTGATAGCGCCTGCGTGGCCACGCAAGACCTGGTATGCAGACCTAGTGGACATGTCGTCCTGTCCACCATGGTCTCTGCCTCTGAGGCAGGACCTTCTAATACAAGGTCCTTTCAACCATCCAAATCTAATTTCTCTGAGGCTGACTGCATAGAGATTGAACGCTTGATCCTATCAAAGCGTGGCTTCTCAGAGTCAGCGATTGATACCTTAATACAGGCACGGAAGCCTGTTACCAGAAAAATCTACCATAAGATATGGCGTAAATACTTGTATTGGTGCGAATCCAAGAGTTACTCATGGAGTAAAGTTAGGATTCCTAGGATATTGTCCTTTCTACAAGAGGGTTTGGAAAAGGGCTTATCTGCTAGTTCGTTGAAGGGACAGATTTCTGCTCTGTCTATTCTTTTGCACAAGCGTCTGGCAGAAGTTCCAGACGTCCAGGCTTTTTGTCAGGCTTTGGCTAGGATTAAGCCTGTGTTTAAAACTGTTGCTCCTCCGTGGAGCTTAAACTTGCTTCTTAAAGTTCTTCAAGGTGTTCCGTTTGAACCCCTTCATTCCATTGATATTAAGCTTTTATCTTGGAAAGTTCTGTTTCTGATGGCTATTTCCTCGGCTTGAAGAGTCTCTGAGTTATCTGCCTTACATTGTGATTCTCCTTATCTAATTTTCCATTCAGACAAGGTAGTTCTGCGTACTAAACCTGGGTTTTTACCTAAGGTTGTTTCTAACAGGAATATCAATCAAGAGATTGTTGTCCCATCATTGTGCCCTAATCCTTCTTCAAAGAAGGAACGTCTTTTGCATAATCTGGACGTAGTCCGTGCCCTGAAGTTCTATTTACAGGCAACTAAAGATTTTCGTCAAACTTCTTCCCTGTTTGTCGTTTACTCTGGACAGAGGAGAGGTCAAAAAGCTTCTGCAACCTCTCTCTCCTTTTGGCTTCGTAGCATAATACGCTTAGCCTATGAGACTGCTGGACAGCAGCCCCCTGAAAGAATTACAGCTCATTCTACTAGAGCTGTGGCTTCCACCTGGCCCTTTAAAAATGAGGCCTCTGTTGAACAGATTTGCAAGGCCGCGACTTGGTCTTCGCTTCACACCTTTTCAAAATTTTACAAATTTGACACTTTTGCTTCTTCGGAGGCTGTTTTTGGGAGAAAGGTTCTACAGGCAGTGGTTCCTTCCGTTTAAGTTCCTGCCTTGTCCCTCCCATCATCCGTGTACTTTAGCTTTAGTATTGGTATCCCACAAGTAATGGATGATCCGTGGACTGGATACACTTAACAAGAGAAAACATAATTTATGCTTACCTGATAAATTTATTTCTCTTGTAGTGTATCCAGTCCACGGCCCGCCCTGTCTTTTTAAGGCAGATCTAAATTTTAATTAAAACTCCAGTCACCACTGCACCCTATGGTTTCTCCTTTCTTGTTTTGTTTCGGTCGAATGACTGGATATGACATGTGAGGGGAGGAGCTATATAGCAGCTCTGCTGTGGGTGATCCTCATGCAACTTCATGTTGGGAAGGGAATATATCCCACAAGTAATGGATGATCCGTGGACTGGATACACTACAAGAGAAATAAATTCATCAGGTAAGCATAAATTATGTTTTTACACCTGTGATTACCTTGTATCTAAGCCTTTGCATACTGCCCCCTTCTTTTGACAGACTTGCATTTTAGCCAATAATTGATTACTCATAAATGACTCCACAGGAGTGAGAACAGTGGTATCTTTATGGCACACATGAACTAGCGCTGTCTATCTCAGTCAAAATGTACTGAGATAAGAGGTGGCCTTCAACGGCTTAGAAATCAGTTTATAAGCCTACCTAGGTTTAGCTTTTAACAAAGAATACCAAAGGAACAAAGCAAATTTGATTCTAAAATTAAATTGGAAAGTTTTTTAAAGTTTTTTTAAAATTGCATATCTGAATCATGAAAGTTTAATTTTGACTTGTCTGTAAACACACACATATATATATATCATGACGACACAGCTCCTTCTTTTGCAAACATGTGGGCTTTTGTCAAGGTTACATATAAAGTTTGTTTTCAGAGTATTGTAGAGAGAGTGGAGAAATCTTCAGTTATTATAGGCCAGTGAATTGTATAGCAATCATTTTGCTTCTTGTGTATCTACAGACCTTTCACAGTGTCACAGTTATCTGGTGGAAATGAGTCAGCTGCTACAGAGTATGGAAGTTCTTCATAGGACATATTCTGCACCTGCAATAAATGCCATGCAGGTGAGTTACATAGCACTGTTTTATTGTATTCAGAATTAATAAAGATGGCTAGAGTTATTATGTAAATTATTTAAATCTTATTTTTAAACGGACACATGAAGTTGGCACAATAATGTGGGTTTGTATAGAATGCAAAAAACACTTGGTTTCCAAACACGCAGGAACTACCTCAACTTAGCCATTTTTATTAAGATTTAAAAAAAAAAAAATGTAGCGTTTTTTTTTTTCTCACATGCTTAAATTTTTCATACAAATATAGTCCAAATTAAACACCTTTCTGGCTTTTGTCTGAAATGACAATAAAAAAAATAAAAAGGCCAAATCAATTGTGAATTCCAGTTGCATGCTCTATAAGTCTGTTAAAGGGACATTCAACACTTACTGTAACATGTTTTGATATGGTAAATAAAAAAAATAGCCGGTCAATATGGATGCCGAACTCCCCCCACTATTACGTAGCTGCCTTTTTCTTCAACTGATAAGCAAATCAGAATCCAGTCCTCGGACAGAAATTGCACGCGCGTGCAATTTCTGTCCAAGGACAATGTATTCATGGAATAAACAGTGGGTTACCTGAAATTGGTAAAAAAAAGACGAAGATCTAAAGTCTATTCCCAGTATATTACAACTTCTTTGTCAAGCAATTATAATATTTATAAAAGATAATAGATTAGAGACATTTGTCGGAAGTTTATTAACTGGGCAATGCAATATAGCTTTTAATGAAAATGGATAAGAAAAATTACTTTCCATCTCTACTGAGGAAATTTTATTTGCCTCCGTGATCCAGTCCCATGCTATTTTGCCTAGAGTGGTTAGATTGTATAATTTAATACCAGGGAGGGCAAGGCCTCCTTCCGTCATGTTTTGTGATAGTTTTATTATTGAGATACGTGCCCTGCGCCCTTTCCATAGAAATTGGGAACATGCAGAATAGAATTTGCGAAGCTCTATATTGGGAATGAATAAAGGGAGATTTTGAAGTAAATAAAGTATACGAGGAAATAATATAATTTTTATTAAATTTATTCGATCTAATAGCGACAAAGGGAGTGCAGCCCAAATTTTAAGATCTGCAGACTTTTTTCAAATACAAATGGAAAGTTTAATTTATACCACATATTCGGGTTTTTATGAAGTATGATACCGAGATATTTAATACTATCCGAATTTTTAAAGGGATGGTCGGATTAGATTTTTCTACTTTTTTGAATCCACAAAAGCTCACTTTTTTGAACGTTGATTTTGTAACTGGAAAAGGAGCTAAAAAGAGACAAAGATTTAAGAGTATTCGGGATAGAGTTAATAGAGTCTTCTAAAAAAATAAGCAAATCATCCGCGTAAAGCAATATTTTAAAGGCCACTGAGCCGATTCGTATACCTACAAGTTCTTGACATAGCCATATGGCCAGCGGTTCAATTGAGATATTAAATAAAAATGAAGACAGTGGGCAGCCTTGTCTCGTACCTCGTCCCAAAAAGATTTTTTCAGAAAGATTGCCATTTATAAGCAATGACGAGTATGGGTTCCTATAAATCTTTGAAATGAATTCAAAGCAGTGTCCTTTGATACCAAAATGATTTAATGAATACATCAAATGATCCCAAGATATTGAATCGAACGCCTTCTCAGCGTCTACTGATAAAATAGCTTTATCTTTACCTACTTTCTTTTTTTTCTCTTTTTGAGTTGGGTTTTGATTCCAAAAATAATCTAATAAAATTTCAACTTTGCGGAGATTAGTAGATACATTACGGCCAAACATAAAGCCTGTTTGGTCTGTGTGGATTATTTTATGGAGACTGTTTTTAAATCTGTTAGCTATGATGGAAAGAAGAATTTTATAATCCGCATTTAGGACCGAAATGGGCCTATACGCTGCAGGGTGTTCCGGGTCTTTCCCTTTTTTGGGGATTAACGTAATGTTAGCGGCAGAAAAATAGTTTGAAATGGTAGAATCTGATAAAAATTAATTGTTTTAAAGGACATATAGGAAATTACTAATTTCCTCAGAGAATTTTATAAAACTCTATTGGGATCAGGGCCAGCTGCCTTATTCAGCTTTGCATTTTTAATGGTAGATAATATTTCATCCTTAGAAATTGGGGCATTTAGAATTTCTAGGTCCGACAGGGAGAGTTGAGGGGTCTTTAGATTAGCCCAAAACAAATCTCTATTGGTAGAATCTATATCCTGTGCTGTATATAGATTCTGGAAATATTTAAAAAAATACTGTTCTAATACTTTGATTATCAGTGAATCTCGACTGCTGATCTTTAATGACAGGGATAAAGTTTCTACCTTCATTATTCTTAATAATTTGAGCCAAGTATTTAGCTGAATTACCATATCGGCCTTTAAAGCGATTTGTAAATTTTGTTTGTCTCTAGGCACTGTTGTTTGATAAAAATATCCCTCTCTGTTCTACTTATAGTGAGCCCAATTACTCTGAGTGGGCTGAGATTTGTAACAGTTAAACGTATTTTTAACCTTGATAGATGTTTTTCTTTCAATAACCGATTCTTTTTATATTGTGCCATATGTACTATGATTTGTCCTCTAAGAACAGCCTTAAGGGCTTACCAAAAAAATTCTTTTTTACCAAGATAGGAGCTGTTATTTCAATAATAGTCCTGCCATTGATTTTTTTAACTAATAAATTAATTTACTATTATTTGTGAGATATCGTGGGAATCTAAAACTATAACCTTGAAAATTTTCTCTTTGATGCACATCAATGTCTAATGAAATTATCGCATGGTCTGAGATAATATCGTGAATCTTGGGAATTAAATGTGACAATAAAATTTGTTCTGAGATGAGAATATAATCAATTCTAGAAAATGTTGAATGAGATTTGGATTCACAAGTAAAAGACGAAGTATCAGGGTATTTAACTCTCCAAATATTATTAAGTTTGAGGGATAAACAAACATTTTTAAAATATTTGGTTGCTTTATTAAAATCTCCTCCCAATACCAATCTGGAGCTTACAATATGAATATAATTTCTTCTGGATTAAATCCCAGAAGGGCATTACAAAGTGGTTTGGTCCATAGACATTACATAAAATATACTCATAACCACTAACAGAGATATGTGTTATAATGTACCTACTATTCAGGTCAAGATCAGTTGTAATGACTTGATAATCTAAGCTTTTGTTAAATAATATTGCTACACCACATTTGCGATTAGTACACGGAGTTGCTATTACTTTGCCCATCCAACGTGACTTCAGTTTCGGGATTTCAGTATCTTTAAGATGAGTCTCCTATAAAAACCCAATATCAGGTAGATATTTACCTAATTGAGATATAATCTGTTTGCGCTTTATAGGAGACGTTATGCCGCCCACGTTCCATGATAGGATCTTAGTTGTTCTTAACATCTTTGTTCATTCAAAATCAAAACCATAAGAGAAAATGGAACCAGAGGGGGGTAGAGGACAGAGCTAGCAGAGAGAAGAAAAAAAACAAAACTCCTACTTGTAGCACCAATCTACAATCCCCTACTTGTTGCACCCCTCCTCCCACCACCACCTCTTACTTGTTGCACCACTCCTTCCTCCACAAACTCCTACTTTTAGTGCCCCTTCTTCCTCCACAACCCCCTACTTGTTGCCCACCTCCTTCCTCCACAAATTCCTACTTGTAGTGCCCCTCCTTCCTTCACAAACTCATACTTGTAGCACCCCTCCTCCCACCACAACCTCTTACTTGTAGCACCCCTCCTCCCACCACAAACTCTTACTTTTTGCACCCCTCTTCCCTCCACAAACTCCTACTTGTATTGCCTCTACTTCCTCCACAACCCCCTACTTGTAGTGCTCCTCCTCCCTCCCCAAACTCTTACATGTAGTGCACCTCCTTCCTCCACAAACTCCTACTTGTAGTGCCCCTCGTTCCTCCACAACCCCATATTTGTTGTGCCCCTCACTCCTCCACAAACACCTACTTGTAGCAACCCTCTCTCCACAACCTCTTACTTGTTACACCCCCCTTTCCTCTACAACCCCCTACTTGTAGTGCCCCTCCTCCCTCCACAAACTCCTGCTTGTGCTGCCCCTCCTCCCTCTACAAATTCCTACTTGTAGCACCCCTCCTGCCACCACAACCTCTTATTGCACCCACCTCCCTATATAAACTCATACTTATAGTGTCCCTCCTTCCTCCACAACCCCTTACTTGTAGTGCCCCTCCTTCCTCCACAACCCCTTACTTGTAGTGCCCCTCCTCCCTCCACAAACACTTACTTGTAGTGCCCCTCCTTTCACCACATTCCCCTGCTTGTAGTGCCCCTCCTATCCCCACAAACACCTACTAGTAGTAACCCTCTCCACAACCTCTTAGTTGTTGCACCACTCCTAACACCAAAACCTCTTACTAGTTGCACCCCTCCTTCCTCCACAAACCCCTACTTGTAGCACCCCTCTTTCCTCTACAATACCCTACTTGTAGTGCCCCTCTTTCCTCTACAATACCCTACTTGTAGTGCCCCTCCTTCCTCCACAAACTCCTACTTTTGGTGCCCCATCTTCCTCCACAACTCCCTATTTGTAAAGCCCCTCATTCCTCCACAATATCCTACTTGTAGTGCACCTCTTCCCTCAAACTCCTACTTGTAGTACCCCTCCTTCCTCTACAAACTACTACTTGTAGTGCCCATCCTTCCTCCACAAACTCCTAGTTATAGTGCCCATCCTTCCTCCACAAACTCCTAGTTATAGTGCCCATACTTCCTCCACAAACTCCTACTTATTGCACCCCTCATCCCTACAGAAACTCATACTTATAGTGCCCCTCCTTCCTCCACAACCCCTTACTTGTAGTGCCCCTTCTATTGCAACAAACACCTATTAGTAGCAACCTAATTCACAACCTATTAGTTGCTGCACCTCTCCTAACACCAAACCATCTTACTAGTAGCATCCTCTTTCCTTTACAATACCCCATTTGCAGTGCCCCTCCTTCCTCAACAAACTCCTACTTCTGGTGCCCCATCTTCCTCCACAACTCCCTACTTGTAGTGCCCCTCCTCCTTCCACAAACTCCTACTTATATTTCCCTTCCTTCCTCCACAAACTCCTATGTGTAGTGCACCTCCTCCCTCATAAACTCCTACTAGTAGTGCCCCTCCTTCCTCCACAACCACCTACTTGTACTGCCCCTCCTATCTCCACAAACTCCTACTTGTAGCAACCCTCTCTCCCCCTCCTAACACCAAAACCTTTATCTTGTAGCCCTCCTCCTGCCACCACAACCTCTTACTTATTGCACCCCTCCTCCCTACACAAACTCCTACCTGTAGCACCCCTCTTTCCTCTACAACCCCCTACTTATAGTGCCCCGCCTTCCTCCAGAACCCCTTACTTGTAGTGCCCCTCCTCCCTCCACAAACTCTTACTTGTAGTGTCCCTCCTTTCTTCACAACCCCCTGCTTGGATTAGCCCTCCTATTGCCACAAACACCTACTAGTAGCAGCCCTCTCCACAACCTCTTAGTTGTTGCACCCCTCCTAACACCAAACCTCTTACTAGTAGCACCCTCTTTCCTCTACAGTACCCTACTTGAAATGACCCTCCTTCTTTCACAAACTCCTACTTCTGGTGCCGCTTCTTCCTCCCCCTACTTGTTGCCCACCTCCTTCCTCCAAAAATTCCTACTTGTAGTGCCCGTCCTTCCTTCACAAACTCCTACTTGTAGTGCCCATCCTCCCTCCACAAACTTATACTTGTAGCACCCGTCCTCCCACCACAACCTCTTACTTATTGCACCCCTCCTCCCTTCACAAACTCCTACTTGTATTGCCCCTACTTCCTCCACAACCCCCTACTTGTATTGCCCCTCCTCCCTCCCCAAAATCTTACATGTAGTGCCCCTCCTTCCTCCACAAACTCCTACTTGTAGTGCCCTCCTTCTTCCCATCCCCTTACTTATAGTGTCCCTCCTTTATCCACAACCCCCCTACTTGTAGTGCCCCTCCTTCCTCCACAAACACCTACTTATAGCAACCCTCTCTCCACAACCTCTTACTTGTTGCACCCCCCTTTCCTCTACAACCCCCTACTTATAGTGCCCCCCCTATCTCCACAAACTCCTACTTGTGGTGCGTAGCACCCCTCCTGCCACCACAACCTCTTATTGCACCCCTCCTCCCTATACAAACTCATACTTATAGTGCCCCTCCTCCCTCCACAAACACTTACTTGTAGTGCCCCTCCTTTCACCACAACCCCCTGCTTGTAGTGCCCCTGCTATCCCCACAAACACCTACTAGTAGTATCCCTCTCCACAACCTCTTAGTTGTTGCACCCCTCCTAACATTAAAAAACCTCTTACTAGTTGCACCCCTCCTTCCTCCGCAACCCCCTGCTTGTAGTGCCCCTCCTATCGCCACAAACACCCACTAGTAGTAACCCTCTCCACAACCTCTTAGTTGTTGTACCCCTCCTAACACCAAAACCTCTTACTAGTTGCACCCCTCCTTCCTCCACAAACCCCTACTTGTAGCACCCCTCTTTCCTCTACAATACCCTACTTGTAGTGCCCCTCCTTCCTCCACAAACACCTACTTTTGGTGACCCATCTTCCTTCACAACTCCCTATTTGTAAAGTCCCTCCTTCCTCCACAATCTCCTACTTGTATTGTCCCTCCTCCTTTTACAAACTCCTACTTGTAGTGCCCCTCCTTCCTCCACAAACTCCTACTTGTAGTGCCCCTCCATCCTCCACAAACTCCTACTTATAGTGCCCCTCCTTCCTCCACAAACTCCTACGTGTAGTGCACCTCCTCCCTCAAACTCCTACTTGTAGTGCCACTCCTTCCTCCACAAACTACTACTTATTTCACCCCTCCTCCCTCCACAAACTCGTACTTGTAGTGCCCCTCCTTACTCCACAACTCCCTGCTTGAAGTGCCCCTCCTATTGCCACAAACGCCTATTAGTAGCAACCTTATCCACAACCTATTATTTTTTGCACCCCTCCTAACACCAAAACATCTTACTAGTAGCACCCTCTTTCCTTTACAATACTCCATTTGTAGTGCCCCTCCTTCCTCAACAAACTCCTACTTCTGGTGCCCCATCTTCTTCCACAACTTCCTACTTGTAGTGCCCCTCCTCCTTCTACAAACTCCTACTTGTAGTGCCCCTCCTTCCTCCACAACCAACTACTTGTACTGCCCCTCCTATCTCCACAAACCCCTACTTGTAGCAACCCTCTCTCCCCCTCCTAACACCAAAACCTTTAACTTGTAGCACTCCTCCTGCCACCACAACCTCTTACTTATTGCACCCCTCCTCCCTCCACAAACTCCTACTTGTTTTTCCCCTACTTCCTCCACAACCCCCTACTTATAGTGCCCCTCCTTCCTCCAGAACCCCTTACTTGTAGTGCCCCTCCTCCCTCCACAAACTCTTATTTGTAGCGTCCCTCCTTCCTCGTCAACTCCCTGCTTGTATTGCCCCTCCTATTGCCACAAACACCTACTAGTAGCAACCCTCTCCACAACCTCTTAGTTGTTGCACCCCTCCTAACACCAAATCCTCTTACTAGTAGCACCCTCTTTCCTCTACAGTACCCTACTTGTAGTGCCCCTCCTTACTTAACAAATTTCTACATGTAGTGCACTTCCTCCCTCAATAAACTCCTCTTGTAGTGCCCCTCCTTCTTCCACAATCACCTACTTGTAGTGCCCCTCCTAGCTCCACAAACTCCTACTTTTAGCAACTCTCCTAACACCAAAACCTTTAACTTGTTGCACCCCTCCTTCCTCCACAAACCCCTACCTGTAGCACCCCTCTTTCCTCTACAAACCCCTACTTGTATTGCCCCTCCTCCTTCCACAAACTCCTACTTGTAGTGCCCCTCCTTCCTCCACAACCTCCTACTTGTAGTGCCCCTCCTTCCTCCACAACCTCCTACTTGTAGTGCCCCTCCTTCCTCCACAACCTTCTACTTGTAGTGCCCCTCCGTCCACCACAAACCCCTACTTGTATTGCCCCTCCTCCTTCCACAAACTCCTACTTGTAGTGCCCCTCCTTCCTCCACAACCTCCTACTTGTAGTGCCCCTCCTTCCTCCACAACCTCCTACTTGTAGTGCCCCTCCTTCCTCCACAACCTTCTACTTGTAGTGCCCCTCCGTCCACCACAAACTCCTACTTGTAGTGCCCCTCCACAAACTACTACTTGTAGTGCCCCTCCACAAACTCCTACTTGTAGTGCCCCTCCTTCCTCCACAAACTCCTACTTGTAGTGCCCCTCCTCCCTCCACAAACTCCTACTTGTAGTGCCCCTCCTCCCTCCACAAACTCCTACTTGCAGTGCCCCTCCACAAACTACTACTTGTAGTGCCCCTACACAAACTACTATTTGTAGTGCCCCTCCTTCCTCCACAACCACCTACTTGTAGTGCCCCTCCTCCCTCCACAAAATCTTATTTGTAGTGCCCCTCCTCCCTCCACAAAGTCCTATTTGTAGTGCCCCTCCACCCTCCACAAACTACTACTTGTAGTGCCCCTCATTCCTCCACAACGTCCTACTTGTAGTGCCCCTCCTTCCTCCACAACGTCCTACTTGTAGTGCCCCTTCTATCTCCACAATCTCCATTCCTAATAATTATTTTACATACCCTCCCCCAGCTTTTAAAGGTATACTAAACCCAATTTTTTTTTTCATGATTCAGATAGAGCATGCAATTTTAAGCAACTTTCTAACTTACTCCTATTGTCAATGTTCTTTGTTCTTTTAGTTTCTTTAATTGAAAAGCAGGCATGTAAGCTTAGGAGTAGTCTCATGTTTGGTTCAGTACCTGGGTAGTGCTTGCTGGATGCTAAATGTAGCCACCAATCAGCAAGCGCTACCCTGGGTACTGAACCAAAAATGGGCGGCTCCTAAGCTTATGTTCATGCTTTTTCAAATAAAGATAGCAAGAGAACGAAAAAAATTGACAATAGGAATAAATTAGAAAGTTGCTTGAAAATGCATCCTCTGTCTGAATCATAAAAGAAATTGGGTTTAGTATCCCTTTAATTGTAATATGACCCAAGAATGAAATTTGACCTGTTTTTGGTTGTGCTTAGTTGCTAGTTTGTTAGTTTGTTGTTTTTCTTCTTAAATGGAAAGAGTCTACAGCTGCATTCATTACTTTTGGGAAATAAGAACCTGGCCACTAGGAGGAGGCAAAGGCTTAAATACTCCTCCCACTCCCCTCATCCCCCAGTCATTCTTTGCATTTCGTTCAGGAGGTTGGCATAGACGTGTCAGAATATTTAAATTTTTGTTTTTGTCTCTTATGGAGCGTAGTACTCTTCAGCATGGGACAGGAGTTTGAAGTAGTCCTGCTAGTCTCTCAGTGAGGGCTTGGATGAAAGCTAGAGTCCGGAGATGCAGGAAGTTTCTTTCTGCGAAACTATCCCGACTCATATTAACAGCTCCTCAAGCAATCAGCGTTATTGAACTTCGCTCCGCTGCCTGCTTTTTTCTCTCAAGTCCATGGCGGAGGCGATGCTACTTTCTGTCACACTTGAAGGGCCATGTTCCTGTTCCACGGCGTTGATTACGGTAAGATCGTTTCATTTTAATTCATTCGATGTACTGTAACGTGAATGTTTTCCCGTGAGGCTATACTCCTCGCGGGTTTAACTTATAACATAAGCGTCTCAGTGAGTCTCTGTTAGTATCTTGGAATCGAGGGTTAATACCTCCTGAGGGGGGTTATTGGACAGGGGGGTTTATAATCATGTTTGATGTTTGATTCAACCTGCTTATGTGTGAGGTTTAGGACTTGTGGTTTGGAACTTTGAGGCCTTTGGAAGTGACGCAGCCTGTTGGCTGTGTGCGCTTTTTGGACTATACAGTTCACCCTGTGTCCAGGCGTGGTTGCGCTCTGTTCCCATTTCCGCATTCCCGACCGTGGGGCGACTGAGATATTCTAGGAGTGGGGGTCTGGTCATAGGAGGTGGTGAGTGCCCCAGCCATTGGTGGTGTCAGGTGCCGTTTTTGTTTTTTACTGTTTGTAGTCCATATTGCTATATCCTCTTTGCAGCTATGGGGGATTCTGATGCTGAGACTGTGCTCATTTCAGATTCTGTGTCCGGTGACAAATCCGGTTTAGCCTCGTTGACTCCTGTCAACCATTTTTGTTCCATATGCCATATGAGAGCACCCGGTTCCTCGGACTCGGGGAATCAGGGATCTGCTGAGCCATCCACCTCTGGGGGTTCTGTCTCCCAGGGAGCGAGTTCCCTACCGAATCTTCCTCCTATACATGCGGGTAAACCAGTTTATGGTTCCTCCACGCGGGGTGGTGTGTTCCCCCCCAGAGCTTCCAGCACATTTTCGCTTTCAGATAATGTTGGTGATTGCTCGTCTGCAGAGTCTAGACGTTTCTTTGAGAATGTGCTCGTGCCCTGCCCTATTATCCCGGGTATTCTGCCTTGGGGTGGGCCTCCGCAGTATCCTGAGGGTTCTGTTCCAAAGTGTTGTACCTTTCGGTACTGGAATGCTCGCCTTTGCGTATTACTCAGACATCTGTTTGAGTCACTGAATGACCCTATCGTTCACAGATACGGGAATTTTCAGTCTGATAGTCCGAATGGTACGACTCGTTAGACATGTGGAGATGAGGTAATCTCCTATTGTCTTTATTTTGAGTTCTTTCCCAGTTTTTGTGAGACGGGGCTCCGTTTGGTCCGTGTCCTTTTTTGGGCGTTAACCTTAGGGTTGCCTTGATTTTATTTGTATCCGATGGGATGTCTTTTATTTTTGTTATTTTTTCCTTCGAGATCTTTCTAGGATCGATACTCAATACTTCCTCAGAAGTTGTTTTGGACATGTTAGTCCTGGGTTAAAACTGCCTGTTTTCTTTTCTTCCCCATTGAGGGTGGATTTATGCAGCCTGCCGGTTCAGACCCTGAGTGCAGGCTGGTTTTGTTGGGTTTGTTCAGTCTGGTGACTGTTCAGGCACGTGGCGGTGTTCTGCTTGCTGGTTTGGTAGAAGCGCAGGGTGCTCGGTTATCGTTTATTACATGTTAACTAAGCATTTGCGAGGACCTGTAAGTCCGTGAAGTGGGTAGGATGTTCTGTCCTGTTAGTCTTCGGTCATAGAGGACCGGTCAGGGGAGTTTTTATGGATATCTGTCTAGCATGCGGATGGTTTGCAGTTTGCAGCCAGTTGCAGCTCTTGGAACCTTGGGTGCGTGTTGGCTGTTTGGTGTGTCTCTAGATGCAGCTTTTACTCTTTGACGTGAACTGTCTGAGTCTTGAGACCTTTGGGTCTTCCTCTACCTCCGGGTGAGTTAGATCTCCTTTTCAGAATCTACGTTTGCTGGATGATTGTTGATCCCTGTGGGGACTTTGTTCAGTTCGGGGTTCCCCGGAGCTGGGAAAGCCTAGCACTTTTCTCTTCCCTGTATCCTCTGCCTGTGTGGAGGTGATGGGGAGACTAGCCCTACTAGTAGCGGTTTTTTGGACCTTGAGGTACCCTTTCTGTTGTCCTGGGACTTGAGAAGTTCTTTCATTTCACTTCTAGTCTGGCTCCTTGGAGCTTGGGACTTGGGCTAGGGGTGGTCCCTCCTTTTGGTCAAGGCTTTCGAGTTCCTATTGCTATCCGTGTTCTCTGGATAAGCATTCATTCCCTTGTTTGGCTTTGTGGCCAGTTGGGATGTGTAGTCTAGGGTATGGTTGCCTGGACTATAGGTGCCCGGACCTGTTTGTTTTCCCTGAGATTCCCGCTTTCTGGGGCTTTGCTCCTTTTTCCTGATCCATTTTGGGTTATTTTGGATTCCTGGAATTCAGGGCTGGTCGGGGTGTTCCACGGTAGTGGGAACTTTGGCTGTGTCTTTGCTCCATCTACCTGACCGGGTCAGAGTTGGCCTGGTTTTTGGAGTATACTCCTTACTACTGAGTATCCCATGTCATTTAGGGGTTACCTGGGTGGCTTGCGCCTCAAGGGTGTGGGTTCATACCCAGCTGCTGGTGTTGAATATCTAATTTCTGGTGCACCTTAGGGTTGCATTCCCCTGGTCAGTTTGCCAGTGTACCTGTGGAGTCTCTGCTCTGCAGGTAAATGGGTTGGTGATGCATCTGTTGGCATGCGACTTGTAAGGGGGTGCTGTTTCTAGGACTTTTGCGTTGGGGATTTTTCTTCACACTTAGCCGGTGGCTTTGGGCCTTCCGGACAGTTGTTGTCCTTCCAGTCTTTTCCCTTTTCATAGGGAATATTCTCCTTCCTATGGAGATGAAGTCCTTTTTTAGGACTTCTCTGGGTCAGGAGGTATAGGGTGGATGTGGTTCCACCTGGGGCCTTGCCAGTTCCAAGTCAGACTGTGGGGCCTTGTTTTGATAGATACTTAACATTCTATGGCCTTGTCTGTGGTCAGGTTGTACTAGTACTCTGGAGGGATGGCTATTCCATCTTTACGCTCCGTTCCTGTATCAGCTTCATTATAATTTGCTCCTGTACTGGATCCCTGTGGCTTGGCTGGTCCAGCTGGGTATGGATCTGCAGGTCAGACTGTCCGAGTGGTCTAGGGGTCGCAGTATCCCTTGTATGTGAGAGCTTGTTGAGTCTAGCCTGATAGCTCAGTCTGCTGGGAGATGGTTTCTCTTTTCTCCTTGCTCCTTCACAGGAGATGGTTTACTCTTCCTTTGGCTTCTGAGGGTATACTCTCCTTCTCGGGAGGCCTTGATGGAGGCTTGTGTTCCCCTTTTTAGGGGCCTGAGTGTAGGTCCGGCGGCTTAGGTTACCTGGAAAGTGTCCTTTGTTGAGGGACTGTTTTTGTGCGGTCCGTTGCTTATAGACTGCTTCTTATTCTTCCTTGCAAGCTCCTTTTATGTTGTCCTGTTATGGACTCTGTGTTCTTCAGGTTTTTGCCTGGGTCTATTACACGCTTTCATGGTCGAATACTTTGGTATTCTATGGGCGGGCACAGGGAGGACTTTGCTTCTTCAGTTGCGTTCATGCTTGCAGGAATTTGGGGAGATGTTTTTCTGTCTCTTTGTCCGGATTATCCCGGTTTTCGCTTCATATTGGTGTGGCCTCCTCTCTTTGGGTCCTTTTAGGTCTCAGTGAGCTGGGCTCACAAACGCTTGAGGTGTTCTTTTCATTTTAAGGGAACCTTTGGGTTTCCTCGGTTTTCCTTTGCCTTGTCCCCTTAGGGCTTTCGGCTGGTTTCACCTTCATCTGAGAGGTGATTGGTGGGGGACCGTCTGTTAGGCGATGGTATCTCTTGGAGGACTGTTGGCTCAGTCGAGTCCATTCACAGTCTCTTGTTTGGCTCTGGACTAGCTGCAAGTCAGTGTCAACGGGGCTTTTTCTTTCAAATTTTACTCGGCTTCAACAAAGTTGGATTTTTTATTGGGTTGTGGTTCAGGCCTGGTGCCCTCAGTTTGAGCCGCCTTTTGTACCCTCCCGTCTTGGCATTCAGTGTTCTCTTTAGCCTGGGTATTGATTTCCCAAAAGTAATGAATGCAGCTGTGGACTCTTTCCATTTAAGAAGAAAAACATAAATTATGCTTACCTGATAATTTCCTTTTTTTCTTATGGAAAGAGTCCACAGCTCCCAACCCGTAATTTTATGTGGGGCGCCCTTATATTCTTCTGGCACCTTTTCACCCTGATATTTCTTCTACTGTTCCTTGTTCCTCAGCAGAATGACTGGGGGATGAGGGGAGTGGGAGGAGTATTTAAGCCTTTGGCTGGGGTGTCTTTGCCTCCTCCTGGTGGCCAGGTTCTTATTTCCCAAAAGTAATGAATGCAGCTGTCTACTCTTCTATCAGAAGAAAAGGAAATTATCAGGTAAGCATAATTTATGGTTTTTGGACCTTTATGTGCATGCATGGTGCCTAATTAAGTTAAAATCGTGTTGGCTTTATGCCAAACTTTGCTTTTTTACAATTAAGTAGTTTATTAGCAAGCTATACTAATGTTCATTTGGGATGCTGGTAAGATTGAGTTCT
This sequence comes from Bombina bombina, assembly GCF_027579735.1. NCBI lineage: Eukaryota > Metazoa > Chordata > Amphibia > Anura > Bombinatoridae > Bombina > Bombina bombina. Next base: position 357,553,528 of record NC_069503.1, on the reverse strand, counting down.
TTATTTTCTGTAAAAGTGTGCTACTCCTAATTTGCAATGAGAATTGAAGTATATTTTGAACAGTCTGTAGTATTTAACCACTTGATGACACAGCTCCAGTTTGCAAAATTGTTTCACGACAGAAACATTCTGTTATTGATTATTAAAGGGTCAATATGCCTTTATCCATTTGTGTTAATTAAAGTTTGTTCTCATTGAATTTGTAATGTATCTCGGTTTAGGGTAATTTCCTGTGATGGTTTCTGTTCCTGTTGCCTAGTTTTTATTTAAGAAACATTGTTTAACATATGTAGGTTTTTTAATCAGAATTACAAACCTTTTCGGGTATTTTTTATCCTAAATTTTGAACTTTTTCATAAAAGAATATTAAGCAAAAAAAAAAAATCACACACACACACAAAAGTTTTTTTTTTTTTTTAATGTTTTACAATTTTTTGGACTGAAGAAAAAACAAGGCAATTTCACTTTATATTGAAACAAACAGGAAATCCATGATGCTGACAGAACAATGGCTCAAAAGAACAATATTTTTGTATATTCTGTTGTTTGTTTTTATGTATGTTCTGTTTTTCTTTAATTGGAGAGCTCACATAGTCCGGCATTTTGTAATGTCTTTGGACCTCTAAAAATGTAAATAGTGTTATAGGAAGATCTCTCCTCTCATCTATACATTGCATTTGTTCCTTCTTTATTTTACCTACGTATCTCACCATTCAACCAATATACTATTGTTTTTTTCCTAATAATTTGCTGCATTGTCTATATTGCTTTTGATACACAGAATAATCCCACCAAGTCTTGCTTACAACCATATTTTCAGTTATTTAATTCAGGAAACATATTAACCAAATCTTTTGCTTTGTATTAGTGATATTCTAATTTTCAGAAACATCTCATTAATGATAACCTTTGAGAGACAAAATTAAGATGTAATGATTCAGATGGAACCTGAAATTAAAAATGTAATTTTAGCAAATGTACCTATTTCTATCGGTTACCATAGTTGAACCATGAGGGCATACTGAGGTATGGATCATGAATGTGTCATGGATCATGAATGTGTCATGAGCACTATGTGGCCGCAGTGTGTGTAGCAATGTTATACAAGCAACCTGTAGAGAGAGCTTTAGAGTGCAGTAGTTTCAGGCACTCTGTGGCAAAACTGTATGGTAAACTAAGCTAGTGATCATGGCAGCGGTATAGCTAGAAGCACTGTTTAATTTACTAAAGGTACTTGTTTGTATACAAACTGACAGTGCATCTGTCTTAACCCTTTCCTGCCAGGGCTAAAGTGACAAATTGAAACCACGCGATCACGAGATTTCAGTTATTGGATCGCGTCGGGGGGCGTCCCTACAACCCTAGGAACACCCTCCAGACCGCGATTAAATCCAGGAAGCACAGAAGGCTTCAGGACAGCCATTGGCTATGACGTTCTATTCTGTCATCATGTAATTATGACAGAATAGAACGGCATAACGGCATTATAAGGTTAAGATAGGAAACATCTAAACAGTACGTGTGACTAGTAGTATTGAGCATGCTCCTGAGCCTACTTCAGTTTGCCCCATAAAAAGAATTAAAGTTTCTGCCTAGGAGACCAAAACAGAGGTAAATATAGTAAAAAGCATGCAATTGCAATTTTTTTTGTATTGTTTGTTTTTTAATTGCATGCTTTTTCTGAATCATAAAAGCTTAATTTCTCCAACATTGGTGTGTCCGGTCCACGGCGTCATCCTTACTTGTGGGATATTCTCTTCCCCAACAGGAAATGGCAAAGAGTCCCAGCAAAGCTGGTCACATGATCCCTCCTAGGCTCCGCCCACCCCAGTCATTCTCTTTGCCGTTGCACAGGCAACATCTCCACGGAGATGGTTAAGAGTTTTTTGGTGTTTAAATGTAGTTTTATTTTTCTATCAAGTGTTTGTTATTTTAAAATAGTGCTGGTATGTACTATTTACTCTGAAACAGAAAAGGATGAAGATTTCTGTTTGTAAGAGGAAGATGATTTTAGCAGACAGTAACTAAAATCGATTGCTGTTTCCACACAGGACTGTTGAGATGAAGTAACTTCAGTTGGGGGAAACAGTTAGCAGTCTTTTCTGCTTAAGGTATGACTAGCCATATTTCTAACAAGACCATGTAATGCTGGAAGGCTGTCATTTCCCCTCATGGGGACCGGTAAGCCATTTTCTTAGTTAAACATAAAAGAATAAAGGGCTTCAAAAAGGGCTTAAAAAACTGGTAGACATTTTTCTGGGCTAAAACAATTGCTTTACTAGGCATATTATGCAGATTCTAACTAATTATTGGTATTATAATCTTGGGGAACGTTTAGAAAAACGGCAGGCACTGTGTTGGACACCTTTTTCAGATGGGGGCCTTTCTAGTTATAGACAGAGCCTCATTCTGGGACTGTATAGGGGTTAAATGTAAAAACGGCTCCGGTTCCGTTAATTTAAGGGTTAAAGCTCTGAAATTTGGTGTGCAATACTTTTAATGCTTTAAGACACTGTGGTGAAATTTTGGTGAATTTTGAACAATTCCTTCATACTTTTTCACATATTCAGTAATAAAGTGTTTTCAGTTTGAAATTTAAAGTGACAGTAACGGTTTTATTTTAAAACGTTTTTTGTGCTTTATTGACAAGTTTAAGCCTGTTTAACATGTCTGTACCATCAGATAAGCTATGTTCTATATGTATGAAAGCCAATGTGTCTCCCCATTTAAATTTATGTGATAATTGTGCCATAGTGTCCAAACAAAGTAAGGACAGTAATGCAACAGATAATGATATTGCCCAAGATGATTCCTCAAATGAGGGGAGTAAACATGATACTACATCATCCCCTACTGTGTCTACACCAGTTATGCCCACACAGGAGGCCCCTAGTACATCTAGTGCGCCAATACTTATTACCATGCAACAATTAACGGCTGTAATGGATAACTCCATAGCAAATCTTTTATCCAAAATGCCTACTTATCAGAGAAAGCGCGATTGCTCTGTTTTAAACACTGAAGAGCAAGAGGACGCTGACGATAACTGTTCTGACATACCCTCACACCAATCTCAAGGGGCCATGAGGGAGGTTTTGTCTGATGGAGAAATTTCAGATTCAGGAAAAATTTCTCATCAAGCTGAACCTGATGTTGTGACATTTAAATTAGAACATCTCCGCGCACTGCTTAAGGAGGTGTTATCTACTCTGGATGATTGTGACAATTTGGTCATTCCAGAGAAATTATGTAAGATGGACAAGTTCCTAGAGGTTCCGGTGCCCCCCGACGCTTTTCCTATACCCAAGCGGGTGGCGGACATAGTAAATAAAGAGTGGGAAAGGCCCGGCATACCTTTTGTTCCCCCCCCCTATATTTAAGAAATTATTTCCTATAGTCGACCCCAGAAAGGACTTATGGCAGACAGTCCCCAAGGTCGAGGGGGCGGTTTCTACTCTAAACAAACGCACTACTATTCCTATCAAAGATAGTTGTGCTTTCAAAGATCCTATGGATAAGAAATTAGAGGGTTTGCTTAAAAAGATTTTTGTACAGCAAGGTTACCTTCTACAACCAATTTCATGCATTGTTCCTGTCACTACGGCAGCGTGTTTCTGGTTCGAGGAACTAGAAAAATCGCTCAGTAAAGAATCTTCGTATGAGGTGGTTATGGACAGAGTTCAAGCACTTAAATTGGCTAACTCTTTTGTTTTAGATGCCGCTTTGCAATTAGCTAGATTAGCGGCGAAAAATTCAGGGTTTGCTGTCGTGGCGCGCAGAGTGCTTTGGCTAAAGTCTTGGTCAGCGGATGTGTCTTCCAAGACAAAATTGCTTAACATTCCTTTCAAAGGTAAAACATTATTTGGACCTGATTTGAAAGAGATTATTTCAGACATCACTGGGGGAAAGGGCCACGCCCTCCCACAGGATAGGTCTTTTAAGGCTAATAATAAGAATATTTTTCGTCCCTTTCGTAGAAACGGACCAGTCTCTAATTCTGTATCCTCTAAGCAAGAGGGTAATACTTCACAACCCAAACCAGCCTGGAAACCAATGCAAGGCTGGAACAAGGGTAAGCAGGCCAAGAAGCCTACCACTGCTACCCAAACAGCATGAAGGGATAGCCCCCGATCCGGGACCGGATCTAGTGGGGGGCAGACTTTCTCTCTTTGCTCAGGCTTGGGCAAGAGATGTTCAGGATCCTTGGGCGCTAGAAATAGTTTCTCAAGGTTATCTCCTGGAATTCAAGGAACTACCCCCAAGGGGAAGGTTCCACAGGTCTCAATTATCTTCAAACCAAATAAAGAGACAGGCATTCTTACATTGTGTAGAAGACCTGTTAAAGATGGGAGTGATACATCCAGTTCCAATAAGAGAACAAGGAATGGGATTTTATTCCAATCTGTTCATAGTTCCCAAAAAAGAGGGAACATTCAGACCAATTTTGGATCTAAAGATCCTAAACAAATTTCTCAGGGTACCATCGTTCAAAATGGAAACTATTCGAACGATCCTACCTACTATCCAGGAAAATCAATTTATGACTACCGTGGATTTAAAGGATGCGTACCTACATATTCCTATCCACAAGGAACATCATCAGTTCCTAAGGTTCGCTTTTCTGGACAAGCATTACCAGTTTGTGGCACTTCCATTTGGATTAGCCACTGCTTCAAGGATTTTCACAAAGGTACTAGGGTCCCTTCTAGCGGTTCTAAGACCAAGGGGCATTGCAGTAGTACCTTACTTGGACGACATCCTGATTCAAGCGTCGTCCCTGTCAAAAGCAAAGGCTCATGCGGACATCGTCCTAGCCTTTCTCAGATCTCACGGATGGAAGGTGAACAAAGAAAAAAGTTCTCTGTCCCCGTCAACAAGAGTTCCCTTCTTGGGAACAATAATAGATTCCTTAGAAATGAGGATTTTTCTGACAGAGGTCAGAAAATCAAAACTTCTAAGCTCTTGTCAAGTACTTCATTCTGTTCCTCGTCCTTCCATAGCGCAGTGCATGGAAGTAATAGGATTGATGGTTGCAACAATGGACATAGTTCCTTTTGCACGAATTCATCTAAGACCATTACAACTGTGCATGCTCAGACAGTGGAATGGGGATTATACAGACTTGTCTCCGACGATTCAAGTAGATCAAAAGACCAGAGATTCACTCCGTTGGTGGCTGACCCTGGACAATCTGTCACAGGGAATGAGCTTCCGCAGACCATTGTCACGACCGACGCCAGCCTAGTGGGCTGGGGCGCGGTCTGGGAATCCCTGAAAGCTCAGGGTCTATGGTCTCGGGAATAAACATTCTGGAACTGAGAGCGATATTCAATGCTCTCAGAGCTTGGCCTCAACTAGCAAAGGCCAAATTCATAAGGTTTCAGTCAGACAACATGACGACCGTTGCATATATCAATCATCAGGGGGGAACAAGGACTTCCCTGGCGATGAAAGAAGTGACCAAGATAATTCAATGGGCGGAGGATCCAGGGATCCCAAGGCGACCCTAGTAGATGCACTAGTAGCACCTTGGACCTTCAACCTAGCTTATGTATTCCCACCGTTTCCTCTCATCCCCAGGCTGGTAGCCAGGATCAATCAGGAGAGGGCCTCAGTGATCTTGATAGCTCCTGCGTGGCCACGCAGGACTTGGTATGCAGACCTGGTGAATATGTCATCGGCTCCACCATGGAAGCTACCTTTGAGACAGGACCTTCTTGTTCAGGGTCCATTCGAACATCCGAATCTGGTTTCCCTCCAACTGACGGCTTGGAGATTGAACGCTTGATTTTATCAAAGCGTGGGTTTTCAGATTCTGTAATAGATACTCTGATTCAGGCTAGAAAGCCTGTAACTAGAAAAATTTACCATAAAATATGGAAAAAATATATCTGTTGGTGTGAATCTAAAGGATTCCCATGGAACAAGATAAAAATTCCTAAGATTCTATCCTTTCTATCCTTTCTACAAGAAGGTTTGGAGAAAGGATTATCTGCAAGTTCTCTGAAGGGACAGATCTCTGCTTTATCTGTTTTACTTCACAATGCCAGATGTTCAAGCATTTGTTCAGGCTCTGGTTAGGATCAAGCCTGTTTCCAGACCTTTGACTCCTCCCTGGAGTCTAAATCTAGTTCTTTCAGTTCTTCAAGGGGTTCCGTTTGAACCCTTACATTCCGTAGATATTAAGTTATTATCTTGGAAAGTTTTGTTTTTGGTTGCAATTTCTTCTGCTAGAAGAGTTTCAGAGTTATCTGCTCTGCAGTGTTCTCTGACCTATCTGGTGTTCCATGCAGATAAGGTGGTTTTGCGTACTAAGCCTGGTTTTCTTCCGAAAGTTGTTTCCAACAAAAATATTAACCAGGAGATAGTTGTACCTTCTTTGTGTCCGAATCCAGTTTCAAAGAAGGAACGTTTGTTACACAATTTGGACGTAGTCCGTGCTCTAAAATTCTATTTAGAGGCTACTAAAGATTTCAGACAAACATCTTCCTTGTTTGTTGTTTATTCTGGTAAAAGGAGAGGTCAAAAAGCGACTTCTACCTCTCTTTCCTTTTGGCTTAAAAGCATTATCCGATTGGCTTATGAGACTGCCGGACGGCAGCCTCCTGAAAGAATCACAGCCCACTCCACTAGGGCTGTGGCTTCCACATGGGCCTTCAAGAACGAGGCTTCTGTTGACCAGATATGTAAGGCAGCGACTTGGTCTTCACTGCACACTTTTGCCAAATTTTACAAATTTGATACTTTTGCTTCTTCGGAGGCTATTTTTGGGAGAAAGGTTTTGCAAGCCGTGGTGCCTTCCATTTAGGTGACCTGATTTGCTCCCTCCCTTCATCCGTGTCCTAAAGCTTTGGTATTGGTTCCCACAAGTAAGGATGACGCCGTGGACCGGACACACCAATGTTGGAGAAAACAGAATTTATGCTTACCTGATAAATTACTTTCTCCAACGGTGTGTCCGGTCCACGGCCCGCCCTGGTTTTTTAATCAGGTCTGATTAATTATTTTCTCTAACTACAGTCACCACGGTATCATATGGTTTCTCCTATATATATTTCCTCCTGTCCGTCGGTCGAATGACTGGGGTGGGTGGAGCCTAGGAGGGATCATGTGACCAGCTTTGCTGGGACTCTTTGCCATTTCCTGTTGGGGAAGAGAATATCCCACAAGTAAGGATGACGCCGTGGACCGGACACACCGTTGGAGAAAGTAATTTATCAGGTAAGCATAAATTCTGTTTTAAATTTCCATATACCTTTTTTATTTATTTGTTTTTTAAAAGAGGAAAAAGCTTTAAGTTAAGGAACAATGCACCATGGTCTGATCCTAAATCAATTAAAGGGACACTGAACACAATTTTTATCTTTTGTGATTCAGATAGAGAATGTAATTTTAAGCAACCTTCTAATTGACTGCTATTATCAATTTTTCTTCGTTCTCTTGCTATCTTTATTTGAAAAAGAAGACATCTAAGCTTTTTTTGGGTTCAGAACTCTGGAGAGCATGTTTTTATTGGTGGATGAATTTATCCACCAATCAGCAAGGACAACCCAGGTTGTTCACCAAAAATGGGCCGGCATCTAAACTTACATTCTTGCATTTCAAATAAAGAGAATAAAGAAAATTTGATAATAGGAGTTAATTAGAAAGTTGCTTAAAATTTCATGTTCTTCCTGAATCCCGAAATAAATTTTTTGGATCCAGTGTCCCTTTTTTTAGTTTAAGCATAACATCCAATGTTCTTAATGAACTGTGTCTGCAATGCATGTCTCCAGAGATTGTAACATTTCTGAGCTCTCACAGCTCCTATAATTGCAGTCATCAAATGCAATAAAGAAAGTTGTTCTTGTGGAAATAAGAATCACTGAATGCTTTTAACGGTGCTCGGAACCTATGCAGTATAACCACATAAATCTCTAGGAACACTACATGAGTCAAGACACAAGACTAATATATTTAGAACATTAAGACAACGTTACATAATGAAAAAGAAATACATTTAGAAAATAATATATATATATATATATATATATATATATATATATATATATATATATATATATATATATATATATATACATATATATATTTTTTTATTATTTTTTTTTTTTTTTTTTTTTTTTTTTTTTTTTTTTTTTAAAGATGTGGATGGAAAAACTGCTATTATTTGTATAGTGTTGCAAATGTATAATTAGCTTCCTAAGTATACAAAGACAAAAATACCAACTCATATACACAAATGAGAATGATCAATTTATTGTAGTGCAGACCCATTATATAATTATCAAACAAAAAACAGAAGATTAAGTGGTTTATAATAAAACCACACCAAAGACTGGGCATTCAGCACTCTTTTAAATAGAAAAATGAAGCAACACATGCTAAATTTGAAACAGTCATGTTTATTTTCACACTGTGTCGAGCGCAGGCCCGTCAAAGATGACAGCATCCAATCAACTGGATAAAGTGATTATCGTGGTTAAAAGCTATAAATACAAAAACCCATACAATTCAAAATGTATTTACATATGCTTGCCAATACTAGGACCGGTCCATGTGAAGTGACATGCAGTTAGTAAAAGCTAGATACTTCCTAGAATATACAGAAAAGTAGTCATTTCCAAGGTTAATGCTTCAACTGAGTAAGCACAGAATGTAAGCCTCAATAATATATTCACAGACCTGTATAGGTTTTAATAAAACTGGAAATGTGGATTACTAAGATTGTGCATACTCACTTACTTAGTGAACAACAACAAATAAGAAGCACCAAGCAGAAGATGTGTTGCTTAGCATAACATAAACACTTGGAAGTTATCATACGAAATAACGTACACATAAACGGAATATTAAGTGCATATCTTAGGCGGTTTTACAATGTGGTGATGCCTTGATGGCCAAAAAGACTAGATGTATGATATAAAATTACAAACGGTCTATAATAGACTGGTGAAATAAGTCTTTCAGTTGGTATTGGCCTCCCCAAAAATTCAGGGAAGTTATAGGTAGCGTCCTACACAAAGTGGAACCAAAGAAAGCAAGGATTTTTATACAGTCATGTAGCAAAGCGCTTGAAGCATAAGTGTTAGTACTGCAGCAGATCAAAAGGTTTGAAGCAAAAGACAGAAATGCAGGAGGATATCTCTGATATATTGGCATACCCCTCTTTCGACTGCACCTGTCTTGTATAGATAGTGGAACAAAAATAGAGGCAGTGTTGCATGACAGTTAAGGCAAAAACAAAGATGCAGGAGAATACCTTGTCTATGAATCTGTATCCCTCTGTCAACTACACCTGTTTACTGCCGGACTTCAGCATTATTCCTCCAATCGTTCCGTCTAACAAGCTGCTTTCCAAGTAGAATGTAGAATCTGCTCTGCAAACCAAATGGATAACATCAAAAATCCTCCAGAGTGTCCTCCGAAAGTATTCACCTTGCTTAGGCTCGTATAGATAGCAGCACGCTGAAATTTCTCCGCCATACAATCAAACAAACAAGCGTGTCAGGTCACATGGATCGGTCAGCCAATTGCCGACCGCGCGTTTCACCCCCCCCTCGTCACTGCCCTGAGGAAGCCCTGTTTCTCTAGTGACGAGGGGGTGAAACGTGTGTCGGCAATTGGTTGACCGCTACATGTGACCTGACAAAACAAGAAACAAGGAGTAACCATAACTGGAAGTAAAAAGTGGAAGTGACGATACCAGAGTGATTTGTCAACTATTGTTATACCCTCCTCCCTCCACTTGTTATACTATTGAGTCCAGTTTGTGCACCTAGGAATGTAACTATATTATTTTCCATCATTTTATAGTTTATATGACATATATTTTCTCTTTCCTTAAAGGAACACTAAACCCAAATTCATTCTCTTGGTATCTTTATTTGAAAAGCAAGAATGTAAATTTAGATGCCGGCCCATTTTTGGTGAACAAACCTGGTTTGTTCTTGCTGATTGGTGGATAAATTCACCCACCGATAAACAAGTGCTGTCCAGGAATCCTGAACCAAAAATTGGCTGGCTCCTTAACTTTCAAATAAAGATAGCAAGAGAACAAAGAAAAATTGATAATAGGAGTAAATTAGAAAGTTGCCTAAAATTGCATGCTTTATCTGAATTATGAAAGAAAAAATTTGGGTTCAGTGTCCCTTTAACATAATGCTATATATCATATCTTATATTATGTCATATTATATCATATGTCATTATCCTATTATTATAATTTATACTTTACAATTTATCATTATTATTTTCAGATGGGTACTTTTGAAAACCCCAAGAAAGAAAAAGGATTACACAGGAGGAAATGGAGGGCAAAAGGGATAAGCAAAGATTCTAAAGGATCCTTGCAGGTAAAAATCTAAATCTTCTGTCTTCATATAGACCTTTTTTGATTTATCATGAATAACAAGTTATTATTAACCTGAATTGTATGTGTCCTAAAACTACCTTAAAGGGACAAAGCACTTAGGCAATCAGTAGATAAGGATTGATTGTATATTCACTCTTTACCTTTTAAACTAAATTTGTGTTCATCGTTTTATTTATTTATAGTGCTCTTGTAGTTCTTTATACCATAAAACTGTTGTGATAGACTATACAGATGACGTTTTGTACAAATTTGAATCCAAAATTTTTTATCAAAACTTGTGTATGGATCTCTATGATGGCGCTGGTCATACCATTCCTTATTGTAACATCCAAAAAACCTAAGATACAGCTGCTGTCCTAAATTTGTGAAGTGGGGCCATTTTTTTTTAGCATATCTGGTTCACTACAGGGATCGAGGAGAAAGGTGAGGAGGCAACATATAGCAGATTAAAAGCCCCTCCCTTCAGCACCACAAGCACCCTTGATATTTAGCTTTCCGGATACATTTTTACATCCCCCAAATTAGATTGTGTAGAACCATTAGATATATAGAATGATCTAACTTGTTGGCACATGCAATTTTTGCATTACTGACCCAAGATCTATTTTTATCCCATGCAAAGAGATTAAACACAGAGATAAATCCCTTCAGTAGATTTTCACTATGGACACAAACATTGCAGCTCCTAAGCGGGACATGAACGGTCAGCCAATCCGGAGTGGCAGGCTCATGTAGCTGCCTATTACCTGTGGTTGCCTGTTTGAGTGCTGTAATGTTTGCAGTTCCCTAGTGAAACTTTGAGTTGAACGGTGCTGATTGGCAAATGTGCTGAAAGTGCAATTCGTTTGGTAGAACGAATAGTCGCGTGTACATTCATTTTGGGCAAACAAATGTTAAGAAGGAACATCTATTAAAAATTCAGTAATAGAAAGTTTTTTCTGTTTTTCAAATGTTACTTTCATTTTCGAATGTTCATAATTAGATCGAATATCCACATTTTGACATTTTAAATGTAATATTCAATTTAACAAATACTATTGAGAATTTCAGTAGTTCATGTGGTAGGGAATTGAATAAAATGATACATAGTAGATACAAATATATTGTTTTAAATTTTTCTATTTCGAATATTGCATGGTTCGAATATTAAATTTAAAGAGAGCACTAGAAATACTATCAGAAATATATCAATACGAATTTTCAAATTTTAATATTGCATAATTCAAATTGAGTTAGAATAATTTGAATTGAATATTACATTTAAATAAATCATTAGAAATACTATTGCATTAAAGGGACAGTCTAGTCAAAGTTAAACGTTCATGATTCAGATAGAGCATGCAATTTTAAACAACTTTCCAATTTACTTTTATTATCAAATCTGCATTGTTCTCTTTGTATTCTCTAAACCTAGGTAGACTCATATGCTAATTTCTAAACCCTTGAAGGCTGCCTCTTATCCAAATGCATTTGAAAGTTTTTCACAGCTAGAGGGCATTAGTTCATGTGTGCCATATAGATAACCTTGTGCTCATGCTGGTGGAGCTACCTAGGAGTCAGCAATGAGTCAAAAAACTTAAATAAGGAGGAAGTCTGCAGAGGCTTAGGTACAAGGTAATCACAGGGGTAAAAAGTGTATTAATATAACCAAGTTGGTTATGCAAAACTGGGGAATGGATAATAAAGGTATCTATCTTTTTACACAATAACAATTCTGGAGTGGACTGTCCCTTTAAACAAATTTTAGAATGTTGTACAAACATTTGAAATTCAAAAGGAACGGATGTGTTTAAAATTCATTTTATTTTTCGAATGTTGCAAAACATTCTCCAATCCCTGTGTAAGAGTTAAACATAGTTAGCTATGGTCATTGGTCAGTAAGGTAAAATGGAGGATTAGACCATGTATGTTTTACAATAGAATGCCTCTGTATAGGAAGAGAAGCAGATAAACTGTTAAAATATATTTTTACATGAAAACTGGTTACATAAAATATGTTTACATTTAAAGTGAACCTAATAGGAAGTGCATGATATACTATTGATTTCTGGGACTTTATTACTCAGTGGCTAATACAGACAAATCCTGTATAAATAGTTAGTTTATTCAGAAAAGGAATATCCATTAAATAAAAAAACAAACATGCAGCCATGTAATACATTGTAATGCCCTTTTAGATGGAACATAAAAATGCTGTTTATAATTTATAAGTTGTTTTAGACATCAGTGCAATGAATGCAGAGCGCCTACTGTATTGTATATACAAAAAACTGCATATGTTTTGTTGTGCAGGTTCCTCCGGCTTTTCCAGGGTCCATAAGATTACATGCTTCCAACCCAAATTTATCAACCATGGATTATGCTGAGGAGAAACAATACTCCAGTGGCTCCGATAATTCAAAGTTTACCAAAATGCAAGATGATCTGTGTCATATGGCTAACAAAGGTAAGAAAGCACTGAATTTATTTCTGTTATAGTTTTTTGCTTAAAGGGACGTGAAACCCAAGTATGATTCAGATAGAGCATGTGATTTTAAACCACTTTCCAATTTTTTTCTGTTATCTAATTTGTTTTGTTCTCTTGATATCCTTTGTTAAAAGGGATAACTTAGGAGCGACTGTTTGGTGGTTGCACATATATGTCTCATGTCATTGGTGCACCCACTGCATTCATCTAGCTCCCAGTAGTGCATTGCTGCTCCTTCAACAAAGTATATCAAGAGAATGAAGCACATTTAGATAATAGAAGTAAATTGGAAAGTTGTTTAAAATTGCATTTTCTATCTGAATCATTAAATCATTTTTTGGGGTTTCCTGTCCCTTTAACATAAAGTTTCAATATTATTTCAATGCTATAATTTCTGTGATGCATGTGAATTACTATTAATGAGTCTTTTAAACATTAATGTCAATTTGCTTTTAAACCAAGTGAAGACAGCACTTTACTTTTATCTTCCACAGTAACACTAATTAATACACATTGCTGTTTTTCCTAGCAACAGTGGCGCCTCTGCATTTGTTAAATTATTTAGGTTAGATGGTCAAATTGTTAATTGCATTCTATAACATTGTGTTTTATGTTCTGTCATATTGTATTTGTTTTAATATTCTACTGGAGAAACTAGTTAAAGGGCCATTCTAGTGACACACATATTTAAAGTACTGCTCGGGAGCCACAGAAAACTGCTGGTGTCAAGCAGATTCAGCCAATCAGCAGCTTCAGTCCCACAATCCATCTGTGACTCACTCTGTGGCAGTTTCCACTTGAGGCCAGCAGTTCTTTGTAGGGATTAAACACATAACTTTGCAGGGTCTCTAGTGCTAATTAGCTTTAGAGCAGCTTATTTTTGCGCTATAATGTCCCTTTAAATTGTTTGCTTTTTCAACTTTTTACAAGAATGTATTTGAATTCATGAAAGAACAAAATCTGCTTGATTTAACTAATGTCAATTACTATTTTATTTTCAAAAAAACTCTAAAACTAATAGCTGGATCAGTTCTGTCTATAACTGCCACATTCCAGTGGAATTACTGCGTCGTTAGGTTATATACTTAGGTTCTATATTTACACAGTAATGTTTGATAACTTCATCTTAAGACATTAACTGCTCATAGAAATTTGAAATAATTCCAGATTTGACATTCCAAATTACATGTCACTGACAGCCAAGGGGAATTCCTTTTCCAAGGCAAAGAATTTCACCCTATATGGTGGCAAAAAATCAAGCGTTACATTTGTGAAAACTATAATCTGGAATATGGTTTTATTAAACACAATGATCTGTGTTTTACACTGTTACTAAATGGCTATACACTTTGCTAACCTTTTTGGATCTAGGAACATATATATATATATATAATTTTCTGACACTGGGATCATGGTAACTACTTGTTTATTAGAGTATGACTTATATATATATAGCTGCTAATTTGTTTGATCAATTTATATATTTAAAATTATAACTCTGCCTGCAAACAAACTACTAGATTATAATGTGAGTCCACGCCAGTATTATATACATACATTTTACCTACATATGTTCAGTATGGAGTATTAATTGCTTAGTGACTGAAGATTTCATGATTCCTTTATTTAAAACAAGGTACTTTTCTCCCCCAGGGGATAAAAAGATGTTTTATTATGTAGCTTGGTATTCCACTCTTCACTGTTTTATTGATTCAGATTTCATTTAATATTTATGATTCCTTTCCCTTCCTCCTCTCTCTCTCTCTCTTTTTGTTAATATATTGAATTCATTTGTAAACAATAATAACGTATAAGCATTTTTTGTTTGTTTTTGGCTGGCACATAAAGATCAATGTACTGAGCAGTGTAAGCTGCTTCTGAGCACTTGCTGGGTGTTCTCGCACATGCAAACTTGCTCCTTGCATTGTATTAAGCTCTTACACTCTCTGTGGCTAAGAATCAGGGACACAGGCGCTTGATAGGAGCCCATCACCATTGTGTGAGCAGAACCATGTTGGGAGGGGAATGATCATGGGTAGTTAGTGGGTTTTTTTTTGGTGGTCTGTGGATGTGTCAGGGAAGTTTCATGGGAGGGGCTAAGGGAAATTCTGTAAAGAGGGACATATGGCTGTCTCAGAGGGACAGAGTTCAGAATCAGGGACTGTACCTCTCAAATAAGTACAGTTGGGAGGTCTGCGTATCGAAATCACCCCCAACTTGCTTACTCAGGGTGATTGACAGGCCCTTCTCTCACGCTAGAGAAGGTGGCAGCATTACATACTCAAACAAGTGGGTAAATATACATCCGGGCAGGGGACATACAGGGTCCCGCTGCTGACTCGATGCAAAGCAGTGTGGACAAGTTCTCAAGTTGAGAGCCTTGTCCACACAGCCCTTAGTACATGCGGCCCACAGTTTTTAGAGCATTTTTCTTTTCTTTTTATATTTCAATATTTTTTTATTGAGATAATTAGCAATAACAAACACAAACATATGTCTATATATAAGTGCAAGCAAAACTCGAAATAGGATATTGTACAAAATACAGATGCTGAACTAGATGGTACAATTGAGGAGGGATGAATCTGCTTTAGGTATGTTATTATACAATTCACATATATAACCAATACAGATGAGCTTCCCCTACAAATATCTTTCTAAATGAATTCACATTGATCATTTATAATAATATAGAATTAGAGTGACATACATTTGAAGGTTAATCCCAAAATGAACTACATTCAAACCTATTTAGTGGTAGAGAGTGCTATCTGAAACAACAGACTCGCATGTATCTGGTGGTAGTATATCATTCCTGCAAGTATCTATGAATATAAGTCAAATATAATAATAAGTATGCACATAAGATTATGATATCTCATTGCTTGTTATGTATAAAATCTAGGAAACCTCCTAAAGTGAATATGGTCACTATTGTACCTAGATTAAGAAAATGTGGTATAAGGGAGGTTCTTAATTGATTAATACATTCAGTGAAGAATTAGGATGATATATACAGTCACTCTTAGGCCTATGGTAGCTTAAAATATGTCAGATTCAAAAGACAACAGAATTAGTAAGTAGCTTAAAAATTGGTGTACAAATATATAGCAAAAGTTATCAAGATTAGATTTACCTGTTGGAGGAGGTTCACTTATCTTATGTATTCTCAAATATTTATTCCTTCCATAAAGCTGATCTAACAAATAAAACATTTGTGGAAATTTAGCTGAACCTTGAAGACGCTCTATGAGGGCATTTGTATAACGAGGGAAAAGTAGTTTCTGACCTAATAAGAGGATCAGTAATCATATATGGCAATAGGGAGAGAGATATCATAAATAAAGGAAGTGCTAGTTACCTATTAAGATAAGTGCTATGACAGTCCTGTTCATTAGTATCATGAAAACATATGCAGGAATCTATAGCAATATATATGCAGGAATCTATAGCAATATAATAAGACAACTAAATATTTCTACAATAAAACCAAGCTCACGATTTTGATATACATTTCTTAAGAAACATATTACTTAGATATATGTGAGAACCAGACATAGTTATTGGCATTTTAAGAAAACATTTGAAACTTTTGAGTAATGATAGTTCCTTCACACCATTTGTTAGCAAATGTAAATTTGTTTTATGAAAACCAGAAACCTTGGTTTCGAAACTTTCGCCAAGTATGGTTCAAGTAAACAAACATACCATCACTAGAACTTGGTTACCCAGTTAGGGAAACTTTAAATGTAACAATTTCAATTGTATATCCTGTCAAACAGTAACAGTAGGCAATACTTTTATTTCTTCTGTTACTAATCGGTCATTCAACATCAACTTTAATAAAGGGTGTATAGTGTGCATAGCGCTGGATTTAAAACACTTAAGCCTCCCTATTACTGTCCTCCTCCTAGACAAAAAAAAAACGTGTAGTGAATAAATAATATATATATAGGAAGGCGCTAAATAAGCTTAAAGTGTTAAAGAAATGGAGATTATTAAAGTATTTAGAAAGTAGACTATATGTTGGAAAAAATCCTTGGTGTGAGTGATATTTAGGAAACAATGTTGCAATTTGTTTCAATAAAGACTCCTGCTATACAATCTTATACTTTGTTATATGACTAGATGTATCGTCGCAAGAGATATTAAACTGTTAAACCGTTTTATTAAATCTGGAAAAAACAAGAGAATCACCTCCTGCTATACAAATTTATACTTTGTTATATGACTAGATGTATATTCACAAGAGGAACTAGATAATTATACCGTTTTCATAAATCCTAATCAAACAAGAGAATCGATAAAAAAATATATATTATATATTTAATTATACCTAAGTTATAGGTCTATGAATTTTACAGATTTTGTCATTTTACCAATATCCTAAGTAAATATATTTTTTTATATTGATTCTCTTGTTTGATTAGGATTTATGAAAACGGTATAATTGTCTAGTTCCTCTTGTGAATATACATCTAGTCATATAACAAAGTATAAATTTGTATAGCAGGAGGTGATTCTCTTGTTTTTTCCAGATTTAAAAAATGGTTTAACAGTTTAATATCTCTTGCGACGATACATCTAGTCATATAACAAAGTATAAGATTGTATAGCAGGAGTCTTTATTGAAACAAATTGCAACATTGTTTCCTAAATATCACTCACACCAAGGATTTTTTCCAACATATAGTCTACTTTGTAAATACTTTAATAATTTCCATTTCTTTAACACTTTAAGCTTATTTAACATCAACTTTTATGCAACATGCAGAATCAGATTTTGTGATTCAGATAAAGCATGCAATTTTAAGCAACTTTTTAATTTACTCCAATTATCAATTTTTCTTTGTTCTCTTGCTGTCTTTATTTGAAAAAGAAAGTCCACAACCCTGGACAGAACTTGTTTATTGGTGGATGAATGTATCCACCAATCAGCAAGGACAACCAGGTTGTTCATCAAAAATGGGCCGGCATCTAAACTTACATTCTTGCTTTTCAAATAAAGATACAAAGAGAATGAAGAACATTTGCTAATAGGAGTACATTAGAAAGTTGCTTAAAATTGCATGCTCTATCTGAATCACAAAAGAAAAAATCTGGGTTCAGTGTCCCTTTAACATCACTCTGAAATATGAGTTTAGTAATTTGAAATATAACCTTTAATGGAATTATTTAAAATAAATAAACAAATATGCAGCTTAAATAACTAGTGTCTTTTAGATCAAAAGTAATTATAAGCACTTCAAAATGCTAAGCGCTGTATTAACTAATTATAAATTATTAGATCTAAATCTGAATACATTTATGCAGAATATGTATTGGGAGGATAGAATTATTGTCAAACATGTAATAAGCTTCCCTTCCTTTTAACCCTTTCAGGTTCCCACAAAGAAAAATGTTACATGGTAATCCTTTTTAAAAAAAAATAGAGCATGTGATGTTCAATAACTTTTCAAGTTTACTTCGATTATCAAATCTGCTTCATTCTCTTGAAATCCTTTGTTGAGTGAGCAGCTATGCACTACTGGCAGCTAGTGGAGCCAATGAAAAGAGGCATTTGTGTGCAGCCCCCAATTAGCAGCTAGCTCCCAGTAATGTATTGCTGCTCCTGAGCCTAGTCATGCTTTTCTACGAAGAATACTAAAAGTATGAAGCAAATTAGATAATAGAAGTAAAATGGAATGTTGTTTAAAGGGACATAACCCCCAAATTTTTCTTTCATGATTCAGATAGAGAGTACAATTTTAAACAACATTCCAATTTACTTCTATTATCTAATTTGCTTTATTCTTTGGGTATCCTTTGTTGAAGAAATAGAATGCTCATGGGTGAAACAATCACACAAGGCACCAATTAGCGGCTACCGAGCCAATTTAGATATGCTTTTCAACAAAGAATATCAAGAGAATTAAAGAAATTAGTTAATACAAGTAAATTGGAAAGTTGTTTAAAATTGTATGTTCTTTCTGAATCATGAAAGAAAAAAAAATTGGTTTCATGTCCCTTTAAAGTCACATGATCTGTCTGAATCATGAAAGAAAAATGTTGTTTTGTATCTCTTTAAAAATGAAAAAGAACAAAAAAATGGTATCAAAACTTTATACATGCAATTTAAAGTGAATGTAAATTTTGATTCTAAAGTGCCCGTTTTTTAAAAATTCTATTAAAAACAGGGGTACTTTAATTAATAAAAATTTACATTTCAATCGTGTTGTGAAAAAATACTTACCTTTTAAACTTGACAGCTACTCCAGCTTCCCGCAGTCGTCACAAGCCATTTCTGACGTCAGAAATGAAGGATCGGTCATTCTCCAATCACGGCTTCCCCCCCTGGGGGAATCAGTGTCTGATTCAACACTATGATTGGAGGAAGCCAGATTCCTCATTTTAGACCCAGGAAGAGGTTTTGCAACGGGCGGAGGAAGCTGGAGCGGCTGTCAAGATTAAAAAGTAAGTATTTTTTCACAACACGAGTGAAATGTAAATTTTGATGAATTAAAGTGCCCTTGTTTTTAATAGAATTTGTAAAAACCGGGCACTTTAGCATCAAAATTTACATTCACTTTAATTTGCATTCCTTCTCAGAAACTATTTGTTGATTGTAATAATAATAATAATAATATAATCATATATTTAGGTCTATAATCAGACTTTATAAATATCCCATTTGTTACCAAACAAAAAGTTACAGTGTGGTCAGAACTGAAGAAAGATTGAGCAAATAGAGGAAAGTCATAGGAGGTCTAAGGGAGGGGTATTATAATAAACATGGAAATTGTAGCTTGCTGGAGTTTAGTACCATGTGAGAATGGCAGCTGAACTTCATTATGGGCTTGTCTTTAGGGTTGCACTTGCCACCCAGCCGGTATTTTACCAACATGGCCGGTATTTTACCAACATGGCCGGTATTTTAATGGTTCAAGTGAATATAGAAAATAAATAATACATATAGAAATGTATGTTGTAAAATGATGAAACTTCTAAGTGTGTTGAAATCTAATTATAAACAAATGATCATTTAAAATATATCCTAGCAGCTTTAGTTACTGATTTATGCTGTATAATTATTTATGCTTATTAGTTTGGCCAGTATTTTTTCCAGAAAAGGTGGCATCCCTACTTGTCTTTGTGAATAAAAAGACAATCATTTGCATAAGATGGTGTGTTATTAAAGGGAAGTTTTATTTGTGATCTACCCTTGGGTAAAAATGTATCTGCACACAGATACATAACAATCATCTAATTTGCAAATTGATCTGACACATACATTGAGGGAGAAGCAGGAAATACTCGAGATTTGCTCAGAAATAGCGGAAGATGGGGATGAGGTATATTTTTTATTTAAAGGACCATTAATGACCGTAGAATTGCATTATACATAATACAAACACAAATAAATAGTGCGTACAATTCAATACAGTTATAATGTCCTTTGATGTAAAATAATTTGCCCCTTTTAGGATGATTCATTAGGGACCATGTATTAAGATGTTAGAATTTGAACAATTTAAACATGGAAAGCAGCCCAAATTTTTTAGCCAGTATAGCCCTGTTTCATCCCCTTACTTACGCCAATATTTGCTGTCACTAAAGATTCTTTCTTTGCTAAGATATGGTGAGTCCATGGCTCCATCAATTACTGTTGGGAATACCACTCCTGGCCAGCAGGAGGAGACGAAGAGCACCACAGCAAAGCTGTTAAGTATCCCTTCCCACAACCCCCAGTCATTGTCTTTGCCTCTGTTAATGTAGGAGGTGAAGTTTTTGATGTCTGAAGAAAAATTGGATTTCTTTCGCTTCAAGCAAGATTCTATTATTTTGAAAGCCATAGTAGGTGTGCGCTGATCTTTCCTATGTTCTGGGTATAGCTGTAGTCAACGTCAATCTCTTCAGTAGAGTAGTGGTGGCTTTAAAGCAGTTAGGAACTTGTGAGCCTTGCTGCGATTTCCTAACATTGTTGCTGCCCTAAAATAGAAAGCCTGAGTAGGTTTTTTTTATTTTTTTATTAACCAATTCAGTATACAGTTCCAATAACAGAAACAACAACAACAAAAAGAAAAACAATAGCAATAGGTAACACCCTGTAAGTACAGTACAATCGTCATCATTACTAACAGTGCCACAATATATTTTTACAAATAATTTAATTGTATCTTCCTTATCATTGCAGTTATTGGTCCCTTCAAAAAAATAACGACATTGTCATAAGTGTATTTTAACCGTATAAAGCAAACTAAACCAAGCAATTGGAAATATAATCCTCATTTTAAGAAATATTGAAAGTCAAATTATTTTCTGTTATAAAACAGTGTTCTGTTTTGAGGCACAATTTCTTTGTTTTCCAAACTATTTTGTTCTAAGAACGCATGTTGTACCCTGAAGCACTTTTGGTTTTGCATATGCAATTCAGTGCTCTGATTCATTTTTAACTCTTTATTTATAAGATTGATTGCTGCCCACTGAGCCCATTGTCTCTAAGGTTGATGCTGTTTAGGCAATGCCACAGCTTTCTCCTCAATCATCCCAAGCCTTTATGGCATCACATGCAGTGCCCTGCGGTTCCTCTCAATCTCCTGGAGGAGTTATTTGCTGCCCAGGTATCTTCTGCGGTATCTGTGGCATTATCTGCTTTTCCTATACTTATGGGAAATCGCAAGAGGAATATTAGAGATTCAGATAGTAAGGTTTCTGTTCCACCTACGGCTACACTAACTGCTTTTCCTCATAGGTTTGATGATGAGGATACGTCGGTAGCCTCTGAGGGTGAAATCTCAGATTCAGATGGTATAATTCCTTCATCTGATGCTGAAGTAGTAACCTTCAGATTTAAGCTTGGATACCTTTGTGTATTGTTAAAGGAGGTTTTGGCTAATTTGGAGCGACTCCGATACGTCTGTCATTATCAACCCTGCAGAATCTAGTAAATTTACTAGGATTCCTCTGTGGAAGTTTTTTCCTGTTCCAAACCGTGCTGACAGATTTTCACAGTAATGGAAGAAGTCAGGGATTCACTTTTTCCCTGTCTCCTGTCTTTTAAAGGATGTTTCCTGTTGCTGTCTCCATTAAATATCATGGAGCACAGTGCCTATAGTAGTAGGGCATTTCTACTCTGGCTAAGAGAACTACGATTCCTAGAGAGGGTAGCTGTTGTTTTCAGGATCAATGGACTAAGCGGGAGGCTTACATGGAAGTTTTGTATTGCCTGGGTCAAGTGCAGCATCCTATTGGTGGGGTGCCTTGTTTGATTCCAATTTGGTAGGGACTCCTTTGGAGGAGATCCAGAACAGATTTAATGTTCTTAAGCTAGCCCGTGGGGTGTTGTGGCTATATTCAGTGGATTTTCCTCTGAGTTTAAGCTTCTGGTGCTTCCTTCAAAGGGTAAGACCTTGTTTGATCCTGCTTTGACAGGAATATTTCTGATATTACGGATGGAAAAGGGTCTTTTCTACTGCAAGACAAGATGAATAGACATAAAACAGTTTGCCCCTAATCCGGGATCGGTTTCCAAGTGGGGGGGCTAAATCTCTCTGCTTGTCTTCAAACATGGATATGAGATGCCCCAGATAGGCTGTGGACATAGTATCTCAGGTTTTCTACATAGAATTCATACATTTTCTCCCAGATACAGGTTCCACCTCTCAATTTATCTGCAGGTCAGATAACAGTGAGATATTTTTGAAGTGAGTTTGGGACCTCTCTTCCCTGTGAGTGTTAGGTCCAGTTCCTGTAATGGAACAGGGTCTAGAATTCTATTCATTCCTGTTCGTAGTTCCTGAAAAGAAGGAATTTTTCGTCCTATGGTAGATCTAAAGTGTCTCAACAAATTTTTCTCTGGGTACCGTCCTTTCAAGGTGGAAACCAGGGGTTTCATTCTTCCTTTGGTTCAAAAGGGTCAGTTCATGGTGACATGTATTTTCAAGTTCCTGAGTTTTGCCTTTATGTCAAACACGTTCAGCTTGTGACTCTTCCCTTTTGCCTTGCCACGGATCCCAGAGGGGACTATCTTGGCAGGCATTTAGTTTCCAGGAATTGCTATCGTGCCCTTCCTGGACGTCATAATGGTTCAGATGCCATCTTTTCAACAAGCAAACTCTCATACAGAGATTTTGTTGTCTTTGCTCATTCCCACAGATGGGAAGTGAATCTGAAATTGAGTTCCCTTGTTCCAGCTACAGGGGTAGTTTTCTTAGAAACCATCTTAGTTTATCTCTGAAAATATGTTTTCAGAAAATAGAGGATTCTTTCCTCTTGTTTCTTTCGGTCCTCTTCTATTTGGCCCTTCAGTGGCTCAATGTATGGAGGTAATAGGTCTTATGGTTGTTTCATTGGACAATTATTCCTTTGCTCGATTCCATCTGAGAGTCTGATGTTATTCATGTTTAGATAGTGGACCGTGGATCTTGTGGCTCTGTGTCGGAGGATAGATCTAGATCTGTCAAAATGAGATTTTTCCCTGTGGATCAGAGAGGGGAATTAGTGATAGATCGCTCGCTTAGCTTATGAGAGGTAGCGGGATTGTTGCCCTCATTCCCCAGAATTTCTTGGTTTTCTCAGGAACATCTGTCTCTGGGCACATGCTCCCAGAGACCTTCCTGAGTAATAATGACCATGGTCACTTGCCTGTTGGGTGGGTGACTATGGACTTGAGAGGAGTCTGCTCTTCCCATAACCATCTTGGAGTTGAGAATGATCTACAATGCTCTGATGGCTTGACCTCAGTTGTCTTAACCAGTTTTTCAGGTTCTAGTTGAACAATTTAATCTCAGTGGTTTACAATAACCACCTGGGAGAAATCTGGAGTTCTTCGCCATGGTTGGCGTGGATTGTTCGGTGGGCGGATGCTCACATTAGTTTATTCACTATTCACATTTCAGGAGTGAATACCGGGAGCGGACTTCTTGAGCAGTCAGATTTTTCATCCTGGGGAGTGGGCTCTTCTCCTGGAGATGTTCTCCAGGTTAACCCTCTAATGGGGGGGTGCTGGAGTTGGAGACGGCAGTACGCCAAGCTTCCAAGTTATGTTAAAAGTCAAGAGATCAGCAGGCTGCTCTGTTAAATACCCTGACGGTTCTGTGGGATTTCAGTCTGACATCCCTGTTCCTCAGTTTGTTCTCCTTCCACGAGTCATTGCTCTTATCAAATGGGAGTGAACATCAGTATTATAATAGTTCCTGCATAGTCTCACAAGATCTGGTATTACAGACCTAGCAGAGATGTATTTCTTCCACCTTGGTGGTTGTTCCTGAGGAAGGACCTTCTATTTCAGGGTCCATTCTTTTATTGAACTTTTGTTTTCTCTGAAGCTTTCTGCTTGGAGATTAAATGGTTAGTTCTGTCTAAGTGTTTTTTTTTTTTTTTTTTTTTTAATCAGTCATTGAGACCATGATTCAGGCTCGCAAGCCTATTACTGGTAATTTTTACCATAAGGTATGGCGTAAATTTCCTGATTAGTGTGAATCCCAGGACTACTCTTTGAAGTAGGGTCAGGATTCCTGGGGGTTTTGCCTTTTCTCCGGGAAGGTCTGGAGGACAGTTTGTCAGTCAGTTTTCTGAAAGGTCAGATTTCTGCGTTATCCTTTTTTACACAGGTGTCTGGCGGATGAGCCAGACGTGTAATCTTTTTGTCAGACCCTGGTTAGTATCAGGCCTGTGATTAAGTCTGTTGCTCCTCTTGGCGTTTTAACCTTAGTTTTAAGGTTTTGCAGCAGGCTCAGTTTGAGTCATGGCATTCCTTAGATTTTGATTATTTTTATATTAGAAGTTTTTGCTATATCTTCTGCTCGAAGATTTTAGGTACTCTCGGCTTTGCAGTGTGATTCGCTTTATCTTATTTCGGATAAGGCAGTTATTTATCCTAAGTGGAAATTTTGTTTGGGAATTTGTTGTGCGTGTACAATTTGTTGTGCGTTCTTAATATTGTTTTCTCTGTATCAGAAAGCTACTGCTACTTCTCTTTTCTCTGGTCAAGAAGTTTATTTTCTTTATTTTTCAGACTGCGGGGCTGCAGTCTGCTAAGAGAGTTATGGCTCATAACACGAGGGCTGTCTCTTCTTTTTGGATTTTCACAGATGAAGCTTCTGTGGATCGGTTTTGCAAGGCTGCAACTTGGTCTTCATTGCATACTTTTTCAAATTTTTCAAATTTGTTTCTTTTGCCTCGACTGAGGCTTCTTTTTGGAGAAAGGTTTCAAGCGGTGGTGCCCTCTGTTTAGGTCTACTTGTCTTGTCCCTTCCTATTCATCTGTGTCCTCTAGCTTGGGAATTGATTCCCAACAGTAATTGATAAAACCGTGGACTCACCATATCTTAGGAAAGAAAACAGGATTTATGCTTGCCTGATAAATCTATCTCTTTCCGGATATGGTGAGTCCACGGCCCCGCCCTTTATTTCAAGACAGTATTTTTACTTAACCTCAGGCACCTCTACACCTTGTGTTACTCCTTTTTTTCTCCATTTTCCTTTGGTTGAATGACTGGGGGCTGTTGGAGGGGAAGTGATACTTAACAGCTCTGCTGTGGTGCTCTTTGCCGCCTCCTGCTGGCCAGGAGGGGTATTCCCAACAGTAATTGATGAAAACAGTTGACTCACCATATCCGGAAAGAAATAGATTTATCAGGTAAGCATAAATCCTGTTTTTCAATTGTTCCCTCTTCTTTATGCATTGGGAGTTCCTGAAAAGCTTGTAAATTAGAATCACAGGTTTAAAAAACATGCCAATGCTTACACAAAATCCTGTGTACCGTCTTACCAACATCGTATTTGGTTACAAAAATAACCATTTTGTACTTTTATTGTGTAAACCAAGTATTTTCATTTGGATTCCTCACCATTACCAAAAAAGTTCTTAGTTTTAATGTCCTAAAGAATTTAAGTCCTTGCTTAATTAAAAATAAATTGCATGACTGTTCAGTACAAAAGGACAAAGTTTGATCCTTGGACCTATTGTTTCAGTGATGGTAATGAGGTGTCCGTAGTAATAATAAAGAGCATCTGCTGCTGTGAGTAGGAGCTTTTTTCTCCATGTTGTTCCGGTGCTTCCTGTGTCATTTGCCCCCTCTTGTGTTGCCAAATCTCCTTCCGTTCACATTGTGTCAGTGGAGGAACTCTTTGAGCTGGAGCCAGTGTATATTCTGCATGTGCGACAGTTTCTCAAAGCGGAAATATCAACCCCTTCCCTTCTTGCTGAGTCCCATACCCAACAATATACTGTTCTGGCATTGTAGTCATCCAGGAATTTTTGAAAAGCTGGTGTATTCCAGAGAAACATATGTTGGATATTCGAGGACTGTACAAACTATTTTCTTCCCTTAAGGGCTAAACTTCATATTGTAACCTCTTTTGTTGCCCAACGATTATCCACCCCTTACATAAAATATATGGTGGGTGAACTGTGCGCTAACAGTTTTTCTATACTTTATGTATGTCGCTGTGATTATTGGTCTTTTTTTATGTCCTTTTTAACAATAAATATTTTTAGCATTTCCTGGAGTTCCTGTGTATGTCCAGGCAACCGTGGGGCTTTAAACCTGACACCTATATACTAAGAGCTGAGTTACAGCCCACTGTGTACCTCTCTCAACAGACGTGTTTTTCCTGTTTACTTTGGAGGTCATATATGTGGAATATACAGATTTGGTTTACACTTGACGGCCTTATCATTGATCCTATACCTTGTACTAAAAGCATTGTTTGCTTTATTGTTTTCTATTTTTGTCTATACTTTGTGTGTTGATCTTATATTTTCTATATCGTGATCTTTAATGGTCTTCCAGAGTTACAAAATTTGTGTATCCACATTTTTAATAAATTGGCCAACCTCCTCAAGTAATATATTGTGGAGCTTTGTACATGAATTCCTCAGCTGTTTCTTTTGGGTGACCATTTCGTTTTGCAAACACTCCGCGAGTAACACCATTATATCGAAGGAGCACTTTATTATTATTATTATTATTATTATACTTTATTTATAAAGCGCCAACATATTCCGCAGCGCTGTCCATGGGTTCAATTCATTTAAATAAAACAATGATATAAAACTTGTAAGAGACAAGACAAATTTTTACAAACACATACATGGGGAAATTAAGGGCCCTATTCTAGAATGGTAGGAGGTTGAGAAACAGGAGGTGAGGACTGCAAGATTGAGAAAGATGTTAATGCAGAGTTAGATGAGGGAAATTTTAGCTAAGTGAAATTCATTTATTACTGAGTTGGGTGGTAGGCTTTTCTGAACAAAAAAGTCTTCAGGGAGCATTTAAAAGAAAAAAGATTAGGGGAAAGCCTGACAGCACGAGGGAGAGTGTTCCAGAGGGTAGGTGCAGCACAACAGAAGTCCTGCAGTCTAGCTTGGGAAGAGGTGATAGTCGAAGATGCAAGGAGCAGGTCATTATTGGATCTTAGTGGGTGGGCTGGAGTATACTTATTGATTAGAGAGGATAGGTAATGGGGAGCGGCGTTGGTGAGAGCTTTGTATGTAAGGGTGGGAATTTTGAATTTAAGTCTGCTGTGAATGGGGAGCCAATGAAGGGACTTGCAGAGAGGTGCAGCAAATACAGAGCGACGGGAAAGGTGGATTAGCCTGGCAGAGGCATTTAGGATGGATTGAAGGGGGGAGAGGCGGGAAAGAGGAAGGCCGATAAGTAGGTTATTGCAGTAGTAAAGTCTGAAATAACCAGGGAGTGTATTATTTGCTTTGTGGTGTTAGCGCTCAGAAAAGGGTGAATCTTGAAAATATTACGTAGGTGGTTGCGGCAGGATGAAGAAAGCGATTGGATGTGGGGGACAAAGGATAGATTTGAGTAAAGTGTAAGTCCGAGGCAGTGGCAATGGTTAGATGGTGATGCTGTCTACAGGGATGGAAAAGGCAGATATCGACGTAGAGCTTGAGGGGGAGATTAGAAGGAGGTCAGTCTTGGACATGTTAATCTTTAGGTGGTGAGAGGTCATCCAGAAAGAAATACCAGATAAGCACTTATTTAGGATCAAGCCTAGGGATAGTGCAGTTAGAAACTGCTTCTGATATCAATGATACAGGGCTTAACACAGTCCTGCCTGACAAGCTCGACTTAGGGATTAGCGTAACCGGATTTGTTAGTGCGGCAGCCTGGCGACTGCCCAGGTAAGTAAAGCACTGACAAGTCAGCATGGTTGCAAATAAAGTTTTCTAAGCATTGTAGTTCTTTCTGTCATACAAATGGTTAATAAGTCTTTTAATGAACTTCTACATGTCAATAATCCAACATTATTGTATCATTAAATTACTTTGTGGTGATATTTTTGCATTAACATTTTCATTACAATATTTTGAGGACAGTATGACCTAGACACATTTTTGACCTGGAGGAATTGTGATGTTTTTTTTTTTCGTTTTTACAGCAATATCTATAGAATTAGTGCATCAATTATTTTATCTAAATTACTGTGATTTTGTATATCCATTGCAACCTAAAAAAAGCTTATATTAGCAACATTTATAGAACACAGAAGACAAAGAGAGTTTTTAATAGCAGATAAAAACAGAGGACCATCACATCTGTCATGTTGCTTTCTGAAGTATAAGGTTAATACATTCGTAGCCTTATGCATATCAAAAGCATTCTTCATCTTCATCTTATAGGAAGTCAATTCTATGATCAACCACCCTTTCTGTAAGGACGTGATTCCACAAATTACTTAACCTACAGTCCTCAAATTTGACATTATGGCTCGAAGTTCGGAGTTTCTCCTACCATCCTCTTCTTTATTCAATTCTGAATAATGCTTGAAAGTTTCTATCATATCACCTCTCCCTCTATTATTAGCTATGTATATTTCAGTATATTTTTAAACCATGTTCCTACTATTTCAGTAGACCTCTCTTCAGCAGTTTCTAATTTTAATACCCCCTTCTAGAGACTGTTTCCTTAACTATAACTCATATTAAAAATTATTCCTAACTAGTGAACTATAAAGTGGCAGAAA
This sequence comes from Bombina bombina, assembly GCF_027579735.1. NCBI lineage: Eukaryota > Metazoa > Chordata > Amphibia > Anura > Bombinatoridae > Bombina > Bombina bombina. The sequence continues at coordinate 357,524,726 of NC_069503.1, read as the reverse complement.
CACAGTTTATATGCTGCTTATAACTCTCTTTATAGCAGTGTTTCCCAAACCCAGTCCTCAGGTCCCTTACTCAGGCCAGATATTTATTATATCTTAACTAGAGCACAGGTGAAATAATGCTAAAAAATAATGCCACTCAAATTGCTGTATATAGTAGCATTCCTCAAATTAATCATTTTATCTGCACAATTAGTTGTAAAAAAAATTGTATTCATCCTGAAGCAGTCTATTTCCTTATCTTTTTGCACAACTCTACAATATCATCTTGAGTCTTACTCTCCCTTTCTTCTATCCAAAGAATGTTTGTTTTGTCTCCAGTTTTAATTGACTGTGCTATCTTCCATTCTTTTTGAAGAAACTGCGTAGTTAGCAGTTTTTTTTTTTAGTTTTTTTTTTATTCTCCATATGTCCACAGCTTTATCTGAATGAGTCTGTATTTCTTATACTCTGTATTTACAGCATGTGCTACTTCTCTGGAGAACCCTATTATATAGTTGAATTTAAAATGGCATTCTTCAAATGTTCACACTGTTCTTGTGCTTTAGTAGTCAATGTCTGACCTTTTAAAGAATTGCAAAGGTATTTCCCACAAGTCAGCCTATCTAAAATGTAAAATCTTAGTTGAGCAGTGTCTGTATGCTAAACCATACTATCTGATGACCACCATGTACACATCTGAGACGTATTAAAATTATTTTGGATATAATTTAGGAACTCTTTCTTTTTTTTTTTTTTTTTTTACCTGGAGTCTGTTTGTAGGACATTCTCCTTTGAGCATTAAAGTGACAAAAATATAAAAATTAAACAACTTTCCAATTTACTTATATTATATATTTGCTTTTTTCCCTTGCTATCATTTGCTGAAGTGCATACCTAGGTAGCCTCAGGAACAGCAGTGCACAACTATGAGCTATCTGGTGATTTGGTGGATGCACATATATTTTTCTTGTCATTGGCTCACCAAATGTTCTCAGCTAGCTCCCCATAATACATAGCTGCTCCTGAGCATACTCTTCAACAAAAGATACCAGGGGAATAAAGCAAATTTGATAATAGGAGTATATTGAAAAGTTGTTTTAAGTAGCTCTATTTGAATCATGAAAGTTTAATTTTGACTTTACTATCCCTTTATGACAATTGATCTGGTCATGTTAGGATGCTGTAAAGCACTTTACAACAACAAATCCATGACTCCCTGTTGTTTTATATAATAGGACACTGATATTTTTATTAGCACTTTTCAGTTTTACTGCTTTATGAGTGAATGTCTAATGCAATTAACATTTCCTGTTCTTTTTCTTCACAGCTTATTTCACTTTAAAATCTGCTTATACCACAATCTTCTCAGAGAGGGAAAAGCTGAAACATTTCTTAGAACATGAGTCATCCCAGTCTGCTCAGATCACCAGTCTAAAGAATGCCTTATCATCGGTAACATATTTATATTTATCATAGCTTGTCAATGTGTATAGAACTTCTGACATCAAATAGTACATTCACTATGTGTAACGTTTATATTTACTATATTTAAATCATATAAATCTGCAACTCAGCATATTAGAAATATTTATATAAAATGGTCTCAGCATTTATTTTTAGAGAGAAAATTCTTTATGATAAAAGACCTGTGTACAGTCATTTCCGAAGGCAAGGTCCAATGCTTTACAATAAAAAAATATCAATTTACTAGTGCCATAAACAAACACCATGGTATTATTTAGTACAAAGTACAGCATTCAGTTCATGGGTTCAAATGTAATCCATAAAATAAGGCACGCAAAGGCTGTTGATGAGCAAAGACATTTAAAACCATTAGAAAACTAAATTATTGTGAGCCATTTCTAGACCCTGATATGAGCCCTGACATCCAGGTTGGTGAATGATGGTAATAGGGGAAGACCGAGTGATGCTTGAGTTCTTCCAAGATTAATTACACTAAAACAATTAACTTCATTACAGTTAAGGATTCTGGGTGGGGCATGAAAGTAAGGTTAAGGGACACTGAACCCAAATTTTTTTCTTTCATGATTCAGATAGAGCATGCCATTTTAAGCAACTTTCTAATTTACTTCTATTATCAATTTTAATTCATTCTCTTGCTATCTTTATTTGAAAAAGAAGGCATCTCAGTTAAGGAGCCAGCAAATGTTTGCTTCAGTACCATGGACAGCACTTGTTTATTGGTGCTGACCAATCAGCGAGGACAACCCAGGTTGTTCACCAAAAATGGGCCAGCATCTAAACTTACATTCTTGCTTTTCAAATAAACATACCAAGAGAATGAAGAAAATTTGATAATAGGAGTAAATTAGAAAGTTGCTTAAACATGCATGCTCTATGTGAATCACAAAAGAAAATTTTTGAGTACAGTGTCCCTTTAAGTATTGCTTCTCTGTTAACATCTCAATCCATTTTATACACACCCCCTGCAACAGGTATAAGGGTCGATCACAATCTATCGGATGAGGCCTTTTTTGTCTGTTGTTTTTCTGTCTTATAAGCTCATTTTTCAATTCCATACGATCACAATACAGTATTTTCCGCTATTTCCTTTTTCCGCTATTTCCTGCAACCATGATCATGTTTTTGGCTCCTTTATAAAAGTTCTATTTTTAATATGGGGGCAAAATGTTCTCAGCAATCACAATCTATGTTCAAGAGACTTTTCAATGACTTTCGAGACCAGTTTTGATTTTTCACATTCAAAACCTCAAGGTACTTGATAAAGCCTCAAAATTGCATTTTGGACATCTTTGCAAGTATTCCAAGGCTACTTGGAATCATTCTATTATATTGCACATTCTGAAAATTGCAATGGGAGACATTTTACTGGTGAATTAGCATACATGGTATTGATTCATTAAAGCTCTATTCATCACTATTGTATAGTCCTTCAGCAGTGGCTGGGGCATACTTTTACATATGTACCTGTGTTGAGTACATGCTATCCTGTACAGCTAAGGGGCTATACAGGAAAAGTGAGATCAGGTCCCCAACATCTACAAATGGTGTGTAGCAAGTCACACTTGCACTGTTCTGATTGTCACTAACAAACAAGTGTCTTCATAACTGCCCTTTAAAACGAGATGCATAATAGTGGGCTCAAAAAGAACCTATTGTAATTTGAATCCATCCTCACCTGCAACCCTCGCAACATGGTATCTGCATAGAAGATGTTCAAGCAACGATTACGCCTTCATGATCCTGTTATTATAGGGGATGTGTCACTGTCACGACAGTGCCTCCTTGCGCCTGCATTATTGAACTGAAATTCATGAAGGTGCGATCCTGTTTAGTAGTTTAATAATGTAGGTTACCATGTCTTAATGATGCCATCTTAATAAAACTAGAATGTGTTAGACAATTCTATTTGTATCTTTCTAAAAAATGTAGTTGTTCAATGTGTTCCGTACGAAGCTAGTTATAAATATATATGGTGTATGTAAGTTCGATTTTAATATATATAAATATTACACTTATTTCACATTTCAAAATAGCAATATTCTTTGCATTTATTATGTTTGATGGTGTCTAATGGCCTTACCTTATGCTTATCTCCCTATAAATCTGACACATTTTATATATCTAGCTATGCATAATATATGCTGTTCATTTTTATTTCATAATTTGTTTTGCTTCAGTGGTTAGCTTTAAAGGGACATGAAACCCAATTTTTTTCTTTCATGATTCAGATAGAGAATACAATTTTTAACAACATTCCTATTTACTTCTATTATCTAATTTGCTTTATTGTTTAGATATTCTTTGTTGAAGAAATAGCAATGCACATGGGTGAGCCAATCACACAAAGCATCTATGTGTAGCCACCAATCAGCAGCTACTGAGCCTATCTAGATATGCTTTTCAACAAAGGATATTAAGAGATTGAAGCAAATTAGATAATAGAAGTAAATTGAAATGTTGTTTAAAATTGCACGCTCTTTCTTAATCATGAAAGAAAAATATTGGGTTTAGTGTCCCTTTAATTGTATTTCTGATGTAATATTTATGCCTATATATACAGGCCTACCTTGGAGATATTGCGGGGTCGGTTCCAGACCACCACAATAAAGCGAATATAGCAAAAAAGTGAGTCACACTTATTTGTTTTGTTTCCCAGTGCATATAAAAGTTACATTTACACTGTGCTGTAGTCTATTAAGTGTGAAATAGCATTATGTCTAAGAAAACAATGTACATACCTTAAATTAAAATAATTTATTGCTAAACAATGCTAACCATCATCTAAGCCTTCAGTGAGTCATACATTTTTGCTGGTGGTGTTTGTATATATAGTTGTGTATTTATGTGTTTATTTGTGAAATAGCTCCGATAGACTTGCTCGACACAGGGTTGCCACAAACCTTCAATTTGTAAAAAGAGCAATATCTGTGAAGCACAATTAAATGAGGTATGCCTGTATATATAATGTGCGTGTGTGTGTATATATATAAAGAAAAGTTCATAGGCATATGCACTCCCACCAACCGTTCAACTGCCAGGGTGCTTTCAAAGTATTCAATGCCTTTATTAGTTTGTTTGTTTGGAGTTTTCAATTGTCAGAGGAAGGGAAGTCTGATTGAAGTCTGAAGCCCAGCGAGTGCTTTTCCTGTTACATTTTTATATATATATATATATATATATATATATATATATATATATATATATATATATTTATTATATATATATATATATATTATATATATATGATCAATCAAAGAAAAAAAGGGAGGAGAGGTAGGGAAACAGGGAAAAGGGAAAAAAAAGGGAACAGAATGCTCTATGCCAGCACAAATCAATTACACTAAATAATGGATATAAGCCCTACAGGCCGGTGTCTGACTAATGTCACTAGGGAAATAGAGAGCCCCTCCTAATCTATAAGCATAGACATCAGACATAAGTATATAGCAAAATTACATATAAATTTAAAATATCAATAATATAAAAGAACAAGTATGTATCAAAAAGTGGTAATAGCAAGAACAACCTAACTACCAATGGCCATTAGAGCTCAAACCCAATCAAGTGATATAATGGATAACCTTTGATATCTAAAAGATTGTGTATCCAGGGGTGCAAGGGGGCATAAATTGTATCATAAATAATTAAAGAAAAAAATAGGATAGAAAACAAAGAGAAAAACAGTATGCCCTATGCCAGCACTATCCATCAAAAAAGATAAAGCTATCAGTGCAGGGTGTGGTGGCTACTGGTCCGAGAGAAACAAGCCCCTCTCCCATAAACACTATGTTGCTAGCAGATGAGTTACAAAAAATACTATTTATTAAACAATTCATACATATGAAATTAAAACAACAAATGATTAGTGCCTATATAAAAATAGTACCTATGCACCAATGGCCATTGGGAAAAACAAAAGTCCCCTTTTAAGGTAAAGAGCTCATAAAATGAATGTAATGGTGAAATAAAGTGACTGATGTCTGTGTCTTTGAGCCTTCACAGATTAGTATAGGATAGCTCATATAGTGATCCTATATGCTTATTTCAATCCAGAGTCTCTTCCAATAAAGTCCATACAAGAAAACACACGGTACTCCAAGCAATAGGCAGTAAGCACATGGATAGCGAGTGTGAAACAGCAAGCAATATCAAAGAATGTTAGTTTGTAGGGTAGCAGTTCATGCAATACACATAGACAGGTGAGCGGTGAAGCGGCAAATAAGCAGTTCATTCAGTACAGACCAGCTGTGAATACAAGCATCGGGTGCAAATTTCCAAATCACAACTGGGTATTCTCACTTGCATTGTACAACCTACTGAGGGCTTGCCCTCGCCTAAGGGACCCTTATAGTAAAGCGAGAAAACAGGTTAGATCTAACCAGTCTTCATAGTGGTGTGGTATCCATATGTGTGGTGATCCGATCACGGCTATCCAGGTCATTGGAGCTTTAAGGCTACTTCCCCTGTATGTGCTATATATGCTCTGTCTCCATAGATAAATTGTTCTTGCTGATCCTTGCAGCTTGGTTAGTGTGGTCGGTATGGCAGGCAGTCTCCCAAACAGTCAAAGTGAATCAGGACACTCGACTGGCCTAGCCGAGGTAGTAAAACAAAGTAACGCTACACGTGTTTTGCTGCTGGGGATACTCTATGCAGCTTCTTCAAGGTGTAACTTTCCTTGTGGTTTGTATATAAGATCCATACTTCTAAAACACTGGGATACACTGATGGTAGACCCAACTCTTAAGACAATAGTGGGTGAGACACCATTGATGACCCAAAGAAGGTCACCAAACCTACGGGATAAACTAGTGCATAGTCACTTTAGAAACTCTGTCAAGGATCAGAATTGGCTCCAAAATTACCAAAAGAAAGATGGCAACTTCCCATGTGGGAGATGCAGTGTCTGTTAGAGCATCCAAAAAGGCAACAAAGTTATAGATGCCCAGGTGACGAACACACAATAATTGGCCATATTAATTGTAGGAGTGAAAGACTAGTCTATGCAGTATCATGTTCGTGCCCACAATTCTACATGGGAAAAACCTATAGAGAGCTAAAAGAAAGGGTAAAAGAGCATAGGAGGGATATTAAAAATGAAAATCTGATAGATAGCAGTTTGGCAAGACACTACTTCAAATGCCACAATAGCACTGCTGTTGGTTTAAAAGCTATGGGCTTGGAATTGATAGATCTGCAAGGAAGAGGTGGGGACTTAGATAAACGATTACTTCAGGCTGAATGCAAATGGATCCACAATATTGATACCCTGAAACCAAAGGGTCACAAATGCTCGTGCCAGATCACAAGTTCAGTAATGTAGGCACAGGCCCTTTCAAAAGGCACTCTCATGAACAAGTTTGAACTTAGTGTACATGGAGGCATGTCCCCTATAAAAACCTGTTCATAAATGGCACAATCTTGTATAAGGGTCTTTTAGGAAGATACATAGCAAGGCAGTGGGGTCTCCTTCTATCCCCCCCCCCCCTCCCCCCTCTAGCTTTACTCCAATTTCTGACTTTTCTATCACGGACGGCAGCGTCACCATCTTTCGATCACCCCAAGTCTGCTGCCTTGGAATTACACTTGACTCCAATCTGTCCTTCATTCCCCATATTCAATTCCTCTCTTCATCCTGCCGCAACCACCTACACCAGTGTTTCTCAACAGCCGGGCCGCGGCCCACTACCGGGCCGCGACGGCCCTGCTGGTGGGCCGCGACCCGACATTGCCTCCAGACACTCGCTCTGACAGGCCGCCTTTACACATCTCCTAAATTTTGGACGGGCCTGTCAGAGTGCCACTGCGCATGTCAGTTTGCGCACTGTGAGCATGTAGCGGCGGGCGGGCGCACTGTGACCGGGTAGAAGCGGCTGGCGGCGTGCAGAGCGTGAAGCATCAGCTCACAGGTAAGTAAGCCCACTGACACCAATGACATAATTACGGCCACTGACACCAATGTATATATTTAGGGCGACCACTGGACACCAATGTGCATTTGTAAACTGTGTGTGTGTATATATATATAGAGAGAAAGAGAGAGGGGGAGAGAGAGAGAGAGAGAGAGAGAGAGAGGGGAGGAGAGAAAGAGACTGTGTATGTGTGTATATATATATATATATATATATATATATATATATATTTCTTCCAAACCTACTGCAACCCACTCCCGATGCTTACCGGGCCCTGGACCGGTCCGGCTAAAACTTACCGGGCTCTGAGGTCACTTAGGTTGAGAACCACTGACCTACACAATATCTACAAAATTTGGCAATTTCAGAGCACCAACACCACTAAGCAACTAATCCACTCCCAACTTGACTACTGCAATAACCTACTAACTGGCCTTCCTCTCTCCTGTCTCGACCCTTTAAATCCATCCTAAATCCCTCTGCTAGGCTAATCCACCTTTCCCATGGCTCTGTACCTTCTGCACCTCTCTGTGAGTACCTTCACTGGCTCCCCATTCAAAGCAAAATTCGATTAAAATCCTCACCCTGACATACAAAGCCCTTACCAATGCTGCCCCCCACTACCTGTCCTCACTAATCAATAAATAAACTCCAGCCCGCCCCTAAGGTTCAGCAATGACCTGCTCCTTGCATCTTCTAGAGATAAAAAGGGAAAACTGTAGTGTAATGTATCAATGCAAACATTCATACTCCTGTGACAGTCAGCACAAACATGATAATTTATTTACTGGCCTGTTCCAGGAGATTCCCAAATGTTGTTATATCCCAAACTAATAGTTAGTGGATCAAACGGCTTACCATGTATACAGCAGCTTCATACAGCTGCATCTTCTACCAGCACCTCTTCCCACGCTGGACTGCAGAATTTCTCTTGTGCGGCACCAACCCACTAGAATGCACTTCATCATGCTGTCCACTTTATTCTAATCTGTCCTCCTTTAAACGCTCCCTAAAGACATTTTTTTTTCAAGGAAGCCTACTACCCAACTCAGTAACAAATTAATTACACTTACTTAATAATTGCCATCATCTAACTCTGTACTAATTGAATTCTCACCTTTTTCAGCCTTCACCTCCTGTTTTTCACCCTCCTACCCAACCCTTCTAGATAGTAAGTTCCGATGGGAGTTCGGACCTCAATTCCTCCGGTATTTTTTTGTTAAATTGTGTTTTCTTTTAAAAATATTGTATCGTTGTTGTACTCTTATCATTTGTACTTATGGACATCACTGCAGAATTTGTTGGCGCTTTATAAATAAAGTATAATAATAAAATAAAAATAATACAAAGAATGTTAAAATCCAGTAAAATAAGATTTTGTGTGTTTTATATAGATACTCAGTCCCCATTTTGTTTTCAGTTCACAACAAACCTAAATAGGGTTGCCAGCTGTCCTCCATAAAAATACTGGACAATCTGTAGGTGACTAGTCAGAATGGTCTGTGGGATTACTCAGACACCTCCACCTAAACTCTACCTTAGACCCCTCTCTTGATCCTAACATATATATTTCTTTCATTCCATGAGCCATTATTCCTAGGAAATACCTCTCCTGACCACAAGGAGGAGGAACATACTTCCAAAACTCCATGAGCCCTTAAAACTAGACGCAGTAATTTCCTGAAAGTTTTAAGTCCAGTAATGTGGGTGCCTAATAGGTGAGTATAGGGGGGGTTTTTGTAAGCACTTACTTAGCCTATAGACTGCTTATAGGTACACATTGCCAGTGGACTGTTGTGACAGGCAGGATTTTGTAATGTGCTATTAATTTTACGCTTTACTGGTATTTGCACTTGTCAGATTTTTTAACATAGTTATCCATATTTTTTTTTGAATTAAATTTTATTGAGGATTAAAAAATAGACATACAGGAATCCCATTGTAACATAACAAAAATATACGAGCAATCTGTTCCATAATAATGAAATGACATATGAGCAAATAGGTACATAAATGTAGAATAAAGCGGAGCACAATAACAAAGTCAACTATCTAAGTAGTACTTGTAAAATAGAATAAAAAAAAAGAAAAGTCAAATACTAATCCTCATTTTTCCACCTCCATAACACAAGTGAGGCCCCTGTTGAACCTCCAGCACATTTAATATGAAAAATAACAGGAGGGTTACTTTTATATAAGGTCCCTTTTGGACCTTTTGAGTAGTATTGAAACATATTAGTCATAGGTATGACCTATATATCTAGCTTATATGATAAATATAACTATCAACAACAGGGGAAGGGGTAATATTAAGGTAAGAAGCTTAATAAAATTGATATATATATATATGAATCAGGTGACATAAAAGTACATAGAAGAACAGCTGTCTCTGATCAGTAACTTGTGGTAGGCAAAAATGTTATCCTGCTTGATGAATACGGGATATAAGATATGACAGTATAATAAACTAGGGTAGAAACATCAAGATTGTAAAATATTCTTTATGTATTATCCACACCTGGAGTCAAATATTGAAATAGGTTGTGGCATTATTCACGAGTCATAAGATCTCATATTACCTATAGTAATTAATATATTTATTTGCTTCTTAAAGGGACATTAAACACTTTGAGTTGGTAATATAAAATCATAAATTGTATATATAAAACAGCTCTGCAATATACTTTCATTATTTATTTTGTCCTCTTTGCCTGTAATTTCATTCTGAAATTGTGAGCTTTTCAGTTCCTGTTAGAAATGGAAGTGCAGAACACTGTTAAATCTAGCACAACCATTGGCTGCACACTCTAGTGACCTATTTATAACTGTCTCTAATTGGCCACAGCAGAGAAGGTAACACAAGTTACAACATGGCAGCTCCCAGTGTTTTATAGACACTAAAACTTTACACTTATTTTGTCACTTTTTAAACAACTAATGAAACTTTAAAAAATACATCTACATGTTAGTCATGGACTAATCTTTTCTTTGAATGTATCATTCTATCTAGCATGTATTTAGTGTTTAATGTCCCTTTAAGTGTAAAACACGTGCCTGTAAAATTAAAGGGAGAGTTTTCTTGGAATCTGCGTTCCTATGTTTATCAAATAAACAAACAAACAAATAGAGAGGGTGGTGCTAAACTTACGGGAGCTATAGTTGTGGCAAGATAGGAGTATAGAAACTAGATGGAGGCCACTGTGCTGGGTTTTCTCTAATCCCTAGAGAGATATATGTATATTGCATCGAGTATATAAATATATTTGTATGCAGATCACAGTAAGCCCCAACCTGAGTCAAATTTACCTAATGGAGAATGAACCAGTGGGAACAAATAAAGCCATTTCAACAAACCAGTACACATAATAAATAATTTGTTAAGTAAGTGTGGTACTAGTAAGACCTCCTTGAACTATATTGCATCTTATATCATTACATATAGTTGGTAGTACAACAAAAGTGTGGTATCAACCAGGGCCGTCTTTAATATTGACTGGACCCTGGGCAAACATTTTCTTGGGCCCCCGCCCATGCAATTTCGCTCTCCACCCCAACATACCAAAAAACAACTAAATCAATTTAATTTATATATATTGTACATGTACACACAAGCACACACATGTACACACAAACACACACTACAGAGCACACACATGTACACACAAACACACTACAGAGCACACACATGTACACACAAACACACACTACAGAGCACACACATGTACACACAAACACACACTACAGAGCACACACATGTACACACAAACACACACTACAGAGCACACACATGTACACACAAACACACACTGCAGAGCACACACATGTACACACAAACACACACTGCAGAGCACACACATTTACACACAAACACACACTACAGAGCACACACATGTACACACAAACACACTACAGAGCACACACATGTACACACAAACACACACTACAGAGCACACACATGTACACACAAACACACACTACAGAGCACACACATGTACACACAAACACACACTACAGAGCACACACATTTACACACAAACACACACTACAGAGCACACACATGTACACACAAACACACACTACAGAGCACACACATGTACACACAAACACACTACAGAGCACACACATTTACACACAAACACACACTACAGAGCACACACATGTACACACAAACACACACTACAGAGCACACACATGTACACACAAACACACACTACAGAGCACACACATGTACACACAAACACACACTACAGAGCACACACATGTACACACAAACACACACTACAGAGCACACACATGTACACACAAACACACACTACAGAGCACACACATGTACACACAAACACACACTACAGAGCACACACATGTACACACAAACACACATGTACACACAAACACACATGTACACACAAGAGAGCAGTGTCTGCAGCTGCACAGATGTGCAAATCCTCACGTGCCTGCCGCTCCAGCTTTCTGCTGCATGCGCCTATAGTCAGCCCTACCCAGAACAATCCCCACCATCAGAGCAGTTACCTGCTAACAGTGGTAACCTCAGCAGGACCTTTTCTTATGCAGTGAGATTGGCTGGATGCCGAGTTTGGGCTTAGCATTCAGTGCTGCACAGTGCACACCTAAAACAGCACACAGCACTAGCTTGCCATGTCACATGACACCGGCATGGTCTGGCACAGATTCTCACAAATAAATATAAGCAGAAAACTTTTGACTGGGACAGTATCATGACTGACATCAGCAGTCTAGCATGAACCAAAAAAAAAAAATATTATTTTTTTTTAAGGACTTTTGGGCCCCACAACAAAGACTGGGCCCTGGGCAGCTGCCCCTTTTGCCCTGTGTTAAAGACGGCCCTGGTATCAACAAATATGAATCTATTAGCATCAGTCATGTAGTGTTGAATAGTAGGAGTATAGAGCAGGTTCTACTGGGGTCACTCTAAATCTTTATATAGGGGTATCATGAGGACCTAAGTCATTCTGAAACCTATAAAAAGCTAAATATAGTCTAAGCATATGAAACTATACCTAGTCCTTGACTCCCATCTAGTGGTGAGAATTTGTGTAATCATCTTATACCAGGGTGATAAATTTTTAATCTGCCCTCAGGCTTAATACATTTCAACTTAAATTATAAATGGGAAAAGGAACCCTGCCCTAATATCTGCACCGTCCCCCACTAGGCTTCCTGGCTAGTTTTCCCTAGTTTTCCCAAAAGGGTAGAATATAATATTATCCATACTTGTTAATCCATTTTTTATAGGCATATATAAACTAACTATTTATTGGTGCAGGATCAGGTCCATGAGAATTATATCCCTGAATAAATAGCCACTGCTTTAACATATAATAAATTATATGGGAGATAGTTTAAACATTTAACCACATTTGAAACTGGACAAGTACGTTGCGAGAAATACCAGCTTATGATCTTAACCCCTTAATGACCACAATGTACCCTGTATGTCACTGGTCGTTAAGGGTTTTTTCAGGACATAATAGCACAAGTCTAGCAAGAACACGCTATTAATGCCCTCCCTCCAGCAGGCTTTGTGGAATAGAGCATTCTCAACGCTGGTGGCAAGACCGCGCTATAAAACAATCACGTGCCAAAAAAAGGCCAGCGACATACAGGGTACGTCGCTGGTCCTTAAGGGGTTAACTTTACTAGAGATCTAGAATATATATAACAAAAACAACAAAAAAACAACTGGAGATCTGTGTATGCAGTATAAAGAGATAAAAGTAAAACACTGTGTTCCAAAGGCATAAATTCTATGCAATAAAATCTAAAACAGTAAACATAACTATATGTGTAGATCATCTGGGGTTCTCATCAACCTCAAGGAGCCTGGAGTAGCTGATCTCACAGTCTTCATGAAAATGTTCCTGCTATTAAGTGGGAGTTCAGATAGTTCTTAGGTTGCAGTTGTCCTCCTAAATAGGAGAGGCTCTGTTTGGTAAAAGACAGGTTCTTATCCCACGCCAGCTCTCTGGAGCAGTTGCCCCAAGAAGGGATCGTAGGGTTGTGCCAGAGCATAATGATCAGCCTCTTTAGTGCCCTGTTTATGTATCTCTTGTAGGGAGGCGATAAAGACAGATCGGTCTGTTGTGCGGGAATCCCTCAAAGACTAAAAGATGGCCACCCTAATAGAAGATTGATATGTGATGGTCGGGTAGTAAGGGCCCTTCACTCCCGACCACTGCAAGGTAGATGCGTATGTTGGTATGGCCGATGTTCCGCTGCTAGCAACCACAAACTCTGCTTCGTCTTCGCTATAAAGACCTGCTCCCAGGGATCGGCCAAGTCCCACGAGGTCAAGTAATTTCTCGATGTGTACCTGCGTCCGGCAGCTTGTGTCTCGCTATCTCCTGGCATCCACACTGCTGAAGCCGATTTCAAAGGCTCGCCACTCTCCATGATCTCGGACTGGGGCGCATGATGCAAATACATTATGCATCTGGCCATCTCCCTCTCAAACTCCATAAGTAGGGCCTGTAGCAGCTCCTGGAGGTTCTCCATTTTTTCCATGTAGGCCGCAATGTTAGGCAGTCTTTTCAACGGCAATCTGGTTACACTGAAGAGCGTGGTATAGGGAAAAGTCTGCAAAGATAGCTGCTAAGTCTCTTCGGCAGTATTGTACGGTTCCAACTGCAACTAATTTTAAGAATTGATGATAAAATTAAAGTGAAAGTCTGGAGCTCCTCTAAATCACGTCTTGTCACATCAATACTCGGCTCTGCCCCCATATATATATTTTTTTTTTTACTTCGCACACGTATATTTTAAATTTTCTGTGCATCGGGCCTGGCAGGATATCGCATGTCAGTTTATTTTACACGCACATTCTTGTTTTTTATTTCCTTTGTGTGCTGCTGACGTGCATGTGTGGGCTTTTTAGCAAGCTTTGTTTTTTTCTCAAGCTATCACGGTTGTAAAATGTCCATCCAGGTAAGGAGAAGGGTTGAGAAGTGGTAAGAGACCCAGAATGTTACAACTAGTATAGTTCTATAGGAGAGATCAACAACAGTTCTTAGGAGAACTCAAAGAATAGTCAGAAAAGCCGGGCAAGTAGAGTTCCAAATTGTAATCCAGAGAGAGTGGTCAGAAGAGCCATAGGTCAGCAGGAGCTGGGCAATGTCAAAACAGAATCAGGAACCAGAAGAGTCGTCAGAAGGCAAAGCAGGATCAGCAACAGTAGACGGCAACCCGGAACAAGGGACAATGCAGAGACAAGGGTCAATGAGGAAGCCAAGGTCAACGTTCTAGTTCACAATGAAACAGAGGATTTATCAAGTGCCTTGAGGTGTTGAATTTGATAAGCCAAAAAATGGTCTCAAAAGGCTGTTAAAAAATGACCCAAAAAGTATTGAGATCTTTTCAGCTCCGTAGGTAAAATAGGGCTTTTACTGAAGATCCAAAAACCTGTTTGCGAGTGTAGGAATCCGCTTAAAACACACTGTTGTAATCACACGCCCTTTCAGCAGAAAACGCTGCTGCCAAAAGATTGTGATCAAGACCATTATATATTATATAATATTATGTTATATTTAAATATCTTAAATAAATGAATGCTGTAAAAACAATATTATAAAAATAGTTTTATGTTTATGATGCATGTCACTGTCTACGAGTAAGGGAGTGGAGAGTTCCGTTTATCAGCCAGTGGACAGTCTTTTTTTGTTTGTTTTTTGCTGCATACTTTTTTTTTCACATGCACACAGACATACACTTCCCCTTAGCTTCAATATTAAGAAGGAAAAATATTTTAACCTGATACTGTTATTTTATATGTATTAGAGCAGCTTTATTACAGTTCACTATACTGGCCCTTTAAGAAAACAAACAAATAGCATATTACTCACATGTACTGTACACCGTATTACAGTGCTGTAATGTAACTGCAGGGTGTAAAAAATCTTCTACAAATCTCTTCTGATTTAAGCTAAGGAGCCTCTGGAACGTATGTAATGTACATATATATCATAATTGCCAACTGTCCCTGATTCTCAGGGACAGTCCCTGGATTTTGTTGCTTGTCCCTTAATCACTCAGAGTGTCTAGGCAGAGACTACTTGCTGCACCTTCTCTGAGTGAATGATGTTTAAACTTCCACAACTCAGAAGAAAAAACACAAACCGCTCCTCCACACTAAGTAAGGAGCTGTACTGATTTGTTGTAAAAGAGGGGGGATTACTTGGCTACTACTGTAGATAATTTTATTGTTTGCATCTGCATTATTTAGTTAGACAGTAATATTATATTTTAGCACTCTGTATCGTCTGCAGCTTACTGATTTTAGCATGTTTTAAATATACATCACTTCCTACACACAGTGCAAAAATATGAAAATTTAGATTAAATAATTCAAAAGTCAATTTGCCCCCAACAGCTCACCCAGTTTTGTTTGCTGTTTCTCTCCTCCTGTTTATAGTAATTTGACGCACTGCAGCCTGGCTCCTCCTCTGCACCTCAGAGTGTCATTAGGAGTTAAGGATACCTTATGAAGCATTGCTGCTGGCTATTAGGACAGTGAATCTAATGTACAATAGATTTGTGTCACTTCAGGTCTGTGTGTCTTTAAGCACTCAGCTGAGCCCTGCAATAGTGTAATATGTAGGGAAGTGATACTATATAAGAGCTGGACTTAAAAATACTTGATTAGGAGATGGTTTGTTTCATTATAACTTTACTGCAATAGTTAGAGAATGTGTCTAGTTTTATGATCTTTTGGAAGAATTGATGACTGTTAATAGTAAAAATGTTGTAAATATATGCACATTTTATTTGTTTTAATTAGACACTTTAATACATTCTTGACTAGTGATGCAGACTGTTTCCGTTTACTGGTACAAATTCTAAAGTAAAGTCTGTTTTTGCATATTGCTTTACTTCATCTTACATCTCTTCCTATGATGTCTCTTACTGTGATTTCACTGAATATGAAAAAAGACTGCAAATTATGAAATTTAAAATTTGCAGGATGTCGCTTTCTATGGTTCGGAAATGTCTGTGTTTGCAATACTGTTCTGTCTAGGAAGCTTTACCTCTAATTTAAATGGTATAAATAAATATTTATTTCTAATGACACTGTGAGTCCACGGATCATCTTAATTACTGTTGGGAATATCACTCCTGACCAGCAGGAGGTGGCAAAGAGCACCACTGCAAAAGCTGTTAAATACTACTCCCCCTACCCACAATCCCCAGTCATTCTCTTTGCTTTAATCAGTTGCAAGGAGGGGTTACGTTAGGTGTCTGATTCTTCAATCAAGTTTATTTTTTAAGCAGAGCAAGTTTGCTCTGGTTTTCTTTGGGGTTTAGCTGTAGTCCATGTCAGTCTCATAAGTAGAGCAAGTGGTGGCTTTTAAGCATTTGGGAACTAATCCCCACTGGGCCTCCCAAGTAATTTTATGCTGCCCTTGGTTGAAAGTTTGAGTAAGTTTACTTAGCCTTTTCTTTTTTCCACAGGTCCATGTGAGGTAGGAAGCCCCTCTCATACCAAGTGAGCTGTCCTGCTGCCGGACAGATTTTTGAGGTAGTTCCTATTTCTTTCCCTGTTTTGTTATAGGAGAATTTGGCACTTTGACAGTTAATTCTTTCTAAATATACAATCAGCCTTCTAGGTTAACGGTTTATTGTATGGCAGTTTTGCAGGCACTGGGGATGTTTGGCTCAGTTTATTATGTTTTCACTTTGGTGTACATGTTTTTTGTTTGTGTATTAATGGCTACCGGGAGGTTTGTTAGGCCACACCCACAACAGGCGGGCTTATCTGAGATAGCAAGGGAGTTTTTGGTGCCCTTTTAGCTGTTTCCTGTTGTTCCTTGATGTTGCAGCTCTGTTGCATAGCTCCTCAGAGGTGGTTCAGCGTTCTCTCCAGTGCGGCTGTATGGGGGTCCGGATCATTTTCTGACTTTGTTTCTGGCAGCAAGGAGGTCAGGTAGACATTTCAGCAGAGCTTGTTGAGGTATGGAGGTTGCCTGTTGTTGTTTTTTTTTTTGTGGGGCTGTTGCTTTGTTTATATTTAAGTTTCTGTCTGAATTTCAGGGACTATAACGTTTGTGTCTCTTTTTGCTTTCATTTTGTGAAAAATTGTTGCTGCAAGATTTATTGTGTAGTTTATTTAAGGATTTTCTAGTTTAAAAAAAATAATAAAAAATAAATAAAAAAAAGTCTGTTTAAAATTTAAAGAGACAGTAACATGTTTTTGTTTTTGAATTTTTTATTGATTAAGGTTTTTTCCTTTGGAATAAGATGGACCAAGAGGCCCTGCAAACTGTTGCTTGTTCTCTATGTTTAAATACTAATGTAGAGCCTCGAATCCCTTTTTGTTCCTCTTGTACTGAGAGAACATTACATTACAAGGATAGACTTTTTGATTCTGAGCCTTCATTGTCTAAGGCGGATGTTGTTCAGCAGTCTCCTGTAATTCGTAGCTTTCTCCTCATATGTCCCAATCTTCTGCAGTGCTCTATGTTTCGTCTCCAGTTGGTTTTTCCTTGCAGGATATGGCTACCCATATATCCTCGGCAGTATCTGAGGCTTTGTCTGCTTTTCCTATGTTACAGGGGAAGCGCAAGAGAAAGTAAAAGGTTTCTGATTCTGTTGTAATTGTGTCTAGCGTTTCTTCTTATAAGTCTGTGGAGGAAGATACTTCAGTAGCATCTGAGGGTGAGAACTCGGATTCTGATTGTGTAAATCCTTCTTCTGAACCTGAGGTTGTTTCCTTTAGGTTTAAGCTGGAGCACCTCTGTTTGTTACTCAAGGAGGTTTTGGCTACCTTGGATGACTCTGAGGCGTCAGTCATGGTTATTCCTAAGAAATCTAGTAAACTTAATAAGTTTTTTGATGTCCCTTCCTCTGTGGAAGATTTTCCTATACCAGATTGTGTTTCAGATATTATTGCACAAGAATGGGAGAAGCCTGGGATTCCTTTTTCCCATTCTCCAATTTTTAGGAAGATGTTTCCTATTGCTGATCCTATTAAGGAATCTTGGCAGATGGTTCCTAAGGTGGAGGGAGCAGTTTCCAAACTGACTAAGAGGACCACTATTCCTATTGAGGACAGCTGTTCCTTTATAGATCCTATGGATAAGAAGTTGGAAGCTTTGCTTAAAAAGATTTATGTACACGAGGGGTATCAATGGCAACCGGCTGCATGTATCGCTATGGTTACTAGTGCGGCAGCATATTGGTTTGATGCATTGTCTGATTCTATTCAGCAAGATACTCCTCTTGAAGAAATTCAAGATAGAATTAAAGGGACTCTGAACCCAATTTTGTTCTTTCGTAATTCAGATAAAGCATGCAATTTTAAGCAACTTTCTAATTTACTCCTATTATCAATTTGTTTTTGTTCTCTTGCTATCTTTATATGAAAAAGAAGGCATCTAAACAATTTTTTTGATCAGACCCTGGACAGCACTTGTTTATTGGTTGGTTAAATGAATCCACCAATCAGCAAGAACAACCCAGGTTGTGCACCAAAAATTGGCCCGGCATCTAAACTTACATTCTTGCTTTTCAAATAAAGATACCAAGAGAATGAAGAACTTTTGATAATGGGAGTAAATTAGTAAGTTGCTTAAAATTGAATGCTCTATCTATATCACAAAATAAAAAATTTGGGTTCAGTGTCCCTTTAAGGCTTTGAAGTTGGCTAATTCCTTTAATGCAGATGCTTCTCTACAGGTCATCAAGTTGGGAGCTAAGATTTCTGGTTTTGCCATTTTAGCTTGCAGAGCTTTATGGTTAAAATCCTGGTCTGCGGATGTGTCCTTTAAGTCTAAGCTTTTGTCTATTCCTTACAAGGGTAAGACCTTGTTTGGGCCAGGTTTGGCTGAGATTATATCTGATATTATGGGAGGCAAAGGGCATTCTCTTCCTCAGGATAAAAAGAAATTAACAGAAGGGTCGGCAGAGTAATTTTCGTTCCTTTCGTAACTTCTCTGGTAAATCTTCCTCTTCTTCCTTCAAGCAGGAACAGTCCAAGCCATCTTGGAAGTCAAATCAGTCTTGGAATAAGGGGAAGTAGTCCAGAAAGCCTTTTACTGACTCAAAATCAGCATGAAGGGTCTGCCCCCGATCTGGGAATGGATCTTGTGGGGGGCAGACTCTCTTTCTTTGCTCAAGCTTGGGTTTGAGATGTTCAGGATCCCTGGGTGGTAGATATCGTGTCCCAGGGTTACAAACTGGAGTTCAAGAATTTTCCTCCCAGAGGCAGGTTTCTTCTCTCCAGGTTATCTGTAAACCTGATAAAAGGAGAGGGGTTCTTATGTTGTGTTCAGAATCTTGCCGACATGGGAGTGATAGTTCCTGTTCCGGTTCAGGAACAGGGTCTCGGTTTTTATTCTAATCTCTTAGTCGTTCCCAAAAAGGAGGGAACTTTCAGACCTAATTTAGATCTCAAGAGTGTAAACATGTTTCTCAGGGTTCCGTCTTTCATGATGCAAACTATTCGTTCCATTCTTCCTTTGGTTCAGGAAGGTCAGTTTGTGACCACAGTGGATCTAAAGGATGCATATCTGCATATTCCCATTCACAGGGATCATCACAGGTTCCTAAGATTTGCATTTCTAGACAAACATTTTCAGTTTGTAGCTCTTCCTTTTGGTCTGGCAACAGCTCCCAGAATTTTTTCAAAGGTCCTGGGAGCATTGTTGGCGATACTTCGATTGAAGGGTGTTGCAGTTGCTCCTTATCTGGACGACATTCTAGTTCAGGCTCCATCTTTTTAACTAGCAAACTCCCACACGGAGTTGTCTTTTCTGCACTCCCACGGTTGGAAGGTAAATTTAGGAAAAAGTTCCTCAATTCCGGCTACAAGAGTGGTATTTTTGGGGACCATTATAGATTCTCTAGAGATGAAACTTTTTCTGCCAGAAGCAAGAAAGTCAAAGATTTTCAATACGTGTCTTGCTCTTCAGTCCCTTCCTCGGTCGTCAGTGGCTCAGTGCATGGAGGTTATTGGTCTGATGGTTTCAGTCATGAACATCATTCAGTGTGCTCGGTTCCATCGCAGACTTCTGCAGTTATGCTTGCTCAGGCAGTGGAACGGGATTATGCGGATCTATCTCCAAAGATTGTTCTAGATCAGATGTCCATAGATTCTCTTCCATGGTGGTTGTCTCAGGATCTTCTCTCTCAGGGAACTTGCTTTCGCAGACCTACCTGGGTGATTGTAACCACGGATGCCAGTTTGCAGGCCTCACCTAGCTTCAACCCAGTTTATCAGGTTTCAGTCGGACAACATAACGTCAGTGGCTTACATCAATCATCAGGGAGGAACTCAAAATTCCTTGGCCATGACAAAGGTAGCCAAGATTACTCAGTAGGTGGAGATTCACAACTGTTGTCTGTCTGCTATCCATATTCCAGGGGTGGACAATTGGAAAGCGGATTTTCTAAGCAGACAGACTTTTCATCCGGGGAGTGAGAACTTCATCCAAAGGTATTTTCCAGCTTGATTCTCAGTTGGGGGCAGCCGGAGTTGGATCTCATGGCATCTCGTCAGAATGCCAAGCTCCCGAGGTACGGGTTGAGGTCAAAGGATCCTCAGGCTGTTCTGATAGATGCTCTGGCAGTTCCTTTGACTTTCAGTTTGGCATATGTGTTCCCTCCGTTTGCTCTTATTCCTCGGGTCATTGCTCGGTTTAAACAAGAGAGGGCATCAATGATTCTCATTGCTCCGGCGTGGCCTTGCAGAATCTGGTTTGCAGATCTAGTGGAGATGTTTTCCCTTCCACCTTGGCATCTTCCAATAAGGAAGGACCTGCTTCTGCAGGGTCCCTTCCTTCATCCAAATCTCGTTTCTCTGAAGCTGACTGCTTGGAGATTGAACGTTTGATTCTTTCTAAGCGTGGTTTTTCTGAGTCAGTCATTGAGACAATGATTCAAGCTTGTAAGCCTGCAACTAGGAAGATTTATTATAAGATCTGTTGTAAATATTTGTATTGGTGTGAATCCAAAGGCTACTCGTGGAGTAGAGATAGGATACCTAGGATTTTGTCTTTTCTCAAGGAGGGTTTGGAGAAAGGTTTATCTGCTAGTACCTAAAGGGTCAAATTTCTGCTTTATTTATTTTATTGCACAAGCGCTTGGTGGATGTGCCAGATGTTCATTCCTTTTGTCAGGCCTTGGCTAGAATTCGGCTTGTGTTTAAGTCTACTACTCCACCTTGGAGTCTTAATTTGGTTCTTAAAGTCCTTCAACAGGCTCTATTTGAACCTGTGCATTCTTTGGATATTAAGATGTTATCTTGGAAGGTTTTTTTTCTGGTGGCTATTTCTTCAGCATGAAGAGTTTCGGAGCTTTCAGCCTTACAGTATGAATCGCCTTTTCTTATTTTTCACTCTGATAAGGTAGTTCTGCATACTGCCTTTGGGTTTTCTTCCCAAGGTTGTTTCTGATAAGAATATTAATCAAGAGATTGTTGTTCCTTCTTTGTGTCCTAATCCTCCTTCTCATAATGAGCATTTGTTGCACAACCTGGATGTGGTTCGTGCATTGAAATATTTTTTGCAGGCGACTAAGGATTTTCACCAGTCTTCTTTATTTGTTGTCTTTTCTGGGAAGCGCAAGGGTAAGAAAGTTACGTCTACTTCTCTTTCTTGTTGGTTGAGGAGTGTTATTCGCTTGGCATATGAGACTGCTGGTCAGCAGCCTCCTGAGAGAATCGCAGCTCATTCCACGAGGGCTGTTTCATCTTCTTGGGCTTTCAAAGATGGAGCTTCGGTAGATCAGCTTTGTAAGGCTGCGACTTGGTCATCTTTGCATACTTTCTCTAAATTTTACAAATTTGATACTTTTGCTTCAGCAGAGGCTTTTTTGGGGAGAAGGGTTCTTCAAGCAGTGGTGCCTTCTGTTTAGGTTAACTGTCATCCGTGTCCTCTAGCTTGGGTATTGGTTCCCAACAGTAATTAAGATGATCCGTAGACTCACAGTGTCATTGGAAAGAAAACATAATTTATTCTTACCTGATATATTTCTTTCTTGACACAGTGAATCCACGGCCCGCCCTGCTTTTCTATAAACTTCAGTCACCTCTGCACCTTAGATTACTTCCTTTCTCCTTTCCCTTTGGTCGAATGACTGGGGATTGTGGATAGGGGGAGTGGTATTTAACAGCTTTTGCGGTGCTCTTTGCTTCCTCCTGCTGGTCAGGAGTGATATTCCCAACAGTAATTAAGATGATCCGTGGACTCACAGTGTCAAGAAAGAAATACATTTATCAGTTAAGAATAAATTATGTTTTTTTGTATTGCTGTGTTATTGACCCTCTACTTGCTAGACAGACATATAAAATGCCATATAAAATGAGTGTTGTTCTATGGCAAAATTTAGGTAAATGCCAGTTTTAAAGGAACATGAAACCCAAAATGTTTATTTCATTATTTAGGTAGAATATACAATTTTAAACAACTTTCCAGTTTACTTATCAAATTTGCTTCATTCTCTTTGTATCATTTGTTGAAGGAGCAGCAATGCACTACTGGTTTCTAACTGAACACATTTCATGGTTTTGGAACAGGCACAAGTTTTGACATTATGATAGGGGAAGGATTACAGAAGCTAAATAAATACCCATAACACATATATATTACATATTAATTACATTACATCATAGTAGGCAGTTTATATATATATATATATATATTTTTTTTATATATATTTCCCATAAACATTCTGTGGCTATTTTGGGGCTACTGGTTTCTGTTGAATATATTGTCTGATATGGTTACTCTTTTTAGCGTAAATTATAATATATTGCTTGAATATATTTTTGTTTTTAGTGTTTTGATCCAGGTTTTTTTGAATATAAATTCATTTATGCACTGAATAGTAATGATGTTTTCATTTACATCATAACTTTTATCTATGGTTATTATTTGGAAGTGTGGCTGTTAACAGTTAAAGGGACATTAAACACTTTGTGATGGTAATATAAAATTATAAATCGTATATATAAAAAAACTCTGCTATATACGTTCTTTCTTTATTTTGTCCTCTTTTCCTGTAATTCCATTCTGAATTTGTAACCTTTTCAGTTCCTGTTAGAAATGGAAGTGCAAAATACTGTTATATTCCACACAGCCATTGGCTGTACACTTTAGTGACCTATTTATAACTGTCCCAATTGGCCACAGAAGAGAAGGTAACCTAAGTTACAAAGTTACAGACACTAAAACTTTACACTTATTTTGTCAATATCTAAATAACTAATGAAACTTTAAAAAATACAACTAAATGTTATTCACAGACTAATCTTTTCTTTGAATGCATCATTCTATCTAGCATTTATTTAGTATTTAGTGTTCCTTTAATAATGCTGCCATATGTCTGTGATGTCATCAGCTTGATACAGGATTAGGAGGCGCAAAACATTTATGTGGTAAATAGCTCTGTTAGGCTTTATTCTTTTGATGATTTGATGCATGAAGAATAAGTATGGCGTGTGGTCTCTAATGTCGGTACACTAAATTTACTGGTGGTCTAGGGATGTTACCTGACCTGGCACCCAGATTCCCCAATTTATTGAGAACTAGTCCTAAAGCCCGTTAACACGGGCCATTTTTTGCAGTACAGCGGTCCCACCCCTTGCTCTCTCTCTCCCCCTCTCTTTTGTGCTCTCTCCCCCTCTCTTTTGTGCTCTCTCCCCCTCTCTTTTGTGCTCTCTCCCCCTCTCTTTTGTGCTCTCTCCCCCTCTCTTTTGTGCTCTCCCCCTCTCTTTTGTGCTCTCTCCCCTCTCTTTTGTGCTCTCTCCCCTCTCTTTTGTGCTCTCTCCCCCCTCTTTTGTGCTCTCTCCCCCCTCTTTTGTGCTCTCTCCCCCCTCTTTTGTGCTCTCTCCCCCCCTCTCGTTTGCGCTCTCCCCCCCCTCTCGTTTGCGCTCTCCCCCCTCTCGTTTGCGCTCTCCCCCCCCCTTGTTTGCGCTCTTCCCCCCCTCTCGTTTGCGCTCTCCCCCCTCTCGTTTGCGCTCTCCCCCCTCTCATTTGCGCTCTCCCCCCCCCTCTCGTTTGCGCTCTCCCCCCTCTCGTTTGCGCTCTCCCCCCCCTTGTTTGCGCTCTCCCCCCTCTCGTTTGCGCTCTCCCCCCTCTCGTTTGCGCTCTCCCCCCTCTCGTTTGCGCTCTCCCCCCTCTCGTTTGCGCTCTCCCCCCTCTCGTTTGCGCTCTCCCCCCCTCTCGTTTGTGCTCTCCCCCTCTCGTTTGCACTCTCGCTCCCCCTCTCTCTTGCTCTCTCTCTCTCCCCCTTTCATTTGCTCTCTCTCTCCCCCCTCTCTTTTGCGCTCTCTCTCTCCCCCCTCTCTTTTGCGCTCTCTCTCTCCCCCTCTCTTTTGCGCTCTCCCCTCTTTTGCGCTCTTTTTCTCCCCCTCTTTTGTGAGCTCTCTCCCCCCTCTCTTTTGCGCTCTCTCTATGCCCCCCTCTCATTTGCTCTCTCTCTATGCCCCCCTCTCTTTTGCTCTCTCTCAATCCCTCTCTTTTGCTCTCTCTCCCATTCTCTTTTTCTCTCGCTTTATCTCTATTGCTCTCTCTCCCATTTTTTTGCTCTCTCTCTTATCCCCCTCTTTTGCTCTTTCTCTCCCCCCTCTCTTTTGCTCTGTCTCTCTCCCCTCTCTTTTGCTCTGTCTCTCTCCCCTCTCTTTTGCTCTGTCTCTCTCCCCTCTCTTTTGCTCTGTCTCAATCCCTCTCTTTTGCTCTGTCTCAATCCCTCTCTTTTGCTCTCTCTCCCATTCTCTTTTTCTCACACTCTCTATTGCTCTCTCTCCCCCCTCTCTTTTGCTCTCCCTCCCCCCTCTATTTTGCTCTTTCCCCTCTCTTTTGCTCTCTCTCCATCCCTCTCTTTTGCTCTCTCTCCATCCCTCTCTTTTGCTCTCTCTCCCCCTCTCTTTTGCTCTCTCTCTCTTTCCCCCTCTCTTTTGCTTTCTCTCTTCCCCCCTCTCTTTTTCAGTCTCTTCCCTCTATTTTGATCTTTCCCCTCTATTTTGCTCCCCCCCCTCTCTTTAGCTCTTTCCTATCTTGTTTTGTCTCTCCCCCTCTCTTTCTATTTCTCTCCCCTCTCTCGTGCCGACCGCGCCCGACCACGTCCGGCCACGCCCACTTCGCCCCACTGCCGCAAACAGCATGTCGGGTAAGGTCAGGTGTGTTTGTCCTCGTGCTGTCTCTACTGCGCATGACAGCTTCGGACAAACACACTTGGCCTTTTATATTATAGGATATCTGATGTGTTCATATAGCTGGCTGGTGTCCAGGAATGTGGAGATTGACCTTACAACCCTGCTTAAGTTACTTGTTTAATGCTTGTTAGTGCAAAGAATGATGCTTTATGCTTTGTAAGTAGCTTGAATTACTGGAATAACTTAATTGATTTAGAATTGAATTAACAAATTTTACATCCATTGTTTAAAGATGTAACTGGTGTTGCTTAGCAACATTTATAAACAAATCTGCATCAAGCTGCTGTTATAATGCCAGTGTAGTCTCGAAAAATATGTGTTCCTCATTCCCATGCGTGTTAATTGTTGACTACCAAATTATCCCATTGCCTAATTTTTTTATTATCAAGTTAACTTTTAATAACATAATTATATTACACCTAAGTTAGTGTATGATTCTGATCACGTTTCCTCCAATTCTTTCAATCATGAATAATATTTATAATTCTGAATTTTGGAATTTAGGATTTTTTTCCCCAGAATTAGAATATTATTCTTTAAGGGACATTAAACCTGTGATGAGAGCAGGATGTGATGTCACTAGTTTGGGGGCGGGGCTTAGGTCCGGTGTCTGTGTCGCAGTTAGTTTAGTACAATCAACCTGACAAGATGTGTATTGCTATGCTCTGCAATAAAATAGAGTTGTACCATCATTGCTGTGTCCTGCATATGTCCTGCATCTCATGACATGGTGTCAGAAGTTCTGGACTGCGCTTCTGTTCCTGATCGATTGCAATGTCAAAGTTTACCCCACCTGAGCCTTTTGACTTCTCTCAGCCTGCAGCTTGGCCCACATGGCGTCAGCGGTTTCAGCACTTCAGGATTGCTTCCAAACTGAACAAGGAGAGTGGTGAAGTACAAGTTAATTCTCTTTTATACTCTATGGGGGAAGATGTGGAGCCAGTGTTCAATGCTTTTACTTTCCAAGAGGGGGAAGAATTTGACTTTGATATAGTTATGGATAAACTCAGTGCCCACTTTGTGCCCAAAAGAAATGTGATTCATGAGAGAGCTTGTTTTCACAAACGTAATCAGCGTGTGGGAGAATCTGTGGAGTCTTTTGTGCGCAGCCTGTATGAACTAGCTGAATTCTGGGAGTTTGGTGTTGCTAAAGAAGAGCAAATCAGAGACAGAATAGTTATTGGGATTGCAGATGCTGAAGTCTCACTGAAGCTGCAGTTAGAGCCTGATTTAACATTAGATGGGGCTATTAGGATGGCCCGCCAGAGTGAACTGGTGAAAAAGCAAAGTGCTGATCTGAGGTCTGAGAGTATTGTGGATGAAGTGCAACAGTCTAGGAAAAATGCTAGTGAAAGGCACCTCTAAAGTACTGGAAAGGCCTAGAAATGGATGGGCGCAACATGCCCGATGCACGCGGTGCTACCGTGCTCATGATCAGAGTGTTATATGCCCGGCCAGGGATAAAAGATGCAGAAAATGTAACAGAATGGGCCATTTTGAAGTGGTGTGTAAAACCTAATACATTAAGGAGATGCAGGTGGACGGTGACCAGGAGGGTCAGGAAGTGTCTTTTGTAGGGTCCGTTGTGGAACGGCCAAGCTCAGAGGAAGATTGGAAAGTTACTTTTACTGTAATGGGAGCCAAAGTTGATTTTAAGATTGACACAGGAGCAGATATCACTGTAATGTCTTTTGCTGAATTTATGAAACTGCCTCGACAGCCCCAGCTGGCGAAGGTTACTACAAATGTCCATAGTCCTGGTGGCCGCATTGATTGTGCGGGGAAATTTCTTGCCTGCTGTGAGTACAAGCAAAGAAAGTTCACCATGTGGGTGCATGTGATTCGAGGTCAGTGTGTTAACAATTTATTGAGCAGAAAAGCAGCCTGTGACTTGGGCCTCGTGGCCAGAGTGAATGAGATTTCCGAAGATATGTTTGGCGAGTTGGGCCTACTGAATTGCAAACCAGTTTGTATAGCACTTAAAAGTGACGCAGTCCCATACAGTATTTCTACTCCCGCTCATGCCTCAAGTGGAGAAGGAGCTTATGCGCATGAAGTCTATGGGGGTTATTGAAGAGGTTGTTGAAGCGACTGATTGGTGTGCCCCCATTGTTCCAGTTGCAAAGAAAAACGGAAAGGTGTGCATCTGTGTGGACCTGAAAAGGTTGAATGAGGCAGTGAAGAGAGAGAGATTTGTGCTGCCGACATTAGAAGATATAGCTCCAAAGTTGGCTGGGGCGAAGTTCTTTTCCACATTAGACGCTTCTAGCGGCTTTTGGCAGATCCCCCTGGATCCAAAGTGCCGCAAACTGACTACCTTTATCACACCGGTAGGTCGGTTCTGCTTCTGCAGACTCCCCTTTGGGATATCCTCCGCTCCTGAAATCTTTCAAAGGGAAATGAGTTCTCTCCTGAGTGACCACGTGGGCACAGCAGTCGTCATGGACGACATTCTAGTGTATGGGTGTACAGTGGAGGAGCATGATCAGCGTTTGAGTTGTGTGCTACAGGCTATCAAAGAGTCTGGGCTGAAGCTGAATAAAGAAAAATGTCATTTTAGGAAAACTGAATTATGTTACTTTGGGCATATCATCAACGGGGATGGCATCAAGCCAGACCCCGAGGAAATTCATGCTATTGAACAGATGAAAAGCCCTTCTGATGTATATGAGCTGAGACAGATATTGGGCCTTGTAATTTACGTTGGCAAGTTTCTTCCAGATTTATGAACAGTTTTACACCCTATCACAGAGTTGCTTAAGAAAGACGTTGCCTGGGTCTGGGGACCTTCACAAGAAAAAGCTTTCCTGCATGCCAAGTCCCTGCTGGGGTCTGCCCCAGTGCTGGGGTTCTACGACCCTTCAAAAAAGACTGTGGTTAGTGCCGATGCAAGCAGTTATGGGTTGGGGGCTGCACTCCTGCAGCTGAACGAAAATAAACTACAGCCTATCGCCTATTGTTCCCGCACACTGATGGCTGCAGAGTCAAAATACGCTCAAATTGAGAAAGAGTGCCTGGCTGCAGTTTGGGCCTGTGAGCGCTTCCAGCGCTATCTAGTGGGTTTGGAGAAATTTAGTCTGGAAACTGACCACAAACCACTAGTCCCTCTAATCAACTCTTATGACATTGACAAAACACCCTTGAGATGCCAGAGACTTTTAATGAGACTGCTCAGGTTCAATCTTCAGGCAGTGCATGTGCCGGGGAAACAACTGGTTGTGGCAGATACACTATCCATGCTCCCGCTGGCTGCTGCTGAAGAATCCTCCACAGAATCGGATGTGAAAGTGTATGTTGATTCAGTTCTGGCCTCTAAGTCCATTTCTTCAAGGAAACTGGAAGAGATAAAGAAAGAGAGATATTTGGACACAGATCTGCAAGAAGTTATAAGGTACATAAAAGAAGGCTGGCCCGAGAGCCGGGCAGCCTGGATGTCTTTAAATGCCTACCAGCCACAGAGGTCGCAGCTCATGGAGCTGGAGGGGTTGGTGCTGTTCCAAGACCGCATTGTAATTCCTGTCAGCATGAGGAAGGAGATGTTAAACAGGATTCACGATGGCCACTTAGGCATTACAAAGTGCAGAGAAAGGGCAGCTACAGCTGTGTGGTGGCCTGGGATCAGCTCCGACATTGCAAATCACGTGTCTAAATGTGCCTTTTGCCGGGAACGCCGGCCTACTCAGAGAAGGGAGCCCTTGATGTCTACTCCGCTGCCTGCGGGGCCGTGGCAGAAAATAGCTGCTGATTTGTGCGAACGGCATGGGAAAAAGTTCCTTGTTGTGATCGACTACTATTCCAGGTATTTGGAGATTGCACCCCTGAATGATATCACAAGTCAGGCCGTTATCATTCGCCTGAAGAGCTTGTTCGCCCGCTGGGGCATTCCAATGGAGCTAGTGAGTGATAATGGTATGCAGTTCGCTTCTACAGAGTTCAGTGCTTTCAGCAGGGAGTATGATTTTGTACATTCCACATCAAGTCCACATTATCCGCAGGCCAAAGGAATGGCTGAAAGGGCAATCTGAGCCGTACCTAGCCCTCTTGTCATCCAGGGCAACGCCCATTCAAGCCACCGGGTTTAGCCCGGCACAGCTGATGCTAGGACGCCAGATTCGCACCACTTTACCCTCAGTGGGTGTCTTCAAGCCGCCTGGCCCTGTTCCTTGGGACGAAGTCCTTAGGAGGGATGAAGAGGCCAAAAAGGGTTATTGTTTCTTCTACGACAGGAGACATTCTGTCAGGCCCATACAGGAACTGAAAGCGGGCCAAAGTGTCAGAATTAAACTGGACGATGAGAAGAAATGGAAGATGCCTGCTACGGTAGTTGGCCGCTCTCCAGAACCAAGGTCTTATACAGTCCTTACTGAGGGAGGGACGGTTACACGCCGTAACCGAAGACATCTTCAGCCTATACCTGAGAGTCTGGAACTGGATGCCTCAGTACCACCGCCGGTGGGATCCCCTGTTCTAAGAGAGGTGCCTTCCCCTCAGCAAGATCACAGCGGGGATATGTCTTTGCCTCCAGCAGACTCTAATTCACCACCTTCTGTATCAGAGGACAGTTCATGCAAAGTTACATCAAGTGGAAGAGTGGTGAAACTTCCGGCCCGATATAGGGACGGACTTTAGCTAGACCAGTGACCGGAAGT
The DNA here is from genome assembly GCF_027579735.1 of Bombina bombina. NCBI lineage: Eukaryota > Metazoa > Chordata > Amphibia > Anura > Bombinatoridae > Bombina > Bombina bombina. The sequence goes on along the minus strand of NC_069503.1, from coordinate 357,494,517 downwards.
ATGGTCAGAATAATCCCATGGTCACTGTGGACTAGGGTAGTCTACCCCGATGTCCAAGTCAGGATGTAATTTATTTGTTTATGTTTTCTAACCTATTTGTTCATATAATGTTCTTAAAAAAAAATTAAAAAAAATGTTGTTTTATACTCTGTTCGTATACCTTGTTATTTGTTATATGCAAATGTATGCTTCGCCTTTGAAAAAGGGGAAGATGTGATGAGAGCAGGATGTGATGTCACTAGTTTGGGGGCGGGGCTTAGGTCCGGTGTCTGTGTCGCAGTTAGTTTAGTACAATCAACCTGACTAGATGTGTATTGCTATGCTCTGCAATAAAATAGAGTTGTACCATCATTGCTGTGTCCTGCATATGTCCTGCATCTCATGACAAAACCCAAAAATTTTATTTCATTATTCAGACAGAGAATACTATTTTAAACAACATTCCAATTTTCTTCTATTATCTAATTTGCTACATTCTTTAGATATCCTTAGTAAAAGAAATAGCAATGCATATGGATGAGCCAATCACATGAGGCATCTATGTGCAGCCACCAATCAGAAGCTACTGAGCCTATCTAGATATGCTTTTCAGGAAAGAATATCAAGAGAACGAAGCAAATTAGATAATAGAAGTAAATTAGAAAGTTCTTTAAAATTGTACTCTCTATCTGAATCATGAAAGAATAAAATTGGGTTTAATGTACCTTTAAGTCAAAATTAAACTGTTATGATCCAGATAGAATATGTAAATTTAAACTAATTTCCGATTTACTTTATCTAATTTGCTTCATTCTTTTGATATCCTTTGTTGAAAAGCATACCCACGCAGTCTCAGCAGCAGAAATGCACTTCTGGTATTAGCAGGTTACTGGTGGCTGCACATATATGTCTCTTGTTATTGACTACCAGATGTATTCAGCTAGCTCCCAGTTCTTCAGCAAAGGATACCAAGAGAATGAAGCACATTTGATACTAAAAGTAAATTGAAAAGTTTTTTCAAACAGCAGACTGTGAATTATGAGCAAATAATTTTGGGTATCCTGTTTATATAATATAGTTATTACATCACTTTTCTGGACTGTCAGTGTTCCTTTAAATTTACAATTGTTTGTCTCTGAGTGTTCTAGCAAAGCAAAATCATTGTAACAAATAAGGACTAAAAAAATGGCTCCAGTTTCTGCCTTACAAAAGCCTTATTTTACCTTGTGGTGATCAGGTACATTCTTCTTCATCATTATATATTCACATTATATACAAATACAAAATAAGGATTTAAAGTTAATTTGTTTTTTCCCCCAGTTTATTATTAGAAATTATTAATATCTACTGCTATGACTTTTCAGCTGTAGTAAAACTATGTAGCTTATTTAAATAATGTAACAATGTGCAATGTACAATTTAAGAGAGCATATTTTTTTAGTTCTATTTTTATGTTACTGTATACTATATATATGGACTATATGAAATCTAGTGAAATCTGGTTGTCTGACAGAACACAAGTTTATCTTTCACAGTGTTTAAATTGCACCTCCTTTTTACTCTAACAAATAGTTTACAACAAGACTCAAAACTCTTTTTTTCTGTTTCATCTTAAAGGGACAGTCTACTTGTAAATGTTTGTTTAAAAAGATAGATAATCCCTTTATTATTTATGCCCCAGTTTTGCATAAACAACAGTTATATTAATAAACATTTTACCTCTGTGATCACCTTGTATCTAAGCTGCCCCCTTATCTCAGTTCTTTTGACAGAATTGCATTTTAGCCAATCGTTGATGAATCATAAATGACTCCACGGGAGTGAGCACAATGCATGCGATATCTGAATCATGAAAGTTAAATTTTGACTAGACTGTCCCTTTAAAGTGTTTTAAAATGTATCACCGTGCTTTTTTTGTAGGAGTTTCCCCTATCAGCCAATGCACAATGGAGTCAGCAGATCAGGCACTATCTTATAGTTAAACCTTAAATAAAAATAGCTTTTTCTAAAGGTATATAAAACTCAAAATTAAACTTTCTTGATTCACATAGAGCATGAAAAGTTGAAATTTTACTTCAATTATTTTAGTTCAATTATCCAGTTGTGCACAGTCTTTTTTTGTTAAGACTTTCTGAGGCACTATCTCCTATTCAGCATGTGCAAGACTATATATGTATATCAGCCTGTGATTGGTTGATGACTGTCACATGATACAGGGACAGGTAATAAAAGAAAACTGAAATTTGTTAGAGAAAAATGTATTGCTCATTTGAAATATAAAATGTTATTGCATTTTTATTATGCATTTCTTCTGTATTCATCAATGATTGGCTAAAATGCAATTCTTATACTGAAGTTGTATCCTTCAGGTTTAAGCTAGAACACTTCCGGTTGTTACTTAAAGAGCTTTTGGCTACCTTGGACGACTCCGACATGACTGTCGCAGTCAACCCTAAGAAGTCTAGTAAGTTAAACAAATACTTTGACGTTCCTTCCGCGGTGGAGGTTTTTCCGGTACCAGCCCGGGCTACATAGATTATTGCTCAGGAATGGGAGAGACCTGGTATCCCTTTTGCTCCATCCCCAATTTTTAAGAAGATGTTTCCTATAGCTGACTTTCAAGGAGTCCTGGCAGACAGTCCCCAAGGTGGAAGGGGCAATTTCCACTTTGGCTAAGAGAACCACTATTCCCATAGAGGATAGATGTTCCTTTAAGGACCCTATGGATAAGAAGTTGGAAGGGTTACTTAAAAATATGTATGTACACCAGGGTTTATAATGGCAATCTGCAGTGTGTATTGCTACCATCACCAGTGCGGCGGCATACTGGTTTGATGCGTTGTCTGATTCTATTCAGACAGATACTCCCCTTGAGGAGATTCAGAATAGGATCAAGGCTCTTAAGTTAGCCAATTCCTTTATTACGGATGCTTCCCTACAAGTAATTAAGTTGGGAGCAAAGATTTCTGGTTTTGCAGTACTGGCCCGCAGAGCCTTATGGTTGAAATCATGGTCTGCGGATTTTTCATCTAAGTCTAAGCTTTTGGCAATTCCCTACAAGGGTAAGACCTTGTTTGGGCCAGGCTTGGATGAAATTATTTCAGACATTACGTGAGGTAAGGGTCATTTCCTCCCTCAGGATAAGAGGAATAAGCAGAAGGGACGTCAGAGTAATCTTCGTTCCTTTCGAAACTTCAAGGGTAAGACTTCCTCTCCCTCTGCCAAAGTAGGAGCAGTCCAAGCCTTCCTGGGGGCCCAACCATCCTTGGAACAAGGGGAAGCAATCTAAGAAGCCCGTTAGTGACTCAAAGTCAGCATGAAGGGTCTGCCCCCAATCCGGGAGCGGATCCTGTGGGGGGCAGACTTTCTTTCTTCGCTCAGGCCTGGGTTTGGGATGTTCTGGATCCCTGGGCAGTGGACATCGTGTCCCAGGGATACAAGCTAGAATTCAAGACCTTTCCTCCCAGGGGCAGGTTTCTGCTCTTAAGATTATCTGTAGACCAGATAAAGAGAGGCAGTATTACACTGTGTCTGGGACCTTTCTGACCTGGGAGTGATAGTTCCTGTTCCAATTCAAGAACAAGGTCTGGGATTTTACTCCAATCTATTTGTGGTTCCCAAAAAAAGAGGGCACTTTCAGACCTATTTTAGACCTCAAAAGTTTAAACAAAGTTCCTCAGAGTAGGTCCGTCAAGATGGAAACTATTCATTCCATTCTTCCCTTGGTTCAAGAGGGTCAATTCATGACAACAGTGGATTTAAAGGATGCATACCTGCATGTTCCCATCCACAGGGATCATCACAAGTTTCTGAGGTTTGCTTTTCTAGACAAACACTTCCAGTTTGTGGCTCTTTCATTCGGTCTTGCCACAGCTCCCAGAATTTTTTCAAAGATCCTGGGATCTCTGTTGGCGGTGCTCCGGTTGCGGGGTATTGCAGTGGCGCCTTATCTGGATGACATTCTGGTTCAGGCGGCATCCTTTCAACAAGTGAACTCCCACATGGAGATGTTGTTGTCTTTTCTGCCATCTCACGGATGGAAGGTGAACTTGGGAAAGAGTTCCTTGATCCCATCTACAAGGGTGGTGTTATTGGGAACCATAATAGATTCCTTATCAATGAAGATATTTCTGACAGAGGTCAGAAAGTCAAAGATCTTTGACTCTTGTCTGGCCCTTCAGTCCTCTCCTCGGCTGTCAGTGGCTCAATGAATGGAGGTGATCTGTCTGATGGTAGCTGCCATGGACATCATTCCTTTTTTGCCTGGTTCCATCTCATACCTCTGCAGTAATGCATGCTCAGGCAATGAAACGGGGATTATGCGGATCTGTCCCAGTGATTACATTTGGATCTGGCGACAAGAGATTCTCTTCTTTGGTGGTTGTCTCAGGAACATCTCTCCCAGGGAACCTGTTTCTGCAGACCCACCTGGGTGATTGTGACAATGGATGCCAGCCTGCTGGGATGTGGAGCAGTCTGGGGCTCACTAAAGGCTCAGGGGGCATGGTCTCGGGAGGAGTCTGTTCTTCCCATAAACATCCTAGAGCTGAGGGCAATCTTCAATGCTCTTCTGGCCTGGCCTCAGCTTCAGCCCGGTTTATTAGGTTCCAGTTGAACAACATAACTTCAGTGGCTTACATCAACCATCAGGGAGGAACTCTGAGTTCCTTGGCCATGACAGAGGTAGCCAAAATGATTCAGTGGGCGGAGACCCACAACTGCACATTCCAGGAGTGGACAATTGGGAAGCGGATTTTCTGAGCAGACAGACCTTTCACCCGGGGGAGTGGGAACTCCATCCGGAGGTGTTTTCCAACTTGATTCTCAAATGTGGACAGCCGGAGCTGGATCTCATGGCATCTTGACAGAATGCCAAGCTCCTGAGGTACGGGTGGAGGTCAAGGGATCCTCAGGCTGTACTGATAGATGCTCTGGCGCTTCCTTGGAACTTCAGTCTAGCATACCTATTTCCTCCATTCGCTCTCCTTCCACGGGTCATTGCTCAAATCAAACAGGAGAGGGCGTCGGTGATCCTCATTGCACCGATGTGGCCTTGCAGGATCTGGTATGTAGACCTAGTGGAGATGTCATATCTTCTACCTTGGAGACTTCCACTGAGGAAGGACCTTCTACTTCAAAGGCCCTTCCTTTATCCAAATCTTGTTTCTCTGAAGCTGACTGCTTGGAGATTTAACGCTTAATTCTATCTAAGCGTGGTTTTTCTGAGTCGGTCATTGAGACCATGATTCACGCTCGTAAGCCTGTTACCAGAAAGATTTACTATAAGATATGGCGTAAATATCTGTATTGGTGTGAATCCAGAGGCTACTCTTGGAGTAGAGTTCGGATTCCTAGAATTTTATCTTTTCTTCAGGAGGGTCTAGAGAAGGGATTATCTGCTAGCACCTTGAAGGGTCAAATTTCTGCCTTATCTATATTGTTGCATAAACGTCTGACAGACGTGCCAGATGTGCAATCCTTCTATCAGGCCTTTGTCAGAATCAGGCCAGTGTTCAACCCTGTTAGTCCTCCCTGGAGTATTAACCTTGTTCTTAAAGTTCTTCAACAGCTCCATTTGAGCCTATTCATTCTTTAGATATTAAGATGTTATCTTGGAGAGCTCTCGGCGTTGCAGTATGAATCCCCTAACCATATTTTTCATTTGGATAAGGTAGTTCTGCGTACTACGTTAGGGTTCCTCCCTAAAGTGGTTTAGGATAGGAACATTAATCAAGAAATCATTGTTTCTTCTTTGTGTCCTAACCCTTCTTCTCATAAGGAGCGTCTACTGCACAACCTAGATGTGGTGCATGCATTGAAATACTATTTGCAGGCAACTAAGGATTTCCGCCAGTCTTCTGCTTTGTTTGTTGTTTTCTCTGGGAAACGCAAGGGTCAGAAAGCTACGGCTACTTCTATTTCTTTGTGGCTGAAGAGTATAATTTCACTTGGCCTATAAAACTGCTGGACAGCAGCCCCCTTAGAGAGTCACAGCTCATTCCACTAGGGCTGTTTCTTCTTCCTGGGCATTCAAAAATGAAGCTTCTGTGGAACAGATTTGCAAGGCTGCAACTTGGAAGTCTCTACACACTTTTTCAAAATTCTATAAATTTGATACTTTTTCCTCAGCTGAGGCTTCTTTTGGGAGAAAGGTTCTTCAAGCAGTGGTGCCTTCTGTTTAGGTTCCCTGTCTTGTCCCTCCCTTATCATCTGTGTCCTCTAGCTTGGGTATTGATTCCCAGTAGTAATTAGAGATGATCCGTGGACTCACTCATTAGAAAGAAAACTAAATTTATGCTCTTCATCTGCTGCACCTCTCTGCCAATCCCTTCACTGGCTTCCTCTTGCCTCTTGGATCAAACACAAAATTCTCACTCTGACATACAAAGCCCTCAACTGCACTGCTCCCCCCTATATCTCAGAACTTGTCTCCAGATACTCTCCCTCCCGTCCCCTTTGCTCTGCTCATGACCTCCTCCTCTCCTCCTCTCTTGGCTCCCATCTTGTGGAACTCTCTGCCTCGCTCCACAAGACTCTCTTCTAGTTTTAAAAGCTTCAAGTGCTCCCTAAAGACTCTACTGTTCAGGGATGCATACAACCTACGCTAACCTTTCTTTATACCAGTTCCTCTCCTCCATTGAACCCCCCTAGCATGTAAGCTTAAGAGTCCAGCTGTTTTTTGTTGATCACCTTCTCAAGAGCTGACTACAACAGTGCAACTCTTGGCAGGGCCCTCTACCCATTTGATCCCTATAACTGTTTTTTGTACTCCGCCTTTGTTAATAGCGCTGCGGAATCTGTTGGCACTCTACAAATAACCGATAATAATAATAATAATAATAATAATAATAATATGCTTACCTGATAAATGTATTTATTTCTTGACACGGTGAGTCCACGGCTCGCCCTGTTATCTAGACAGTTTTTGTGTTGTAAACCTCAGGCACCTCTGCACCTTCCATTCTCTCTTTTTTCCTTTAGTCAAATGACTGAGGTTGGAGGGAAGGGAGGGGATATTTAACAGCTTTGCTGTGGTGCTCTTTGCCTCCTCCTGCTGGTCAGGAGTGATATTCCCAATAGTAATTAGAAATGATCCGTGGACTCAACTTGTCAAGAAAGAAAGAAATTTATCAGGTAAGCATACATTTTGTTTTTGGACCATTCCACCTTGCAAAACATCTCCAGTTCAGTTAGGTTTGATGGTTGCCAAGCATGGACAGCCCGTTTCAAATCACCCCACAGATTTTCAATGATATTCAGGTCTGGGGACTAGGATGGCCATTCCAGAACATTGTACTTGTTCCTCTGCATAAATGCCAGAGTAGATTATGAGCAGTGTTTTGGGTTGTTGTCTTGTTGAAATATCCAGCCCCGGCGTAACTTCATCTTTGTGACCGATTCATCAACATTATTCTCAAGTATCTGCTGATATTGAGTGGAATCCATGCGACCCTCAACTTTAACAACATTCCCAAAACAGGCACTGGCCACACAGCCCCACAGCATGATGGAACATCCACCAAATTTTACTGTGGGTAGCATGTGTTTGTCTTGGAATGCTGTGTTCTTTTGCCGCCATGCATAACGCCCCTTGTTATGACCAAATAACTCAATCTTAGTTTCATGAGTCCACAGCACCTTCTTCCAAAATGAAGCTGGCTTGTCTAAATGTGTGTTTGGATACCTCAAACGATTCGGTTTGTGGCGTGTGTGCAGAAAAGGCTTCTTCCGCATCACTCTCCCATACAGCTTCTCCTTGTGCACAGTGCGCGGAATTGTTGAACGATGCACAGTGACACCATCTGCAGCAAGATGATGTTGTAGGTCTTTGGAGGTGGTCTGTGGGCTGTTTTTGACCGTTCTCACCATCCTTTGCCTCTCCCATATTTTACTTGGCCTGTCACTTCTGGCCTTAACAAAAACTGTGCCTGTTGTCTTCCATTTCCCCACTATGTTCCTCACAGTGGACACTGACAGCTTAAATCTCTGTGATAGCTTTTTGTAGCCTTCCCGTAAACCATAATGTTGAACAGTCTTTGTTTTCAGGTCATTTGAGAGTTGTTTTGAGGCCCCCGTGTTGCCACTCTTCAGAGGAGAGTCAAGAATAACAACAACTTGCAATTGGTCACCTTAAATACCTTTTCTCATGATTGGATGCACCTGTCTATTAAGTTCAAGGCTTAATGGGCTTACCAAACCAATTGTGTGTTCCAATTAATCTGTACTAGGTAGTTACAGGTATTCAAATCAACAAAATGACAAGGATGCCCATATGTATGCACCTGTCTAATTTCGTTTTGATGCACATTGCACATTTTCTGTTAATCCAATAAACCTAATTTCACTACTGAAATATTACTGTGTTCTTCAGTTATTTGATAGATCAAAATGAAATTGCTGATCCAAACACCCAATTTTATAAATAAAAATCATGGAAATTGTCAGGGGTGCCTAAACTTTTGCATACAACTGTGTGTGTGTGTATGCATATGTGTATATATATATATATATATGTATATGTGTATATATATATATATATACATACACAGTATATATATATATATATATATATATATATATACATCACATGCACACACTAAGCTACAATACAACTCTTTTGTTACATATATATGTATAATTTTTTTTATTCATTTACTTTTTGTGTAGCATTACTCATGCATCCAACTGTATGTGTGTGTGTGTGTGTGTATATATATATATATACATATATATATACATATATATATATATATATACATATATATATATATATATATATATATATATATATATATATATATATATATATATATATATATATATATATATATATATACAGGTGACCCTCGTTTTACAACGGTTCAATTTACACCGTTTCAGAATAACAACCTTTTTTCCCAGTCATGTGACTGCTATTGAAAAGCATTGAGAAGCAGTGCATTTATTAAAATAGCCAGTAGGTGGAGCTGTCCGCTTGTGTTGCAGCAAAGTCAAGCAAGCTGAAATGAATCAGTTGAACCAGACCTGAGCTATCGAGCAGATTTCAAAGGAACAAGATCTTCCTGTCTATCGATTGGAATGCATATAAAGAACGGTTTTCAGAGAATTGCAAGTTAAGTCTGTGATGTGTGATTTGTTCATTTAACTTAGTTTAATTATATACTCTGTGTTGTGTGATTATTTTATTAGGTTTATAATGCTGTTTAGCAATTAAAGTCTTCATTTCAAACCTTTAAAAATAATGTATTAGGTGTTAGTTATGAGAATTTTGAGAGGGGCCTGGAACCTATCTCCCTCACTTCCCATTGACTTACATTATAAACTGGGTTTCAATTTACAACGGTTTCAATTTACAACCATTCCTTCTGGAACCTAACCCCGGCGTAAACTGAGGGCTACCTGTATATATATATATATATATATATATATATATATATATATATATATATCCTATATTATAAAAGACAAGTGTTTGTCTGAAGCCATCATGCGCAGTACAGACAAACACTTAGAGAGAGAGAGAGAGAGAGAAAAAAAAAAAAACACGGCCCGTGTGAACGGGCTTTAGGACTAGTATATGTATAATTTATTTATTTATTTTTTGTGTAGCATTACTCTTGCATACAACTGTATGTGTGTGTATATATATGTATATATATATATATATATATATACATACATACACACACTAAGCTACAATGCAACTCTTTTGTTACATATATATATATATATATGTATAATTTATTTTTTGTGTAGCATCACTGTCATGTTAAAGTGACTCACAATGCCCAGAATATGGTTTTAGTTAAAGATACCAACTTGGGATTCTGCTGACAGCCTGAGAAAACTGAAACTTTGCTCTTATTGTCTTTAGGATGTCACAGGAGTCCCTGGGTATATAATTTGCTGTTATACATGGCTAGACATCCACTATTTTCTATATAGTGTGCACTGTGGGAGTTCTCAGCTCACATTTGCTTGAGATAAATTTAATTGGTTGCATAGGTCACCTTTTTCTTTTTTTTTTTGCTCCACTGTTTTCCTGATGAGTAGCTAATTTAAAAATTGTTAAACAAAAAAAATATATATATTCTTGTGATGTCTATTTTTTTTCTTTCAAGTCCATTTTGTTACCAGCTGAAGATTCATGTCCTGCTTTATTGTTTTACACTGCAGAGAATCTTCCATATCATTTGTGCAGCATCACTTATGTCACTCATTAGCTCATTTTCTTTTTTTTTTTTTTTCTATTTTATTATTTACTTAAAGGGAGAGAAAACACCAACATTTTGATATTCCTGTTTTCTGTCAGTACGTATATGGGAAGATAGCGTGTGGGGTTTGGGAGGGATGGAAAATTCTGTAGTCTTCCTGGAGAAAACTCTGGATTGTTTATAAGAGTGGTAAGAGGTGAATATTTGGAAGAGATCTTATTAGATGATTTACTTAGTAATTTCCAGTCTGACCAAGTTTCGTTGGTGATGGAAGATGTGGAAATGGTGTATTTATGGAAAAAATCTGGGTTCCAACAAATAGTATTTAGATTATGCGTGGCTGATAATGCATTTTCAATTTGAATCCATCCCTTGGAAAACACCAACATTTTGTTTCATGATTTGTATAAAACATACAATTTTAAATGACTTTCTAATTTACTTCTAGTATCAAATTTGTTTAGTTATCCTTTGCTGAAGGAACAGCATTGCACTACTAACAGCTAGCTGAACACATCTAGTTGGCCAATCATAAGAGAAAATTGTGTGCAGGCACCAATCAGCAACTAGCTCCCACTAGTGCATTTTTTGACAAGGAATTATAAGAGAATGAAACATATTTGAAAAATTAATTTAAAAGTGTCTTAAAATGACATGTTCTATCTGAATCATGCAAATTTAATTTTGACTTTCCTATCCCTTTAAAGGGACATTAAAGTCATAATTAGACATTCAGAATTCTGACATACCATACAATTATTTTTTTTTAAAGACATTTTTATTGAGGAAAAAACAAAAGTTTACAAGTATTGAATCAGGCTACAATTTCCATAATTACATATTTCGTAATAACATCATGAAACCTAGATGGAAAATACACAATAATACAACCTACTGTATAGGTACCACCTGTATGCTGTAACAAAACATAACACAGTCTAATCCTCAGTTTTCTATCTCCATAACATAGGTACAGTTATTCTTGGAACAAAATGGTCTCTCATGGACCATGAGCTTTCAAATCAACTATTAGGAGATTGTGATAGGGTTTACTTAATATGACTGAAACTAGGGTTGCATCGATACCATTTTTTTTATGACTGATACCGATACTTGTTTTCAAATATTCGCCGATACCAATTACCGATACTTTTTTTTTTTTAATGACATGTGACAGTTTACCAAGCACAATACAGACTAATTATTTAAGATTCCTTCTTTATAATTATAAAGGGCTGTAATTCAAAAGACATTATGAAATAATAAAACAGTTTTATTTGTCAAAAGTTTACTGAACATGTTTATAAATAAAAAATATTACAATAAAATATTAAATTTAAAGGGGTGATACAATTGGGTTGTAGGGCTGTTATATAACATCAATCTGACATGTGTATGGAGGTTCGGCTCTAAGTTGAACAGTCTTTCACTTTCCACCATACTGCATGGGGCAGAAAGATATTTTTGGGCCATTTTTGCCAGAGCTGGAAATCTGTTTTTTAACTGCCCAGTACTTCAGGGGTTTGTCTGAATCAGGTACAGTGAGCTCTCCTACAATAATGCAAATAACAATTTGTATTGGCAGAACAGTAGTAAACCATTTTTAATTTAGTCTCCACTCCAGTTTAAAATGAAATGGGAACATGCAGTTTGAAAAAACGCCACAAGATAGCCTATGGGTAGGAAGTAGAGGTATCGGTTTAAGTATCGGTGCCTTTGCACGAGTACAAGTACTCATGCAAATACTTGGTATTGGTACCGATACTAGTATCGGTATCGGTGCATCCCTAACAGAAACCAATAAGGCCACTTTTGGACTCTTGTATAAATATTGGAACTGAAAAGGAGAAGTTAAAGACTGACTTGTTAATGTAATTTAGGCAATAAAAATATAGCATCCTGTGTCCAGCCTCAACCGTGGACATCTAAACTACATAGGCTATAGGAGAAGCAAAAGTGTTTAAGTAATATATGCTTATATTTCCATCCCAGTAAGATCTGTTGGCGGCCAACATAGTAAACCTCCACAGTTTAGGAGTCCGAAAACCTTAATATCAATTACCATATATGCATATCCCTAGAGGGGAAAATCTGTTGACAAAATTATAAGCTAATGCATAACACAGTAAACATAGCACAAAGCATGAATTAAACCAGAAGGACTGTGTGAAATAAGCTGAAACATATAATAATCAATTTACAGAAAACGCTTTTCAGGGCAAGAAGCATTTAGTACTTTGAGAGTTGTATCACTAATTTACACGCTAATTAGGAGACCATTCAATATAACATACTGGCAATTTTCTGTCTTTCTAATTATCAGGAACTTAGAAATGTTTAATGATCCTGAAATGAATGCTATGCAAATGAGAGACCGTACTAGAGTGAACATAATAGCGACTACCTCGTAAGACCTATATATATATACACAGTAATTATCGTCAACATCTGTATAATAGAGACTAGGCAAAGAGTGAAATATAACAGCCAGACATATAACATATTTACACACAAGAAATCTACTGGAGGGTTAGGTCATCAGACCATTAATACCACGTTAGTAAACATTCATTTCCATAGACCGGCCTGCCTTTAATATTAGATTGTGTCCGGAGATCGCAGGCAGTCAACGGTGTCTACTTTGGGGTTTACCCCATCCCTCTTCTTCTGGAAAGTGTCCCCAGTCTGTTAAGTATCTTGAGGATGAGGATCTCCCATATAGGCCAAGGGCCCATCATTAACTCTAAATAGTAGCGTAACTGCAAACCAGAAGCGCGGCTCCCTGCATCTTGTAGCTTTCCATGCAATTCCAGGTGACTGTCAGCTGAGTTATTTATGGCAAGGAGAGCTAGTGCGCATGTCGGTATAACCACTATACCGACACGGATCTCCTGGGTATTCTCGCCAGTATCTGGAACTCCCTCATGGCTCGTTGGATGTGCAGAGCTCCCGGACACTGGGCTTTGCAGGTCTAACTCCATAATACTGCTCACGGTGCTGTGCATATAGGCCGCGGCCGTCTCTGCAGTGACAGTCGTGTCTTCACTACAATGCTCCTTAGGTGTGCTTCCTTGTTCGGAGCCATTTGCAATCTGCTTCTGTCATTCTGAAGCTCCAGAAAACCAATGCCTCACTACCTGGATCAGCTCCGCAAAGTGTTCCTCTAGCGTGTTGCAAATATTTTCTTCCCATGTCATTGCTGCGGACTCCATCATAATCTCTGTACAACCTATCCAGGTGCAGCATAGGAAATAACACAATGTTACAAGTCAGTCTCTTAAATGGAATTTTTTATTTTTCTTGAAACTCCTTTAGGGACAGCTCGTAGAGCTGCTGGACCTGATTTGTCAGGAATTAGGGAGGGTAGATGAGGGCCAGGCCGTTTAGCAGGCCTCCGCTGCGTACCTCATCTAATCAGGACTGCGTGGCTAAGAATCTAGATGAGATATATTGATCTGTTCCTGAGGTATTAATCTCTAAAACTGTTGTCGAATAGGTAGGAGATTATACAGCAAAGGGATGATAAACAGCGGATCTATCAACCCCCAGTCTCAGCCATAATTAGAAAGCAGCCATCTTGGTCGATGTACGGACCCCCCCCCCCCCATGGCATACAATTTTAAACAGCTTTCCAATTTACTTATATTATTGCTATCCTTTGCTAAAAGGTTTATCTAGGTAAGCTCAGGAGCAGCAAAGAACCTAGGTTCTGTCTGCTGATTGGTGGCTGAATATATATATATATATATATATATATATATACTGATTGTCATTGGCTCACCCATGTGTTCAGTTAGATGATGATACCAAGAGAATGAAACAAATTTGATAATAGAAGTAAACTAGAAATGTCCCTTTAAGCTCATTTTGCTCAGTGAAAATATATATATTTTTTCATGTATTTGCAATAAATATATTAAATGTTTCCTCGTGTATAAAGCTATGCACAGTGTTTGTCTGCATAGTACGTTTCAGGAATAAAGGGAGCGATTCTTCTGTCACTACCTCTGCAGGAACAACAAATAATGAATTCACAGCACCCCTGCTATGTTGACAATCTGTTAAATGTTTGGATAATGTAAAAAAATCTTTACTCCATCAGGTTGAAGATTATAAACTAAAAAAATAATATGGTTTTTAAAATGTGCATTGAAAATATTTATAATTTATATAATCTCAAATGCAATAATTGTCATGAAAAAATAATAGGAATTTAAAAAGGTGGTATGTCCTGTTATATTCTGCACCAGTGATGTCAAACTTCCTTGCACACTGGGGCCACAAGTCGATATATAAGAAGCCTTAAGGGGCCCCATATAAATGTATGGCTTTTAAACAAACAAATAAATAATATAAATTTTATAGAATAGATATAGGTGTGGTTGCACATGTTGTAAATTATGCTTTTCCTGAAGGACCGCCAGTTGGCCATCCCTTTTTTACATACACACACATATACTGTATATGTTTGTATGTATAAATAATTTACTTAAAGTGAAGGTAAAGTTGCCTGGTTGTCGATCTTGAATAACTTTCTTTGTCCCAAATCAATATGAGTTTAATTCATATTTTTTTTTTAAATTTAAGTGTAAATAAAGTTATAGCCTAATTAATCCATTTTTGAAGGTCCGCAAATTCAAACCGTTATAAAAAAAAATTCTGTGTTGATCACGTTTTCCAAGGATCCAATTGAAAATCTGTCTGTTAGGTGGCCGTCACTGTAATGTCATCAACGTCTTTTTGATCTGCGCATGCGTATTAGTTTCCTATAGGAATACCCCTAATATGCCATCGGCTAGCAGACGGTTTTGATACTGACAAGCGCAGTAGAGAGTGAAATAGCTAATTTGCGCATTTTAACAGAGAATCGTGAATGCGCTTTTGAGATACCCCACCCGCTCTATACGTCACAGCACAGAAAATCAAGAAAGGAAAGGTTGGGAGGAGTTAGCATCGAAATGATAGGGAAATATCTATATATATATATATATATATATATATATATATATATATATATATATATATGTTTATATATTGTCGTGAGATGCAGGACATATGCAGTACACAGCAAGGATGGTACAACTCTATTTTATTACAGAGCATAGAAACATACATCTAGTCGGGTTGATTTCACTAACTGCGACCAGACCTAAGCCCCGCCCCCAAACTAGTGACATCACATCCTGCTTTCATCACATCTTCCCCTTTTTCAAAGGCGAAGCATACATTTGAATATAACAAATAACAAGGTATACGAACAGAGTATACAACAACATTTTTTTTTTTTTGAACAATATATAAACAAACAGGTTCAGAAAATATAAACACATAAATTACATCCTGACTTGGACATCGGGGTAGACTACCCTAGTCCACAGTGACCATGGGATTATTCTGCCCATACTTCTGGTCACTGTTCTAGCTAAAGTCAGTCCCTATATCGGGCCGGAAGTCTCACCACTCTTCCGCTTGATGTAACTTTGCATGAACTGTCCTCTGATACAGAAGATGGTGAATAAAAGTCCGCTGGAGGCAAAGATATATCCCCGCTGTGATCTTGCTGAGGGAAAGGCACCTCTCTTAGAACAGGGGATCCCACCGGCGGTGGTACTGAGGCATCCAGTTCCAGACTCTCAGGTACAGGCTGAAGATGTCTTCGGTTACGGCGTGTAACCGTCCCTCATCAGAAAGGACTGTATAAGACCTTGGTTCTGGAGAGCGTCCAATTACCGTAGCAGGCGTCTTCCATTTCTTCTCATCATCCAGTTTAATTCTGACACTTTGCCCCGCATTCAGTTCCGGTAAGGGCCTGACAGAATGTCTCCTGTCATAGAAGAAACGATAACCCTTTTTGGCCTCTTCATCCCTCCTAAGGACTTTGTCCCGAGGAACAGGGCCAGGCGGCTTGAAGACACCCACTGA
Source organism: Bombina bombina (assembly GCF_027579735.1). Classification (NCBI taxonomy): domain Eukaryota; kingdom Metazoa; phylum Chordata; class Amphibia; order Anura; family Bombinatoridae; genus Bombina; species Bombina bombina. Next base: position 357,478,402 of record NC_069503.1, on the reverse strand, counting down.
GGGTAAAGTGGTGCGAATCTGGCGTCCTAGCATCAGCTGTGCCGGGCTAAACCCGGTGGCTTGAATGGGCGTTGCCCTGTATGACAAGAGGGCTAGGTACGGCTCAGATTGCTTTAGAATTAATTTTGTTGTTTGAACTGCCCTTTCAGCCATTCCGTTGGCCTGCGGATAATGTGGACTTGACGTGGAATGTACAAAGTCATATTCCCTGCTGAAAGCACTGAACTCTGTAGAAGCGAACTGCATACCATTATCACTCACCAGTTCCATTGGAATGCCCCACCGGGCGAACAAGCTCTTCAGGCGAATGATAACGGCTTGACTTGTGATATCATTCAGGGGTGCAATTTCCAAATACCTGGAATAGTAGTCGATCACAACAAGGAACTTTTTCCCATGCAGTTCACAGAAATCAGCAGCTATTTTTTGCCACGGCCCCGCAGGCAGCGGAGTAGAAATCAAGGGCTCTCTTCTCTGAGTAGGCTGGCATTCCCGGCAAAAGGCACATTTAGACACAGGATTTGCAATGTCGGAGCTGATCCCAGGCCACCACACAGCTGTAACTGCCCTTTCTCTGCACTTTGTAATGCCTAAGTGGCCATCGTGAATCCTGTTTAACATCTCCTTCCTCATGCTGACAGGAATTACGGTCTTGGAACAGCACCAACCCCTCCAGCTCCGTGAGCTGCGACCTCTCTGGCTTGTAAGCACTTAAAGACATCCAGGCTGCCCGGCTCTCGGGCCAGCCTTCTTTTATGTACTTTATAACCTCTTGCAGATCTGTGTCCAAATATGTCTCTTTCTTTATTTCCTCCAGTTTCCTTGAAGAAATGGACTTAGGGGCCAGAACTGAATCAACATACACTTTCACCTCAGATTCAGTGGAGGATTCTACAGCAGCCAGCGGGAGCCTGGATAGTGTATCCGCCACAACATGCACTGCCCGAACATTGAACCTGAGCAGTCTCATTAAAAGTCTCTGGCATCTTAAGGGTGTTTTGTCGATATCATAAGAGTTGATTAGAGGGACTAGCGGTTTGTGGTCAGTTTCCAGACTAAATTTCTCCAAACCCACTAGATAACGCTGAAAGCGCTCACAGGCCCAAACTGCAGCCAGGCACTCTTTCTCAATTTGAGCGTATTTTGACTCCGCAGCCGTGAGTGTGCGGGAACAGTAGGCGATGGGCTGTAGTTTATTTTCATTTAACTGCAGGAGAGCAGCCCCCAACCCATAACTGCTTGCATCGGCACTAACCACAGTCTTTTTTGAAGGGTCGTAGAACCCCAGCACTGGGGCAGACCCCAGCAGGGACTTGCCTGCATAAAAGCTTTTTCTTGTGAAGGTCCCCAGACCCAGGCAACGTCTTTCTTAAGCAACTCTGTGATAGGGTGTAAAACTGTTGATAAATCTGGAAGAAACTTGCCCACGTAATTTACAAGGCCCAATATCTGTCTCAGCTCATGTACATCAGAAGGACTTTTCATCTATTCAATAGCATGAATTTTCTAGGGGTCTGGCTTGATGCCATCCCCATTGATGATATGCCCAAAGTAACATAATTCAGTTTTCCTAAAATGGCATTTTTCTTTATTCAGCTTCAGCCCAGACTCTGATAGCCTGTAGCACACAACTTAAACGCTGATCATGCTCCTCCACTGTAGACCCATACACTAGAATGTCGTCCATGACGACCGCTGTGCCCACGTGGTCACTCAGGAGAGAACTCATTTCCCTTTGAAAGATTTCAGGAGCAGAGGATATCCCAAAGGGGAGTCTGCAGAAGCAGAACCGACCTACCGGTGTGATAAAGGTAGTCAGTTTGCGACACTTTGGATCCAGGGGGATCTGCCAAAAGCCGCTAGAAGTGTCTAATGTGGAAAAGAACTTCGCCCCAGCCAACTTTGGAGCTATATCTTCTAATGTCGGCAGTACAAATATCTCTCTCTTCACTGCCTCATTCAACCTTTTCAGGTCCACACAGATGCGCACCTTTCCGTTTTTCTTTGCAACTGGAACAATGGGGGCACACCAATCAGTCGCTTCAACAACCTCTTCAATAACCCCCATAGACTTCATGCGCATAAGCTCCTTCTCCACTTGAGGCATGAGCGGGAACGGAATTCTACGGGGAGTAGAAATACTGTATGGGGCTGCGTCGCTTTTAAGTGCTATACGGACTGGTTTGCAATTCAGTAGGCCCAACTCGCCAAACATATCTTCAGAAATCTCATTCACGCTTTTCTGCTCAATAAATTGTTAACACACTGACCTCGAATCACATGCACCCACATAGTGAACTTCCTTTGCTTGTACAGCTGGCAAGAAATTTCCCCGCACAATCAATGCGGCCACCAGGACTATGGACGTTTGTAGTAACCTTCGCCAGCTGGGGCAGTTTCATGAATGCAGCAAAAGACATTACAGTGATATCTGCTCCTGTGTCAATCTTAAAATCAACTTTGGCTCCCATTACAGTAAAAGTAACCTTCCAATCTTCCTCTGAGCTTGGCCGTTCCACAACGGACCCCACAAAAGACACTTCCTGACCCTCCTGGTCACTGTCTACCTGCATCTCCTTAATGTATTCAGTTTTACACACCACTTCAAAATGGCCCATTCTATTACATTTTCTGCGTCTTTTATCTCTGGCCGGGCATATAACACTCTGATCATGGGCACGGTAGCACCGTGTGCATCGGGCATGCTGCGCCCATCCACTTCTAGGACTTTCCATTATTTTAGATCTACCGCTCACACTGTGCCTTTCACTAGCAGTTTTCCTGGACTGTTGCACTTCATCCACAATACTCTCAGACCTCAGATCAGCACTCTGCTTTTTCACCAGTTCACTCTGGCGGGCCATCCTAATAGCCCCATCTAATGTTAAATCAGGCTCTAACTGCAGCTTCAGTGAGACTTCAGCATCTGCAATTCCAATAACTATTCTGTCTCTGATTTGCTCTACTTTAGCAACACCAAACTCACAGAATTCAGCTAGTTCATACAGGCTGCGCACAAATGACTCCACAGATTCACACTGATTACGTTTGTGAAAACAAGCTCTCTCATGAATCACATTTCTTTTGGGCACAAAGTGGGCACTGAGTTTATCCATAACTATATCAAAGTTAAATTCTTCCCCTTCTTGGAAAGTAAAAGCATTGAACACTGTGTTCACAATTGGTTAAATTACATCTCAGACTGTGCAAAATGCTATGTTTTGTATGCAATTCCTACAGGTTTTCAGGCTATGCATGTTAAATTAACAAGATATGGGTTGGGTTAGTTAAATGTAAAATGCCTCCTATGCCTCAATGCATTACAAATATGGAGCAGAAGGGGGTCAAATGACTACTGTTTACTTGTGGTGCAGCTGAAGAGGTAAAATGGTTTATTTGCATGCTACTGGCAGTCATAGGGTAAAATGGCTGCTCAATTGTGAAAAAAATACAGGGTTGGTTCAAGAGTAGGGTTTTTTTATCGGAGCGTTGCGTGACTCCAGCTACTTCTATGCCCAACCACCTAAAGATTGTCCAATATTTTTGTGTTGGACAACCCTGATATAACTAATAAAGATTTTTTCTTTGTTATATAAGCGGTAGTTGTGACACTTATAGGAATGGAATGTCTGTAAACTTTTAAAGAGACCTAGATTTACAATACCCATTTTACTGATAAATGAGATCATTTTAAATCCATTGCAAAGGCCGGATTGGCCTACCAGGATACCAGGAGATCTCCCGATGGGCTGCTGGGGCTGGAAAGCTACAATTTAAAGGGGTGATTTATGGATGCAAACGGGTTGTAGGGTGCTGATATAACCACAATCTGTCACTTTTGTTTTAATACAAACTAATATAATTCTAATATACAATATTTAGAAAATGAGTATCCCAATAATCCCCTTTGATAAAAATGGGGTGTGCATATTGTCGACGGTATATGGGGCTGGTCTCCAAATTTGAATGGGTTGTTTTTTATTCCCAGTCCGGCCCTGTCCATTGCTGTTTCTTGTAGTGATGTTAAAGACAATGGTATTTTATATAAATGTTTACTTGATTCAGTAGATATTTATTTTTTTACCAGTATGAAAATTAGGGTCCACTTTTGCTTATAATTTGAAGGCCATTTTATTATTACAAAAATATAAACTGAATTTTACATTATTCTATAAATGATTAAGTAGCACATGTGGTGCAATACCTGACCAGTGTGAAACCTAAACCAAAACTGTCAATTTGTTTCGTTAAAGGGTTTGCAGCATGGATCAAAAAGATTTTGAGCAACTCTATGTTCAAAAATATGTTGTGTTTATGCAGATCTCTTATATATATAAAAATACCTCTCTATCCCATTTTATTTAATTTTTTTATTTCCAAATGTTCCAGGCTGTAAAACAAAATACAGATCTTAAAGAACGCTTGTGCAGAATTCATGCAGATTCTTTGCTTCTTGAGTCAGCTTCTAGTGCAAAGTGCAGCCCTGAGAAGGTGGGTGGAGATCTTTGTACAGTTCAATCACAGCAGATTTAAGGCAAGCAAGTATCACCATTACTTAACTATGTTATATACATTGCTACTTATTAGTATTTGTATGTGCATGTTTGGTGAGTTATCTGTGCCTTAAAGGGACATTCCAGCCAAAATTGGAATCCACATGAATGCATTTCAGTTTTGAATAGAAGCATTTTTGTAATATAAATGTATTAGAAAAATGCTTCTAATAAAAGCTATAGCTGTTTCAAAAGTGATTTTAAAACTATAGCTGTTTAAAAATTCTATTTAAGTATGCACTGTGCACTAGCATTTTAAACTCTGCATTTGCTCTGAGAGCCTAATGTGCTTGTACCATCTGGTAATGATTGATTTGTTAATTGCTGACGTGATACTAGCTCCATTGGCGCTCTGAGCAGCTGAATTATTTAAAATCACGAGGCACTGAGAATATCTAGTTATGCTTAAAGTGATGGTAAACTCTCCCCTTTTTAAAATCAGATCTGGAATGTAAGCGCTATTTTAGATGGAGTTTAATTCATTAGCTGTAATGAAGATGTGCTATAACTTAGTTATTAATATAGATATGAAATTCAAATACCCCACATTACACCACCCACTTCAAAAGTCAATTTTCCTGTCAGCTAAATGATTGAATTACTCTCCAATCAATGTTCTAGCTACAACAAAAGTGCCATATGGGGAGAGCGCTGATTGGACAACAATTCAATCTGTTAGCTCACAGAAAATTTTACTTTTGAAGTGGGCGGAGGAGCATGCAGTATTTGAATGTCATATCTATATTAAAAAGCATGTTATAGTGCATCTTCATTACAGCTAATGAATTAAACTCAATCTAAAATAGCGCTTACATTCCAGATCTGATTTTAAAAAGGCGAGAGTTTACCATCACTTTAACATGCATGTGCAAAGAAAAATGTTAACACTCAAACAGTGATAACTTTTGCTGGAAGCATTTTTGCCAGAATGTGTATATTATAAATATGTTTCAATTCAAACATATAATTAATCTATGCGCATTTTAATTTTGACCGGAATGTCGCTTTAATATTTAAACATTTTCCTTCCTTGTTTAGTCTTTCCTCTACAATATATGTATTTGTGTGTGTGTGTGTATATATATATATATATATATATATATATATATATATATATATGTGTGTGTGTGTATGTATATATATATATATATATATATATATATATATATATATAGGTCTAGTCCTTCAAAAAAAGGTGTGGGAACTCACCAAGATTTACACCCCCTCATAATTAATATTGTTTTATACACACACACACTGTATTTATATGTATATACTCTATACACTCTGGTTAATAAAAGCAAATTAAAACCAATGAATGACTGAACGGTTGCCTTTGTGCCTGAGGATGGACACTCATAGTTCCATTTTTACATAGGTGAGTCGACCCGGAGTGCCAGGGATCGTATAATAGAACATAAAAGCAATATACGTACTAATAATTTGAAAGCTCTCCTTGCATATCACTTCTTGACAGCTGGCCATTCAATTATTTAGCTTAAATTTCAAATAATAGACCAGATTAAGTTACCGCGTAGATGTGGTGACAGGGAATTACTGTTGAAGCAAAAAGAATCCTTTTGGATTTATGAGTTAGGGACCCTTACCCCTAAAGGTATGAATAGAGATTGTGATCTGTCTATCTTTTTATAAATATCACTGGTAATTAATTGAATATGTAATGAAATTGTGATGTATAGAAATTATATGTTTTTCTATAAGCCTTGATCTGTATATGAAATGTTATATTGAATAGTTTGAACTAGAAAGAGTTAATTTCTCTTTATCGCCACCTAGTGGTGTACAGGTATATAAAGGTTTGTGAAATGTTTGTTTGGCATGGCATGAATAAGGGATAACATCCCGAAACATTGCCTATTTTTTGTCTTATCTAATAAATATTAGATTATGCTGTCACCTGTTTGATTTTTCTTCTGATATACTGTTGGGCCTTAAGCAGTGGTCCTTTTGGTGACATGCATTACTTAGAGTGCTGACATCTTTATGGTTTTGATCCATTTTTACATGGCAGGGGTGAAATTTTTATTTGTAATTTAGGATTCAGCTGATACTGAATACTGAGAAGTCAGATACATACTTTTTAGAACACATATATTTCTATATAGATGATGTTGAATAATCCAAAAAGCTAATAGCCTTAGTAAAGATGTAGGAGATGTTACCCCCTGACTCTCATGATGTGTAAGGCTCTGTAATGTAAACACCTGATATCATAATCTTAATAAGGTTTGTGTCTGCACTCACTCTGCAGTTAATACAATGATATTGTGATTTAAGGTAAAATTATGGTCACAAGGCATCTGAGTGTAATTTTCATTTACCATTAACACATATACCTGTAAATGTGAAGCAAGTAACACTGGCAGAGGAAGCAGGAAGCATGAAGACACAGTAACATTGAAATCAAAACAGGTCACCTTGAACTTTGGGATGAAATTGGTAAGGTTGAATCTGCAGCAAGTACATTATTATGCAAAGATCAGCATTCTGCAGTGAATCTGGCCTGCTAACCATTAATTAATAGACATGACTGTTTAATGTCAAGTTCTAGAGTATAATGCCCCTTAAAACGTAGAAGTCTAGGGGACAGATGACGCAAAGCTCTCCTCCCTGGCAAGATTATCTAAGAATTATCTAAAATGTCTTGTCAGTACTGTAAGTTCCCTCAAAGAAATGTAAAAAGGCAAATTTTAGCTTGAGAGCTGTTTACCTAACTTTGCAGGGTTCTGTATGTGAAGGAGACGCTCATGACAATATAGGGTGTAAAATAAATTTTATCATCAGCACAATGTGTGAAGGGGTTAAAGGGATGCACATTTATTGGCCCAATTTAAAAAAAACAAAAAAACACTTATATGATACAATTAAACCTAAGAGCCATTGAAAAAAAAATGTGTGTTTTTCCACATATTAAAAATGAAAGTCGGATGTTTTCACTTGAAGTAACTTGCTGCAGCTTTCTAATTCCTAAGTAGATCTCTGTAGCTAACCTCCCTAAGGAGGCTTTATTCCTTTGCTAATGGAATTCAGGACACCGGCTATAAATCAAAGAAGAGTCACTAACATCACATCTTGTCACATCCACTAAATAAACACTCTGGAATATAGGTCCCATCAGATGGCTGAGTGCTGTAAATATTCTCTGAGTTGACAGCAAGTAGTTTTAGGATTTTTTTAAAAAAAAATTTTTTAAACATGGTAAAATTTCCCAGAGGCAGCATTGCATAGAAAATGAAATTCTAGCTGCTTCATTCTGAACTACTTTGTATTAACGCTGCTATTATGATTATCATTTATTCTTAACACACTTTCATAAGCACATGAGTAGGGGGTGGGGCACACAGGACTGGTTCATGGTTCATTCATTGCTTTTAAACATAAACTTAAAGGGACACTCAAGTCAAAATTAAACTTTAATGAATCAGATATAGCAGCAATTTTAAACAACTTTCCAAATAACTTCCATTAACAAAATGTGCACATTATTTTTATATTTACACTTTTTGAGTAACCAGCTCCTACTGAGCATGTGCAAGAATTCCCAGAATATAAGTGTGCATTTTTTGATTGGCTGGTGGCTGTCACATGATACAGGGGGAGTAGAAATAGACATAACTTTGAAATTTGGCAGAAAAAAATCTACTACTCATTTGAAGTTAAGAGTAAGGCTCCATGTACTAAGCGCTAAGTGCTATTGCAATGTATTTTTATCATGTATGTGTTGATTATGCAATCTACTGTATTTACTGGTCCGTTAAAAATAAACTCAGAAATTCAAACTTTAAACATATTTTCATGTAAAATATATTTTTTAAACTAAAATAAATTTTTTTTTATAAACATACGCCTAGATTACGAGTTTTGCGTAACAGGGGTGCGGTGCTATCGAGCCTTTTTTTTTTTTTAACGCTACCTTTAAACAACGCTGGTATTACAGGTTTTTTTCAACCCAGCGTTAGCCACAAAAAAGTGAGCGTAGAGCAGAATTTAGCTCCACATCTCACCTCAATACCAGCGCTGCTTACGGTAGCGGTAAGCTGGCTAAACGTGCTCGTGCACGATTTCCCCATAGGAAACAATGGGGCTGAGCCGGCTGAAAAAAACCTAACACCTGCAAAAAAGCAGCGTTCAGCTCCTAACACAGCCCCAAATACATTTATGTCTACACCTAACACCCTAACATGAACCCCGAGTCTAAACACCCCTAATATTATACTTATTAACCCCTAATCTGCCGTCCCCGACATCGTCTCCACCTGCATTATAAATATTAACCCCTACTCTGCCACTCCGGACACAGCCGCCACCTACATTATACTTATGAACCCCTAATCTCCTGCCCCCAACATCACAGAACCCTACATTATATTTATTAACCCCTAATCTGCCCCCCCAACATCGCTGCAACCTACCTACATTTATTAACCCCTAATCTGCTGCTGCCGCCAACGTCGCTGCCACTATAATAAAGTTATTAACCCCTAAACCTAAGTCTAACCCTAACCCTAACACCCCCTTAACTTAAATATAATTTAAATACATCTAAATAAAATAACTACAATTAAATAAATAATTCCTATTTAAAACTAAATACTTATCTGTAAAATAAACCATACGATAGCTACAATATAATTAATAATTACATTGTAGCTATTTTAGGATTTATTTTTATTTTACAGGCAAGTTTGTATTTATTTTAACTAGGTAGAATAGTTTTTAAATAGTTATTAACTATTTAATAACTACCTAGCTAAAATAAAGACAAAAGTACCTGTAAAATAAAACCTAACATAAGTTACAATTACACCTAACACTACACTATAATTAAATTAATTACCTAAACTACCTACAATTAAATACAATTAAATTAAATAAACTAAAGTACGAAAAACAACAAACACTAAATTACAGAAAATAAAAAAATAATTACAAAAGTTTTAAACTAATTACACCTACTCTAATCCCCCTAATAAAATAAAAAAGCCCCCCAAAATAAAAAAATTCCCTACCCTATACTAAATTACAAATAGCCCTTTAAAGGGCCTTTTGCGGGGCATTGCCCCAAAGTAATCAGCTCTTTTACCTGTAAAAAAAGACGATACCCCCCCAACATTAAAACCCACCACCCACCCACACACCCAACCCTACTCTAAAACCCACCCAATCCCCCCTTAAAAAAAACCTAACACTATCTCCTTGAAGATCTCCCTACTTTGAGCCGTCTTCACCCAGCCGGGCACAAGTGGACCTCCAGAGGGGCAGAAGTCTTCATCCGATCTGGCCAGAAGAGGACATCCAGACCGGCAGAAGTCTGCATCCAGGCGGCATCTTCTATCTTCTTTCATCCGGAGCGGAGCGGGTCCATCTTGAAGACATCCTCTTCCATCTGACGGCGACTGAAGAATGAAGGTTCCTTTAAGTGACGTCATCCAGGATGGCGTCCCTTCAATTCCGATTGGCTGATAGAATCCTGTCAGCCAATCGGAAGTAAGGTAGGAAAAATCCTATTGGCTGATGCAATCAGCCAATAGGATTGAAGTTCAATCTTATTGGCTGATCCAATCAGCCAATAGGATTGAGCTCGCATTCTATTGGCTGTTCCTAATGCATCAGCAAATAGGATTTTTCCTAACTTAATTCCGATTGGTTGATAGGATTCTATCAGCCAATTGGAATTGAAAGCTTGCCATCTTGGATGACGTCACTTAAAGGAACCTTCATTCTTCAGTGCCGTCGGACGGAAGAGGATACTCCGCGTCAGATGTCTTCAAGATGGACCTGCTCCACTCCGGATGGAAGAAGATAGAAGATGTCCCCTGGATGAAGACTTCTGCCAGTCTGGATGTCCTCTTCTGGCCGGATCGGATGAAGACTTCTGCCCCTCTGGAGGTCCACTTGTGCCCGGCTGGGTGAAGACGTCTCAAGGTAGGGAGATCTTCAAGGGGGTAGTGTTAGGTTTTATTAAGGGGGGATTGGGTGGGTTTTAGAGTAGGGTTGGGTGTGTGGGTGGTGGGTTTTAATGTTGGGGGGGTATTGTATTTTTCTTTACAGGTAAAAGAGCTGATTACTTTGGGGCAATGCCCCGCAAAAGGCCCTTTTAAGGGCTATTTGTAATTTAGTATAGGGTAGGGAATTTGTTTATTTTGGGGGGCTTTTTTATTTTATTAGGGGGATTAGAGTAGGTGTAATTAGTTTAAAACTTTTGTAATTATTTTTTTATTTTCTGTAATTTTAGTGTTTGTTGTTTTTCGTACTTTAGTTTAATTTAATTGTACTTAATTGTAGGTAGTTTAGGTAATTAATTTAATTATATTGGTAGTGTTAGGTGTAATTGTAACTTAAGTTAGGGGTTTTTTTTACAGGTAAATTTGTCTTTATTTTAGCTAGGTAGTTATTAAATAGTTAATAACTATTTATTAACTATTCTACCTAGTTAAAATAAATACAAACTTGCCTGTAAAATAAAAATAAACCCTAAGATAGCTACAATGTAACTATTAGTTATATTGTAGCTAGCTTAGGGTTTATTGTATAGGTAAGTATTTAGTTTTAAATAGAAATTATTTATTTAAATGTAGTAATTTATTTAGTTTTAAGTAAATTATATTTAAGTTAGGGGGGGTTAGATTTAGGATTAGACTTAGGTTAAGGGGTTAATAAATTTAATATAGTAGCAGCGACGTTGGCGGTGGCAGATAAGGGGTTAATAAATGTAGATAGGTGTCGGCAATGTTAGGGACAGCAGATTAGGGGTTAATAAAATGTAACTAGTGTTTGCGAGGTGGGAGTGTGGCGGTTTAGGGGTTAATATTATTATTAAAGTGGCAGCGATGTCCGGTCGGCAGATTAGGGGTTAAATTATTTACTAAATTGTTTGAGATGTGCGGGGGGGCCTCGGTTTAGGGGTTAATAGGTAGTTTATGGGTGTTAGTGTACTTTGTAGCACTTTAGTTAAGAGTTTTATGTTACGGTGTTAGCCCATAAAACGCTTAACTACTGACTTTTAAATGCGGTATTAGTCTTGACAGGAGAGGGTGTACCGCTCACTTGTTCCAAGACTCGTAATACCAGCATTAGGCAAATCCCATTAAAAGGATAGGATACACAATTGACGTAAGGGGATTTGCAGTAAGCTCGAGTCGCAGAAGAAAAGTGAGCGGTACACCTGTACCTAGCAGACACGTAATACCAGCGGGAGTTAAAAAGCAGCGTTCGGACTTCTCAACGCTGCTTTTTAAGGCTAACGCAAGACTTGTAATCTAGCCGATATTTTGTAAGGAAAAATCATCAAGCTGCATTTACAGTTTCTGAGGCTTTACGATGCAGGCTTGAATGTTTCTGCTTCTTATCCTCTCTACCACATAAGGGGGGGTGGAAATAAATCATCCCAAACAAGCAAATTTGGGGTGATTGACAGGCACTGTTCTCACACAATTGGTCGTTCGAGAAAAGGGGGTGAGAGTGCACAAGAGAGAACTTGTTCAATCCTAAATTTTGCCAAGTGAATCCGCATTGCAAGTGGAAATTGCAGTCCGAGAGGTTCTCTGCTTGAGAACTTGTCCACTTGCAGCTTGATACATTTTCCCATCTATGTAGATAACCTATATAATCTAAAACATAAAAACTAACAACACTTTTTTGCCCCTAAACTGCCCTTTATTTTAATATCCTAAATATGCTTCTGAATCAAATTTTGGGAATTATTAAATTAGTACAATACAATATCCATTAAAGAACTGGAAAATAAAGTAGTTTCAGCACTCACGGCTTGCTATATCTGTTTACGATTACTTAAAACTTAACTTTTATTACTTGAAAACATAAAATACACCTCCATGTACTGATTTAATGTTATAAAAAATATTTTAACTTTTCATTTTTTATTTTGTTTTATGTTTTGATAGTTGAAGAGAAGATTTTTCTCCTCTTTATAATATACTCGGTTTAATGACGGTGAATTGCCATGCGGTTATTTTGAAGAATCTTTAGATATATTATTATTATTATTTTTATTTACTGGATGTTTTTTTATTGATGTAATACAGAACACCAATTTAGAAATCTGATTCAGAAACATATTGAGGATATTTAATAAGTGACATATTGACATCTAGATCAGGAGAGGTGGGTGCAGCCAATGTTCAAAAAGGAAAATTCATAGAACAATCTAAGAGATAGGCATTGGGGCAGAAATACAGAAATGTACCCCAGATTGTTTTCTTTCATGTAATTAGCAAGAGTCCATGAGCTAGTGACGTATGGGATATACATTCCTACCAGGAGGGGCAAAGTTTCCCAAACCTCAAAATGCCTATAAATACACCCCTCACCACACCCACAAATCAGTTTTACAAACTTTGCCTCCTATGGAGGTGGTGAAGTAAGTTTGTGCTAGATTCTACGTTGATATGCGCTCCGCAACAGGTTGGAGCCCGGTTTTCCTCTCAGCGTGCAGTGAATGTCAGAGGGATGTGAGGAGAGTATTGCCTATTTGAATGCAATGATCTCCTTCTACGGGGTCTATTTCATAGGTTCTCTGTTATCGGTCGTAGAGATTCATCTCTTACCTCCCTTTTCAGATCGACGATATACTCTTATATATATACCATTACCTCTGCTGATTTTCGTTTCAGTACTGGTTTGGCTTTCTACAACATGTAGACGATTGTCCTGGGGTAAGTAAGTCTTATTTTCTGTGACACTCTAAACTATGGTTGGGGGCTTTTTTTTTATAAAGTTCTAAATATATGTATTCAAACATTTATTTGCCTTGACTCAGGATGTTCAACATTCCTTATTTTCAGACAGTCAGTTTCATATTTGGGATAATGCATTTGAATCAATAATTTTTTCTTACCTTAAAAAATTTGACTTTTTCCCTGTGGGCTGTTAGGCTCGCGGGGGGCTGAAAATGCTTCATTTTATTGCGTCATTCTTGGCGCAGACTTTTTTGGCGCAAAAAATCTTTTCTGTTTCCGGCGTCATACGTGTCGCCGGAAGTTGCGTCATTTTTTGACGTTCTTTTGCGCCAAAAATGTCGGCGTTCCGGATGTGGCGTCATTTTTGGCGCCAAAAGCATTTAGGCGCCAAATAATGTGGGCGTCTTATTTGGCGCTAAAAAAATATGGGCGTCGCTTTTGTCTCCACATTATTTAAGTCTCATTTTTCATTGCTTCTGGTTGCTAGAAGCTTGTTCTTTGGCATTTTTTTCCCATTCCTGAAACTGTCATTTAAGGAATTTGATCAATTTTGCTTTATATGTTGTTTTTTCTCTTACATATTGCAAGATGTCTCATGTTGCATCTGAGTCAGAAGATACTTCAGGAAAATCGCTGCCTGGTGCTGGAACTACCAAAGCTAAGTGTATCTGCTGTAAACTTTTGGTAGCTGTTCCTCCAGCTGTTGTTTGTATTAAATGTCATGACAAACTTGTTAATGCAGAAAATATTTCCTTTAGTAAAATACCATTACCTGTTGCAGTTCCATCAACATCTAATGTTCAGAGTGTTCCTGATAACATAAGAGATTTTGTTTCTGAATCTATTAAGAAGGCTATGTCTGTTATTCCTCTTTCTAGTAAACATAAAAAGTCTTTTAAAACTTCTCTTTATCCAGATGAATTTTTAAATGAACATCATCATTCTGATTCTAATGATTCTTCTGGTTCAGAGGATTCTGTTTCAGAGGTTGATGCTGATAAATCTTCATATTTATTTAAAATGGAATTTATTCGTTCTTTATTAAAGAAGTCCTAATTGCATTAGAAATTGAGGATTCTGATCCTCTTGATACTAAATCTAAACGTTTAGACAAAGTCTTTAAATCTCCTGTAGTTATTCCAGAAGTTTTTCCTGTTCCTGGTGCTATTTCTGAAGTCATTTCCAGGGAATGGAATAATTTGGGTAATTCATTTACTCCTTCTAAACGTTTTAAGCAATTATATCCTGTGCCGTCTGACAGATTAGAGTTTTGGGACAAAATCCCTAAAGTTGATGGGACTATCTCTACCCTTGCTAAACGTACTACTATTCCTACGGCAGATGGTACTTCCTTTAAGGATCCTTTAGATAGGAAAATTGAATCCTTTCTAAGAAAAGCTTATTTGTGTTCAGGTAATCTTCTTAGACCTGCTATATCTTTGGCGGATGTTGCTGCAGCTTCAACTTTTTGGTTGGAAACTTTAGCGCAACAAGTAACAGATCATGATTCTCATAACATTATTATTCTTCTTCAGCATGCTAATAATTTTATCTGTGATGCCATTTTTTGATATTATCAGAGTTGATGTCAGGTTTATGTCTCTAGCTATTTTAGCTAGAAGAGCTTTATGGCTTAAAACTTGGAATGCTGATATGTCTTCTAAATCGACTCTACTTTCCCTTTCTTTCCAGGGTAATAAATTATTTGGTTCTCAGTTGGATTCTATTATCTCAACTGTTACTGGTGGGAAAGGAACTTTTTTACCACAGGATAAAAAATCTAAGGGTAAAAACAAGGCTAATAATCGTTTTCGTTCCTTTGGTTTCAACAAAGAACAAAAGCCTGATCCTTCATCCTCAGGAGCAGTTTCAGTTTGGAAACCTTCTCCAGTCTGGAATAAATCCAAGCCTTCTAGAAAAGCAAAGCCAGCTTCTAAGTCCACATGAAGGTGCGGCCCTCATTCCAGCTCAGCTGGTAGGGGGCAGATTACGTTTTTTCAAAGAAATTTGGATCAATTCTGTTCACAATCTTTGGATTCAGAACATTATTTCAGAAGGGTACAGAATTGGTTTCAAGATAATACCTCCTGCAAAGAGATTTTTTCTTTCCCGTGTCCCAGTAAACCCAGCGAAAGCTCAAGCATTTCTGAAATGTGTTTCAGATCTAGAGTTGGCTGGAGTAATTATGCCAGTTCCAGTTCTGGAACAGGGGCTGGGGTTTTATTCGAATCTCTTCATTGTACCAAAGAAGGGGAATTCCTTCAGACCAGTTCTGGATCTAAAAATATTGAATCGTTATGTAAGGATACCAACTTTCAAAATGGTAACTGTAAGGACTATCCTGCCTTTTGTTCAGCAAGGGCATTATATGTCTACAGTAGATTTACAGGATGCATATCTGCATATTCCGATTCATCCAGCTCACTATCAGTTTCTGAGATTCTCTTTCCTAGACAAGCATTACCAGTTTGTGGCTCTGCCGTTTGGCCTAGCAACAGCTCCAAGAATTTTTACAAAGGTTCTCGGCGCCCTTCTATCTGTAATCAGAGAACAGGGTATTGTGGTATTTCCTTATTTGGACGATATCTTGGTACTTGCTCAGTCTTCACATTTAGCAGAATTTCATACGAATCGACTTTTGTTGTTTCTTCAAAATCATGGTTGGAGGATCAATTCACTAAAAAGTTCATTGATTCCTCAGACAAGGGTAACCTTTTTGGGTTTCCAGATAGATTCAGTGTCCATGACTCTGTCTTTGACAGACAAGAGACGTCTAAAATTGATTTCAGCTTGTCGAAACCTTCAGTCACAATCATTCCCTTCGGTAGCCTTATGCATGGAAATTCTAGATCTTATGACTGCTGCATCGGACGCGATCCCCTTTGCTCGTTTTCACATGCGACCTCTTCAGCTCTGTATGCTGAACCAATGGTGCAGGGATTACACAAAGATATCTCAATTAATATCTTTAAAACCGATTGTACGACACTCTCTGACGTGGTGGACAGATCACCATCGTTTAATTCAGGGGGCTTCTTTTGTTCTTCCGACCTGGACTGTAATTTCAACAGATGCAAGTCTTACAGGTTGGGGAGCTGTGTGGGGGTTTCTGACAGCACAAGGGGTTTGGGAATCTCAGGAGGTGAGATTACCGATCAATATTTTGGAACTCCGTGCAATTTTCAGAGCTCTTCAGTCTTGGCCTCTTCTGAAGAGAGAATCGTTCATTTGTTTTCAGACAGACAATGTCACAACTGTGGCATACATCAATCATCAAGGAGGGACTCACAGTCCTCTGGCTATGAAAGAAGTATCTCGAATTCTGGTATGGGTGGAATCCAGCTCCTGTCTAATCTCTGCGGTTCATATTCCAGGAATAGACAATTGGGAAGCGGATTATCTCAGTCGCCAAACGTTGCATCCGGGCGAATGGTCTCTTCACCCAGAGGTATTTCTTCAGATTGTTCAAATGTGGGAACTTCCAGAAATAGATCTGATGGCTTCTCATCTAAACAAGAAACTTCCCAGGTATCTGTCCAGATCCCGGGATCCTCAGGCGGAGGCAGTGGATGCATTATCACTTACTTGGAAGTTTCATCCTGCCTATATCTTTCCGCCTCTAGTTCTTCTTCCAAGAGTAATCTCCAAGATTCTGAAGGAATGCTCGTTTGTTCTGCTGGTAGCTCCAGCATGGCCTCACAGGTTTTGGTATGCGGATCTTGTCCGGATGGCCTCTTGCCAACCGTGGACTCTTCCGTTAAGACCAGGCCTTCTGTCGCAAGGTCCTTTTTTCCATCAGGATCTCAAATCCTTAAATTTAAAGGTATGGAGATTGAACGCTTGATTCTTGGTCAAATAGGTTTCTCTGACTCTGTGATTAATACTATGTTACAGGCTCGTAAATCTGTATCTAGAGAGATATATTATAGAGTCTGGAAGACTTATATTTCTTGGTGTCTTTCTCATCATTTTTCCTGGCATTCTTTTAGAATTCCGAGAATTTTACAGTTTCTTCAGGATGGTTTAGATAAAGGTTTGTCCGCAAGTTCCTTGAAAGGTCAAATCTCTGCTCTTTCTGTTCTTTTTCACAGAAAGATTGCTAATATTCCTGATATTCATTGTTTTGTACAAGCCTTGGTTCGTATAAAACCTGTCATTAAGTCAATTTCTCCTCCTTGGAGTTTGAATTTGGTTCTGGGGGCTCTTCAAGCTCCTCCGTTTGAACCTATGCATTCATTGGACATTAAATTACTTTCTTGGAAAGTTTTGTTCCTTTTGGCCATCTCTTCTGCCAAAAGAGTCTCTGAATTGTCTGCTCTTTCTTGTGAGTCTCCTTTTCTGATTTTTCATCAGGATAAGGCGGTGTTGCGAACTTCTTTTGAATTTTTACCTAAGGTTGTGAATTCCAACAACATTAGTAGAGAAATTGTAGTTCCTTCATTATGCCCTAATCCTAAGAATTCTAAGGAGAAATCATTGCATTCTTTGGATGTTGTTAGAGCTTTGAAATATTATGTTGAAGCTACTAAGACTTTCCGAAAGACTTCTAGTCTATTTGTCATCTTTTCCGGTTCTAGAAAAGGCCAGAAAGCTTCTGCCATTTCTTTGGCATCTTGGTTGAAATCTTTAATTCATCATGCCTATGTTGAGTCGGGTAAAACTCAGCCTCAGAGGATTACAGCTCATTCTACTAGGTCAGTTTCTACTTCCTGGGCGTTTAGGAATGAAGCTTCGGTTGATCAGATTTGCAAAGCAGCAACTTGGTCTTCTTTGCATACTTTTACTAAATTCTACCATTTTGATGTGTTTTCTTCTTCTGAAGCAGTTTTTGGTAGAAAAGTACTTCAGGCAGCTGTTTCAGTTTGAATCTTCTGCTTATGTTTTCATTTAAACTTTATTTTGGGTGTGGATTATTTTCAGCAGGAATTGGCTGTCTTTATTTTATCCCTCCCTCTCTAGTGACTCTTGCGTGGAAAGATCCACATCTTGGGTAGTCATTATCCCATATGTCACTAGCTCATGGACTCTTGCTAATTACATGAAAGAAAACGTAATTTATGTAAGAACTTACCTGATAAATTCATTTCTTTCATATTAGCAAGAGTCCATGAGGCCCACCCTTTTTTTGTGGTGGTTATGATTTTTTTGTATAAAGCACAATTATTCCAATTCCTTATTTTTTATGCTTTCGCACTTTTTTCTTATCACCCCACTTCTTGGCTATTCGTTAAACTGATTTGTGGGTGTGGTGAGGGGTGTATTTATAGGCATTTTGAGGTTTGGGAAACTTTGCCCCTCCTGGTAGGAATGTATATCCCATACGTCACTAGCTCATGGACTCTTGCTAATATGAAAGAAATGAATTTATCAGGTAAGTTCTTACATAAATTATGTTTTTAAGGATCAGGTTAAACCATTAAGGAGCAACAATCTGTCCAAATACATTTTGAGGTAATTTTGATTAACCTATTTTATCAAAAGGCATCAGATTTTGTCCAACTAATTCCCTTAATACATTTATATTATTATTAAGATATTTAAAAACTTGCATTGATGAAAATGTATATGCATCAAAGGAAAGTCAATTTGAACAATGCTGGAGCAGTGAGAAATTGAAAACTGTAAGGGAATTGTAATAGTAATTGGACTAAAACTGTTGGGAAATCATCAGATAATTGTTGCTTTATTTGTTCAAAATAAATATTGTTATATTCAAGACCTAAACGGTTTTCAATGTATTGATTAATTTAGTCATGTTGTTTTTTAAGAAGATAAATCACCTTCTAATCAAGTCCCAACAAAAATATTTCTGCTTTGGCAGAAATGCAAATTTTGGATGATATGGTTATTAATGGATCAGATATAGGAGACAAAGTGGTGATTTGGCCTATTAATATGTACATCAAAAAGAATCAGACAACCAATTAGGATGCCTTTTGTTAAAAATGTTATTTAATCTGCAACCAAATTATACCACAATGTATTATAACAGCTGAAGAAAACATTTTGATTAAAAACTCTTTGAAAATATAATGTAATTAATTTCTAAAATTCATACAAATATTCCAAACCCTCCAGGAAAAAGTATTGCATCTGACAATTGGAGAGAGCAAGTCAATATGTAGACAAGAGGTCAACACATTATGCAGAACAGTTACCGTCATTTGTCAAGGACGCCATGACAATATTACATCTATTAGAGGGTATACATTTAGGATAATACATGTGGCTACTAACAGTGGATATAAAATCCTTATATGGGAGATTTGGTTGTGATTTGGGAATAAATGCTGTTGTATGTACTTGGAATATAGATTTCTGTTAATCCAAAGAACATGATGGATTCATCCTGCTGGATATTGTATTGAGACACAGTATCCTACTATGATTATACCTCTTTTATTAGAATGTTTGTTAAACTATAAACATATATTTATGATAAAATCTGTATTAGGCATTATTTACATGTTTGAACTATTTTATGTCATTACTTACATCATTTGTATTATTTTTCACTTGCTTGTTTATTATTTCTGACTGACAGGTTTTTTTAATGTTTACAGCCAGTTTGTCTATTTTTTCTTCACTTAATTACATTTTTAGTTAAAGTTATAAACCTTCACCTTTATAAAAACAGATCCGGAATGTTAGTGATATCTTAGATGGAGTTTAATTCATCAGTTGTTAGGAAGTTGCGCTTTAACTTAATTTTTAATATAGATATGAAATACCTCACACTCCGCTGCCCACTTCAAAAGTCAATTTTTCTGTGAGCTTTGAACGGTTTGAATTGTTGTCCAATCGGCACTCCCCCCATATGGCACCTTTTGTAGTAGCTAGTGCGCTGATTGGATAACAATTCAAACCTTTAGCTCATAGAAAAATATACTTTTGTAGTGGGCGGCAGGAGCAAGGGGAATTTGAATTTCATATCTACATTAAAAAGTAAGTTATAGTGCATCTTTTTTACAACTAACTCCATTTAAAATATCACTAACATTCCGGATCTGATTTTATAAAGGGGAAGGTTTACCATCACTTTAAATATATTTATTTTTAATAGGTACAATCAATATAATTAATGTAATCATGATATGAGTAATACAAATTCTACATGATAGGATATGTTTTATTATCATAATTATGTAATAATTTTTTAATATTACTACTCATAAGGTCACTGTTTAGTTTGATTTCATATGTTCAGCACACACAATCTTTGTTTAGGTTATTGTGCATGCAATATTCTAAGTTCGGCTTTTTACACACCTCAGGTTAGCGAGCAAGCAAAAACCGTTTACTTTCAACTTGTAATACCGACACACGCAAAAAGCTTACTTCTAGTTTAATAACTCTCCACTTGTAATCTGGCCCTATATGGGACTGTGGTCTAGGTATATAGATGATATTCTTATGTTTTGTGAGGGCCCCCTGGAAGATCTTTTTAAATGTATTGTCACCTTGAATTCCAACAACATGGGCTTAAAACTCGCAGTTCATCATGACATGCAGAAAGTGAATTTATTAGATATAGAATATTTAAGCCTGAGGTGAAACTGCTGTGATTTGAACTCCTTTAAGGAAGCAGCTTCCGAGTTAAGACTTTTTTCTAGAGGTTATAGTAGGAGATCTCTGTGTAGAGCATATCACAAGGTTTTAAATTACAATATAAATTAATTTCTTATTCCTAAAATAAAGAGCACCAATCAGAATGATAATGTGGTAAAGTTTATTACCACATATTCAATGCATTCTAGAGATATGTCCATTCTAAAAAAAACAAACATTTTTCTATCCTCCAATGTGATCCTATCACAAATGCAATAGTGTTAGATCGAATATTACCTATAGGAGGGGTCCTTATCTAAAGAACAAATGGGTGAGGAGTCACTATGAGAGATATGGTAGGAGAAAACCATATGGACACTTCAGAGTGTGTTAACGTGTAAAAAGCGAGAAATTGTGGATAGGTTTGGCTACAAACATACAATTAGATAGTATATTAATTGTCAAAGTAAAAATGCAATTTACTGCATAATGTGGATGTGAAGATTTTTACTATCTAGGTAGGTCAACTAGAAGTTTGGGCACATGTTTAATAGAGCACCTATGTAACATTAGGAATGCTCAAAAATACTTGGATAAGGAAAAACAAATCACATCAGTAGCAAGGCATTTTCAATATAATCATAAAGGGAATGAAAATCACTAAAAATGCTGGAGCCTGAAACAAATGAATTTAGGTATCAGAGGGGGTGACCCTACAGGCTTTTTATTGAGAAAAATAATTTGATGGAGTTATCTCTTAAATAGCATACAACCTAGAGGTATGAATAAACACAATAATTATGTGGTGTTTCTGTAATAGGATATATTGTTACTATTAATCTTGCAGGTTTCTGATTTAAAATAGGAAGTGTTATAAAGTTATCTGCCACCCATTCTCTTTATTTTGAATTATGAATATGCAGCCCCTTCCATATCAAGTATGTCTAGCTCCTTTTTGATTATATCCTTATTACTTGATATATATTTTTCCATTTTATAAATTTCCCCATAGGAAGAAATGGAGCTAGTAGGCACCTTTCCAATTGGTGGAAATTTGTGTTCCTGAATGTGAACCACTGCAAATATTCCTATTTGTAACCTATGGGGAAGGTAAGCACCTCTCCTATTGGTGCCATGATGTATATCTTGGCGGACCTGTTTGAGGACCACCTTCCCTGACTGTTACTTTATTTTGAGCTTTTTTTTCATAATGGTGACCAATAGGAATTGAGCAGCTCATTTCCGATTGGTTGCCGTTTTATTTAAAATGTGGGAATCCAGCTCTGAGGATTTTAAGTCCTATTTGGTTGAGAACGGCTCGTGTACAGGGCGAAATGTGTTACCTTTCTTTTCTTTTTTTCTTTCATTCTGTTACCACTGGGGGTCTTTGAGGGGTGTCCCCACCTAATGCTGACATTTTCTGCTATCGGCCAGAAAAGCGGTGTGATCCCTTTTTTTTTGTTTTTTTGTTAATGCCTGCCACACAGGCATACCCTCCTAAACAAGGCCTTTTCTTTCATGTAATTAGCAAGAGTCCATGAGCTAGTGACGTATGGGATATACATTCCTACCAGGAGGGGCAAAGTTTCCCAAACCTCAAAATGCCTATAAATACACCCCTCACCACACCCACAAATCAGTTTTACAAACTTTGCCTCCCATGGAGGTGGTGAAGTAAGTTTGTGCTAGATTCTTCGTTGATATGCGCTTCGCAGCAGGCTGGAGCCCGGTTTTCCTCTCAGTGTGCAGTGAATGTCAGAGGGATGTGAAGAGAGTATTGCCTATTTGAATTCAATGATCTCCTTCTACGGGGTCTATTTCATAGGTTCTCTGTTATCGGTCGTAGAGATTCATCTCTTACCTCCCTTTTCAGTTCGATGATATACTCTTATATATACCATTTCCTCTACTGATTCTCGTTTCAGTACTGGTTTGGCTTTCTACTACATGTAGATGAGTGTCCTGGGGTAAGTAAGTCTTTTTTTCTGTGACACTCTAAGCTATGGTTGGGCACTTTTATATAAAGTTCTAAATATATGTGTTTAAACATTTATTTGCCTTGATTCAGGATGTTCAACATTCCTTATTTCAGACAGTCAGTTTCATATTTGGGATAATGCATTTGAATAATCAATTTTTTCTTACCTTAAAATTTGACTTTTTTCCTGTGGGCTGTTAGGCTCGCGGGGGCTGAAAATGACGCCGGAAGTTGCGTAATTTTTTTGACGTTTTTTCCGCCAAAAAATGTCGGCGTTACCGAATGTGGCGTCATTTTTGGCGCCAAAAGCATTTAGGCGCCAAATAATGTGGGCGGCTTTTTTGGCGCTAAAAAATGTGAGCGTCATTGTTGTCTCCACAATATTTAAGTCTCATTGTTTATTGCTTCTGGTTGCTAGAAGCTTGTTCATTGGCATTTTTTCCCATTCCTGAAACTGTCATTTAAGGAATTTGATCAATTTTGCTTTATATGTTGTTTTTTCTATTACATATTGCAAGATGTCTCAGATTGACCCTGAATCAGAAGCCACTTCTGGAAAAACGCTTAACTGAGTTTCAGTTCTACCAAAGCTAAGTTCATTTATTTTAAATGTTATAAATGTTTATCTTTAGCTATGGTTTGTAATAAGTTATTATGATATACTTTTACATGCAGAATCCATTAGTATTTATGCTTTATATATTGCAATTCTTTTTACATCTTATGTACAAGAAATATTTAGAAGATTTATAAGAATTTTTTTTCTGATTCTATTTTAAAGGCTTTGTCTGACATCGTGCCTTCTAATAAAATTTTTAGGTCTTTTTCACTTCTTTTTTAATTATTAAAGTTTCAAATGACCAACAACATACTGAGTTATCCTTCTCTGATGATGTTTTTTCTCTTTCAGAATTTTCTTCATCAGATATTGACACTAACAAATCTACTTTTTTATTTTATTTTTTTATTAACGTACATTTGTTCTTTGTTGAAAAGGTGTTCATTATTTTGGATATTAAGGTAACTAGTTCTTTAAGACTAGCTAACACTATTTCTGCCTATTTATTCTTCTGTGTTTTCAGAGGTTTTTTCTTTCCAATTCCCCATACTAGGGAATGGAATAGGCTGAGAATTTTCTTTTATTCCTTCTTCAAAAGTTTTAAACTATATTCTTTGCCAGCAGTTAAATTCAATTTCGAGGGTTCTCCAATTTATTGGGGCTATCTCTACTCCTACTAATTATGCTATTGTTTCTATAGCAAAATAGTATTTATTTTCCTTTAGATAGTTGTATCTTATTTATGGAAAATTATTTAGTTTCAGGTACTTTTCTTGGTCCTGTGATTTATTTGGATATTGCAATTGCTTCATTTTTTCTATTTACTCTAAGATCAAGTATCAGGTTATGATTTATTTTAGCATTGTTAAAGGGACAACATTTACTAGACTAGGTGCTGTTGCATTTGTCTTGTTGTTTTGCATTTTTGATTATGCAAGTCCACTGTATTGACTGGTCCTTTAAACTGGACTATCATGCTAATAATTACATTTGTGTCTTCATTTTATTGAATATTTTCGCAAATGAGGGTTAATCTATGTCTTTAGCTATTTTAGCTAGAAGAAAGTTTGTGATTTTTAAAAGATCCATATTTCTTTTGTTCTAAGATAATCAATTATTTGTTTTATAATTGGATTCAATTCTTAACTGTTACTCTGGGCTTCAAGATTGAGTTCTAAGACTAAAACTTTAAGCTTATACTAGTTTGGTTGTTCTTATTAAGGAACGAATTCCTGAGTTCTTTCCCAAGTAACATGTTTATAATTGGAAATTTTTCAGTTCGAAATCAGCTCCCTAATATTGCGATGTACATGCCGTATTCCAGCTTGGCTGGTAAGGGGCAGGTTAAGACTTCTTTGAAATTTATTTGGTTCTATTTGGTCCAAATTTCTTTGATTTTATTCCAGTAAGGCTAACACTTTCTTTAAGTGTGTTTCTGTCCTATATATTTTGGGTACTGTTGAAGCATGGCTGGGCACCCATGGGGTTCAAGCGCTGCTCAGACCTGGAATCTTCTGGGGTATTTCTTCCAGTTCCTTTTTTAGGAACTGGGTTTTGGAGTTTTATTCAAACTATTCTGCCTTTTTATGGTCATTGATAGCATTATTTGTTTTCATTAGATACAATAAATGCATATTTTCATTTTTCTGTTTTCATTCAGATTATTTTCTGAGGATGCAGAATCTCATATGATTCACTTTGCTCTTCAGGACATAGTTAGAGGATCTTTTTTTCAAAAGCTCTTGATTCCTCACGCAAGGGTCACCTTTTTTAGGTTTCCAGATAGTTTATGTCACTGTCTTTGTCTCTATCAGACAAGGGACAATTTTATTGGGTTCCGTCTGTCGGTATCTTTAGTCTCTATTATTTCCTTCAGTTGCTATATATGCATAGAAGTTTTAGGTCTTATGGCCACAGCATTGGATTCAATTCCCTTTGCTCATTTTCAATAGAAAGAACCTTTCCAGTCTTTTATGAGTGTTGTTTCTTCAAGAACATGGTTGGAGGATCAATTTACCAAAAAGTTTGTTGATTCCTCAGACAAGGGTAACCTTTTTAGGTTTCCAGATAGATTCAGTGTCCATGACTCTGTCTCTGACGGACAAGAGACGTCTGAAATTGGTTTCAGCTTGTCGAAACCTTCAGTCTCAATCATTCCCTTCAGTAGCCTTATGCATGGAAATTCTAGGTCTTATGACTGCTGCATTGGACGCGATCCCCTTTGCTCGTTTTCACATGCGACCTCTTCAGCTCTGTATGCTGAACCAGTGGTGCAGGGATTATACAAAGATATCTCAATTAATATCTTTAAAACCGATTGTTCGACACTCTCTGACGTGGTGGACAGACCACCATCGTTTAGTTCAGGGGGCTTCTTTTGTTCTTCCAACCTGGACTGTGATCTCAACAGATGCAAGTCTGACAGGTTGGGGAGCTGTATGGGGGTTTCTGACAGCACAAGGGGTTTGGGAATCTCAGGAGGCGAGATTACCAATCAACATTTTGGAACTCCGTGCAATTTTCAGAGCTCTTCAGTCGTGGCCTCTTCTAAAGAGAGAGTCGTTCATTTGTTTCCAGACGGACAATGTCACAACCGTGGCATATGTCAATCATCAAGGAGGGACTCACAGTCCTCTGGCTATAAAAGAAGTATCTCGAATACTTGTATGGGCGGAATCCAGCTCCTGTCTAATTTCTGCGGTTCATATCCCAGGTATAGACAATTGGGAAGCGGATTATCTCAGTCGCCAAACGCTACATCCGGGCGAATGGTCTCTTCACCCAGAGGTATTTCTTCAGATTGTTCAAATGTGGGGACTTCCAGAAATAGATCTGATGGCTTCTCATCTAAACAAGAAGCTTCCTAGGTATCTGTCCAGATCCAGGGATCCTCAGGCGGAAGCAGTGGATGCATTGTCACTTCCTTGGAAGTATCATCCTGCTTATATCTTTCCGCCTCTAGTTCTTCTTCCAAGAGTGATTTCCAAAATTCTAAAGGAGCGTTCGTTTATTCTGCTGGTGGCTCCAGCATGGCCTCACAGGTTTTGGTATTCGGATCTTGTCCGGATGGCTCCTTGCCAACCGTGGACTCTTCCGTTAAGACCAGACCTTCTATCGCAAGGTCCTTTTTTTCATCAGGATCTCAAATCCTTAAATTTGAAGGTATGGAGATTGAACGCTTGATTCTCAATCATAGAGGTTTCTCTGACTCCGTAATTAATACTATGTTACAGGCTCGTAAATCTGTATCTAGGATGATATATTATCGAGTCTGGAAGACTTACATTTCTTGGTGTTTTTCTCATCTTTTTTCTTGGCATTCTTTTAGAATTCCTAGAATTTTACAGTTTCTTCAGGATGGTTTGGATAAAGGTTTGTCTGCAAGTTCCTTGAAAGGACAAATTTCTGCTCTTTCTGTTCTTTTTCACAGAAAGATTGCTAGTCTTCCTGATATTTATTGTTTTGTACAAGCTTTGGTTCGTATAAAACCTGTTATTAAGTCAATTTCTCCTCCTTGGAGTTTGAATTTGGTTCTAGGGGCTCTTCAAGCTCCTCCGTTTGAACCTATGCATTCGCTGGATATTAAATTACTTTCTTGGAAAGTTTTGTTTCTTTTGGCCATCTCTTCTGCTAGAAGAGTTTCTGAATTATCTGCTCTTTCTTGTGAGTCTCCTTTTCTGATTTTTCATCAGGATAAGGCGGTTTTGCGAACTTCATTTAAATTTTTACCTAAGGTCGTGAATTCTAACAACATTAGTAGAGAAATTGTAGTTCCTTCATTGTGTCCTAATCCTAAGATCTCTAAGGAAAGATTGTTGCATTCTTTGGATGTAGTTAGAGCTTTGAAATATTATGTTAAAGCTACTAAGATTTCCGGAAGACTTCTAGTCTATTTGTTATCTTTTCTGGTTCAAGGGAAGGTCAGAAGGCTTCTGCCATTTCTTTGGCATCGTGGTTAAAGTCTTTGATTCATCATGCTTATGTTGAGTCGGGTAGAACTCCACCTCAAAGGATTACAGCTCATTCAACTAGGTCAGTCTCTACTTCCTGGGCATTTAGGAATGAAGCTTCGGTTGATCAGATTTGCAAAGCAGCAACTTGGTCTTCTTTGCATACTTTTACTAAATTCTACCATTTTGATGTGTTTTCTTCCTCAGAAACAGTCTTTGGTAGAAAAGTACTTCAGGCAGCTGTTTCAGTTTGATTCTTCTGCTTATATTTTCAGTTTTTTTCATTATAAGATTTAAACTTTGTTTTGGGTGTGGATTATTTTTCAGCGTAATTGGCTGTCTTTATTTTATCCCTCCCTCTCTAGTTACTCTTGCGTGGAAGATCCACATCTTGGGTATTCACTATCCCATACGTCACTAGCTCATGGACTCTTGCTAATTACATGAAAGAAAACATAATTTATGTAAGAACTTACCTGATAAAGTCATTTCTTTCATATTAGCAAGAGTCCATGCGGCCCACCCTTTTTTGTGGTGGTTATGATTTTTTTGAATAAAGCACAATTATTCCAATTCCTTATTTTTTATGCTTTCGCACTTTTTTTCTTATCACCCCACTTCTTGGCTATTCGTTAAACTGATTTGTGGGTGTGGTGAGGGGTGTATTTATAGGCATTTTGAGGTTTGGGAAACTTTGCCCCTCCTGGTAGGAATGTATATCCCATACGTCACTAGCTCATGGACACTTGCTAATATGAAAGAAATGAATTTATCAGGTAAGTTCTTACATAAAGTATGTTTTTTTGTCTCTTGGAGGTAAAGTGATCATATCTCCTTTAGGGGTTTGTTTCAATTCTCATGCCATTTATGATTTATAGATTGTAATCTGTAAAGTAAAAGTTAAGTTTTAAGCAATTAGTGCACCCATAACCTCCTTTACCTCTCTTATCTGGTATACATAATATTTAGTGGAGTGTAGCACCAGGTGGTTTCTATGTATATGCACAATAATAATCCTAGAATGTACACTAGATAGTACCAACTCAAACACTAATTTTACATAGTCTGTGATGTCATTAAAGTTTTAAGTGGTGTTCATTTGAAAGGATGACATGTATGTAACTAGTGATGATATTGATAATGAAATCTCCCTGGGTACAGGGAATGTTTTTAAAGGGACGCTGTACTGCTTCCCCAGTGACTTGTTATGCCAGCTGCAGAGCAGTAAATATATTGGTAATTGCTCCTTTTAACATTTATTTTTTATAATTAAAAAGCTGGTTTTGCTCATTAAAATCACCACCCATAATGATGATTTAAGTATCACTTTTGTGTGTAGAAAGATAAGATATGTATGATTGTACTTCCTACAGGTACTTTCCATTTGAATGGTCATGTTGGTGAGAACAATGGGTGGTGGTCTCAATGTGCAAAACAAGTTATTTAAATAGATAAACAGAAAGACTTAATACTCTGAACCCAGTATAACAACATTTCATGGGGAACGTTTTTTGGGCATTTGAATGAGAACTTAAATAATGGCATTAATGTATGCTGTTTGGTCTTTGTATTTCTATTTAGATTTATTAGGAGGCTTTATGTGAAGAAAATTCCAGGATGTTAAAAGTATTTGAACCATAAATCATCTCTATACAGAACTGGTGCAAGTGTTCATGTCACCAAATTCAAAATGCAATTAATGCTGATAACCGAAATATATTATAGACAAATATTCAGGGGGGCATTACTAATTTGAATGACTATTCTACTTATAGCCTAAATGCTGTAGAGAGACACTTAAAAAATGATATTTGATTTCTTTATAAACAAATAAATGGTATAAAAGTTGCTGTGGAGATACAGTGAACAAAGATCTGGAAAGCTGGTGGGAGAAGCATTATTAGCATAATTGGTCTGCTTGCTTTAGAGTGCCTCTACAATTGGGAATAATTTTTTATTTATGGACAAGTTAATGAAGATTCATGGAAGTTGTAGGACAACTGAGTCTGACAAAGTCATTTGGATGATTCACTGGACTTGATTTGGGATTTATTTTTTGTCAGTTTCAAACATATAAAAGAAGTCAGAATACATACAAAATGAATGGCCTTATTAGTGTGTTTGTTGACAAGAAGGAACTATTTATCTACTAGGAAATGTGCACATAAGTTTGTTTCAGTTCATAAAGTTCTTCATCTTCCTTTTTATGAAGTTATCTCATTAAATATGTGTTTTGCTCATGAACTTAAAGGGATATGAAAGTCAGAACTAAAATATATATTAATGCATTTCAGTTATGAAAAGAACTATTTTTTGCAATATTAGTAGCAAAAGTTCTTCTGCTAGAAGCCATCAGTATTTCATGGATAGCTTTTACTGTGTATGGGGCATATTGCTTTAGCTATGGCTCTGTCATCACTGAATACATATAATCATCGGTACTCTCAGCAGGAGTTGTTTGATTATGGTCGAACAGGTCCTATGTACATATGCTCCATGGACAGTAAAAGCAGCCACTAAAACACTGATATATTTTCCCTAGAATAATTGTTGCTATTACTTTAGAGTTTTATGACCCTTTAAATTTGCAAAAATCTCAGCTGTATCAGAAATGCAAATGAGCGGTGTATATATTTTACATCCTGATGTTTTGCACCTCCTACAATAGTTTAACCCCTTAAGGACCAATGACGGAATTATTCCGTTATGAAACAATTGAGCAAACTGAAACTGTGTCCTAAAGGGGATTTACTAGAGTATAGCAAGACAATAGATTCCATGCATGCTAACTTTTATTTGTACAGGACACAGTGAAAAGCACATCATAATTGTTTTTTCTAAAAAAAAATTAACTTCTGAAAACATTATTCCTTACAGGAGAATCCAAGTGAGGTGAGCAAACCTCTTGTTCATCAGTTGTCCAATGAAAGCCGTCTGTCAATCACAGATTCTATCACAGAGTTCTACGATGCTCAGGAAGTGTTGCTGTCATCAAGCTCGTCTGAGGTCAGGGTTTTTATTTTTTATTTCACCTTAATTCTATGTTTTATACCACAATGCCTATGTACAGTATATGTGTTAAATTATGTTTTTAGTTATAAGTAAAAATGAAACAAATAACACATTTTGGACTGGTTTTGTCCAAAAAGTGTTCAGTAACTAAGCAAATGAACTAATACAACATAGATAGGGGAAACTAAAAGAATTAATAAATATATTTTGCATTAGATCATTTAGTTAATAAAACAAATGAGTGAAATTTGTTCAAATTTGCTTTGCAGAATAATAACACATTTTTTACATTTCTAGTTATAAGTTACAAAACAGTGATTTTAAAACCTAGCATTTAATTTTATTCTGATCTTATTTTGATACTGAATCTCACACAGCCATGCAGCTTGAATCTCCAAATATAGGGCTAGATTATAAGGTGGGCACAAGGGTGCGTTATCACTACTGTGACCCTGCATTAAGGATAGTGCACAATTTGGCTTTATAAGTGACGTGACCAACATTTTTTAGGGTGCCATATACTTTGAATATGTGCGAGTATAATAAGATGCGTGTTTTTTTAATTATGCTTTTGTTTTTTGTTGCTTATGTTTTGCCAATAAACTTTATGGATTTTATTTGGGAGTGCTGGACCTTTTTCTGTTTTGAGGATATACTTTGAATATATATCAAAGGGTGTGCTATTATTTCTCATAATACAAGTGGTGAGTTGAGGGTTGTAATTTAGCCAATATTGTTTAATTAAATTGCTTTGGTCATGTGTATGCAAATTATAACCATGCTATTTAAATTAATTAGTTAAAACATAATTGTGTATACATTAAAAGATGGGTGTTTTTGTCGGAGATTCTAAACCTCTGGTTCATGATGGTTGAGGTTTGCTGTGTTTACTGGAACCACACTGTATATTGTGCATCACATTTGTGCAGTCTGCTTAAACCTTCTTGATTGTAGAAGGCAAAAGCATGTTCTCACATTTATCATCACTACCTGAAGGGCAGCTTGCAGCCATCCCTTAGAGAAAAAGCAGTGATCTTGTTGAGTAACAACATTAAAATAGTTGTAGCATCGGTAATGCAGTAAATAAAGGGCGTTAAATAGACATTAAAATGACATCAAACACTAAATCAATTTAATTCATCCCCCTTTAACAATGGGTGCTGCCATTTTGAAACCTAGGTTACACTGCAGGTATCTAAAGGAGAGTTGCTGCACATGTGCAAACAGGTCAGCACTGGAATGAAGTGAAAGATAGAGTTTAATATGGCTGTACTTATGACTTGGAGGTGGGGAATAACGTCAATACTATGCTTATAAATGTATGTAGTGTTTATTGTCCCTTTAAAACAGTGGTCTCAAAGTACAGGCCCTGGGGCCATATGCAGCCCTAAAGATAGTTTTATCTGGCCCTCCCTTATTTATTAGGTAATTATGTATTTGAGACCCATAATTTTTTAGGGTTCTAAGATGTGTGTAACAAGTTGATGTTCTATACAGACATTAACTAGATACATATAAAGACAAGCAGGCATTGTCCATTGTAGACTCCCACCATGTACTGGTTAAATAAATGTCACTTTTAACAGTTATACAGTTCCAGAATGATCACTTCACTTGGTACTCACTAGATAAATATACACAACTGTGTATGTTTGTTGGGGGCTAAAACTACCATCGTACACTACTTCTTGGGTAAATGTCACTTCCAGTTCCTAGTATATCCAGTTCCAGAGCGCTCACTCTATTCAAGTGGCCCCCATCGGAGAAGCACACATGTCCATTGGCCCCCAGATGCAGTGAGCTTGTGACCCCTGCTTTAAAGTGATGTTCTTGTTGCATTTACATTTTTTGTTTAATACCTCTTTAAAGTAAGTGTATTTTTAAACTATGCAGAATGATACCTTTGATCAAATGTGTGATACTTCCTAAAGCCACCAACCTAAAAGTAAATTTGTATATAGTTTTAACAGGTGGCTTTACAATTATCTGCTTAATTCAGTTCTGTTGTTAACCCCTTAATGACCGAGGACGTGCAGGGTACGTCCTCAAAAAAAAGGCAGTTAATGCCTGAGAACGTACCCTGCACGTCCTCGGTGTGGAAAGCAGCTGGAAGCGATCCTGCTCGCTTCCAGCTGCTTTCCGTTTATTGCAGTGATGCCTCGATATGGAGGCATCCTGCAATAACCATGTATGGCCATCCGATGCAGAGAGAGCCACTCTGTGGCCCTCTCTGCACCGGACATCGATGGCCGGTATCGTTGGTGGGTGGGAGCCGACGTGGGAGGCGGGTGGCGGCCATCGATGGGCCCAGTGATGTGGAGGGGGGCGGGATCGGGGGCGCGCACGGGCGCGCGCGCGTGCACGATAGGGAGGGGGCGGGCGCGTGCACGGGAGGGAGCGGGTGGGAACCGCTACACTACAGAAAAAGGATTTGCTCATCAGGGTTCTAAAACGTAGAATTAATAAAAATAAAAACCGAAATCAGGGGGTGTTGGGTTAGTATGTGGGAGGGAAGCTACACTACAGAAAAAAAAATGGGGAAAAATAAAAAAAAACAACATTTTTTTCTGCAAATTGGGTACTGGCAGATAGCTGCCAGTACCCAAGATGGCCCCCAAAAAGGCAAAGGGGGATGGTTAGAGAGATGTTTGAGGGGGGATCAGGGAGGTTGGGGGCTAAGGGGGATCCTAAACAGCAGCATATGTAAATATGCTATACAATTTTTTTTAAAAAAAACAAAGATTCCCTTTATTTTTGTACTGGCAGACATTCTGCCAGTACTTAAGATGGCGGGGAAAATTGTGGGGTGGGGGAGGGAAGGGAGCTGTTTGGGAGGGATCAGGGGGTGTGATGTGTCAGGTGGGAGGCTGATCTCTACACTAAAGCTAAAATTAACCCTGCAAGCTCCCTACAAGCTACCTAATTAACCCCTTCACTGCTAGACATAATACACGTGTGATGTGCAGCGGCATTTAGCGGCCTTCTAATTACCAAAAAGCAACGCCAAAGTCATATATGTCTGCTATTTCTGAACAAAGGGGATCCCAGAGAAGCATTGACAACCATTTGTGACATAATTGCTCAAGCTGCTTGTAAATGATTTCAGTGAGAAACCTAAAATTGTGAAAAATTTAACGTTTTTTTTAATTTGATCGCATCTGGCGGTGAAATGGTGGCATGAAATATACCAAAATGGGCCTAGATCAATACTTTGGGTTGTCTACTACACTACACTAAAGCTAAAATTAACCCTAGAAGCTCCCTACATGCTCCCTAATTAACCCCTTCACTGCTGGGCATAATACACTTGTGGTGCGCAGTGGCATTTAGCGTCCTTCTAATTACCAAAAAGCAACAACAAAAGCCATACATGTCTGCTATTTCTGAACAAAGGGGATCTCAGAGAATAATTTACAACCATTTATGCCATAATTGCACAAGTTGTTTGTAAATAATTTCAGTGAGAAACCTAAAGTTTGTCAAAAAAATTGTGAAAAAGTGAACGATTTTCTTTATTTGATTGCATTTGGCGGTGAAATGGTGGCATGAAATATACCAAAATGGGCCTAGATCAATACTTTGGGGTGTCTTCTAAAAAAAAATATATACATGTTAAGGGATTTTCAGGGATTCCTGACAGATATCAGTGTCCCAATGTAACTAGCGCTAATTTTGAAAAAAAGGGGTTTGGAAATAGCAAAGTGCTGCTTGTATTTATTGCCTTATAACTTACAAAAAAAGCGAAGAACATGTAAACATTGGGTATTTCTAAACTCAGGACAAAATTTAGAAACTATTTAGCATGGGTGTTTTTTGGTGGTTGTAGATGTGTAACAGATTTTGGGGGTCAAAGTTTGAAAAAGTGTGTTTTTTCCATTTTTTCCTCATATTATATAATTTTTTTTATAGTAAATTATAAGATATAATGAAAATAATGGTATCTTTAAAAAGTCCACTTAATGGCGAGAAAAACGGTATATAATATGTGTGGGTACAGTAAATGAGTAAGAGGAAAATTACAGCTAAACACAAACGCTGCAGAAATGTAAAAATAGCCTTGGTCCCAAACGGACAGAAAATGGAAAAGTGCTGCGGTCATTAAGGGGTTAAAGTTACATTTTTTTTTGTTTCTTTTACACTGCTTTGTATTTTGTGTTTACTATCAACATTTGATGCCCTCATGTGTATAGAAAGTGTAGTGATTAGCTTACTAGTTTAGTGTATAACAATATATTACCAAGAGCAAAAGGATGCATATAGGATCCAAAAACCCAAAGGCCAATTATAGTCTCAATGGTACATTACTGACTAACTAAAGAGGAACGGGACTTGGGAATTATTATTTCAGATTATTTAAAACTTGGTAGACAATGCAGCAGTCCAGCCAGTAAGGCCAGTAGAATACTTGGTTGCATTAGGAGAGGTATTAGTAGCAGAAATAACAAGATTCTTATGTCGCTTTACAGATCATTAGTTAGGCCACATCTGGGATACTTTGTACAGTTCTGGAGACCACATCTTCAGAATGATATAAATAAACCAGAAACTGTCCAAAGGAGAGCTACTAAAATGGTACACAGTCTAAAATATAAAATGTACAAAGAAAGACTCTGTGATCTAAATATGAATAGTTTAGAGGAGAAGGGGAAGAGGTGACATGATAGAAACTTTCAAATATATGAAGCGACTTAAACTGGAAGCTGAACGCATTTTCACCAAAAAACAAATGCCAAAATAAGGGGTCATAATCTTAAATTAGAGGGTAGCAGATTCAGGAGAAATGTGAGGAAGCATTTATTTACAGAAAGGGTGGTGGATTTATGGAACAAACTTCCAATTGAGGTGGTAAACACAACGGCTGTAAAGGAATTAAAAAATGCCTAGGACATGCATAACGCTAGCCTAAGAAAAAAGTAACATGTAATATGGGTAGACTTGATGGGCCTTTTTGGTTCTTATCGACCGTCAAATTCTATGTTTCTATAAAACACTAACAGGTAGATGATTACAAGTTGTGCGTTCGTCTTTTAACGCTGAAAAAATTGTAATTTCAGCGTTAAAACAGCACCGCAGCCATTACAAGTCTTGTCGGTATAGCTGCACCGCAAGCATTTTAGCCTGTAACGCAACGCGAGTCCCGCACACATAAAAATTAAGTTTTTTCATAGGACTTCCATAGCGCAGCCATTACAAGTTTTGCATTCTGGCTAAAAAGCTTGCATTACACTATATAACAACAAGATCCGTAACACCATCTAAGAGCAGTAGTTATGAGTTTTACGCTACAAAACTGTTACATAAAACTCATAACTAAAGTGTTAAAAAGTACACTAACACCCATAAACTACTTATTAACCCCTAAACCAAGGCCCTCCCACATCGCAAACACTTTTTAACTTATTAACCCCTAATCTGACGCTCCCGACATCGCCGCCACTAATAAAATGTATTAACCCCTATTTCTCCGTTTCCCGACATCGTCACCACTATAATAGTTATTAACCCCTAAACCGCCACCCTCCCGCATCGCAGACACTATTTAAATATTATTAACCCCTAATCTGCCATCCGCCCACATCGCCCCCACTATACTAAAGTTATTAAGCCCTACACCGCCACTATAATAAACCTATTAACCTCTAAACCGCAAACCCTCCCACAACAAAATATACTAAATTAAACTAGTAACCCCTAAACCTAACGCCCCCCTAACTTTATATTAAAATTACAATTTCCCTATCTTAAATTAAATTAAAACTTACCTGTCAAAAAATTAAGTTTAAACTAACAATTAAACTAATATAACTATTAAACTAATATTAAACTAACTACCAATTAAATAAAACTAAAATACACATTACAAAAATCCTAACACTACTATAAAAATTACAAAGTATCTAATTACAAAAAATAAAAAATACTAAATTACAAAAAATAACAAACACAGATTATGATAAACAACAAACGAAATTATCAAAAATAAAAAAGAATTGCACCTAATATAATAGCCCTATAAAAATAAAAAAATAAAAAAAAACCTAGCCTACAATAAACCACCAATAGCCCTTAAAAAGGCCTTTTATAGGTCATTGCCCTAAGTTAAACAGCTCTTTTACCTGTAAAAAAAAAATACAAAGACCCCCCTAACAGTAAAACCCACCACCACCCAACCAACCCCCCAAAATAAAAAACCTAACTCTAACAAAAACCTAAGCTACCCATTGTCCTGAAAAGGGCATTTGTATGGGCATTGCCTTTAAAAACATAATTTATGTAAGAACTTACCTGATATATTAATTTCTTTCATATTAGCAAGAGTCCATGAGCTAGTGACGTATGGGATATACACTCCTACCAGGAGGGGCAAAGTGTCCCAAACCTCAAAATGCCTATAAATACACCCCTCACCACACCCACAATTCAGTTTAACGAATAGCCAAGAAGTGGGGTGATAAGAAAGGAGCGAAAGCATCAAAAAATAAGGAATTGGAATAATTGTGCTTTATACAAAAATATCATAACCACCACAAAAAAAGGGTGGGCCTCATGGACTCTTGCTAATATGAAAGAAATGAATTTATCAGGTAAGTTCTTACATAAATTATGTTTTCTTTCATGTAATTAGCAAGAGTCCATGAGCTAGTGACGTATGGGATAGCAGATACCCAAGATGTGGAACTTCCACGCAAGAGTCACTAGAGAGAGAGGGATAAAATAAAGACAGCCAATTCCGCTGAAAAAATAATCCACAACCCAAATCAAAAAAATGAAATCATAAGCAGCAGAATCAAACTGAAACAGCTGCCTGAAGTACTTTTCTACCAAATACTTACTTTTCTACCAAATACTGCTTCTGAAGAAGAGAAAACATCAAAATGGTAGAATTTAGTAAAAGTATGCAAAGAAGACCAAGTTGCTGCTTTGCAAATTTGATCAACAGAAGCTTCATTCCTAAAAGCCCAGGAAGTAGAAACTGACCTAGTAGAATGAGCTGTAATCCTTTGAGGCGGGGACTTACCCGACTCTACATAAGCATGATGAATCAAAGATTTTAACCAAGATGCCAAAGAAATGGCAGAAGCCTTCTGACCTTTCCTGGAACCAGAAAAGATAACAAATAGACTAGAAGTCTTTCTAAAACCTTTAGTAGCTTCAACATAATATTTCAAAGCTCTTACTACATCCAAAGAATGTAAAGATCTCTCCAGAGAATTCTTAGGATTAGGACATAATGAAGGGACAACGATTTCTCTTCTAATGTTGTTAGAATTCACAACCTTAGGTAAAAATTTAAATGAAGTCCGCAACACCGCCTTATCCTGATGAAAAATCAGAAAAGGAGATTCACAAGAAAGAGCAGATAGCTCAGAAACTCTTCTAGCAGAAGAGATGACCAAAAGGAACAACACTTTCCAAGAAAGTAATTTAATATCCAGAGAATGCATAGGTTCAAACGGAGGAGCCTGTAAAGCCCTCAGAACCAAATTAAGACTCCAAGGAGGAGAGATTGACTTAATGACAGGCTTGATACGAACCAAAGCCTGTACAAAACAATGAATATCAGGATGATTAGCAATCTTTCTGTGAAAAAGAACAGAAAGAGCAGAGATTTGACCTTTCAAAGAGCTTGCAGACAAACCCTTATCCAAACCATCCTGAAGAAACTGTAAAATTCTAGGAATTCTAAAAGAATGCCAAGAGAATTTATGAGAAGAACACCAAGAAATTTAATTTACAAAGATGAACTGTACCTGCTGTATAAGCAAGTCAGTCCAAAAAAAGAATGCTTTTTTACACTGTAATTAAATTGTATAGATTGGTTCGGTTGATTACTGGAACTTGAAACAAAAAAATACCAGGACTTAAAATATAACCTTTATTAATTTAATTTTAAAAAAGTCAGCATAAAGTATGTGTGTATGCTACCCTTGAAAATGTTAAAAACACTCTCTCTGTTGGTTATTCAATCCTCAGCCTTTACAATGCTAAGTATATGGAGCACTTAGTAGTTCTGTTATGAGACCCAGATTGTATTATAGGTATGTATATCTGTTAATCTACTGTGGGTCTATGTGGCCTTGTAGCTGGCCAATCTATTAGATTACCACTAGGGAATATTAGTGCGTTATATACCTATAATCATTTAGCTCTGTGGTCTTTTATTGTGAGTTTGCTTTTTTGGCACTTCAGCAGGAGTATATAACACAGCTATTAATTTTTAGTATTTGCTGCGTAAGTGTTGGTTCTCGTCTAATGAATCTTTACAGGAAACCTGAACACAGTAATCGAGTACTAGTCTACAATCAACGAAATATATATATATATATATATATATATATATATGTCACTCTAGGTTTTGTAGATTACCAAATTGTGAGTTACTACAATGCAAGGCTAATGCTTTATTACTATGTTGACTTGTAACTCTGACTAGTATAGACCTAATTCTGTGTAATTGTACGTCTACAACTACAAGAGGGGTTCCCAGACTTATGCTGGTTTTGATTTAAGATAGTCTGCACTTGAAAATACTACACGTAGTTGTGTCTAATGATTGTCATTTTAGCATCATAATACGTTTTGAAATTTCACAAACTATCAGTATCTGTATCAAGTAGATACTTAAATTAAATTCTACTTATACCACTTTAATCCAGTGTGAACATTTATATTTTATCGCATTTCCTACGCTTAAGTGATGCTGCAGTGTTTCAAAGTTTCAGCTTGTGATAGCTGACATAGTATATCAAGTATTGTAACGTATATATTGGTACAGGATATCTGGTTTATAATACGTTTATGCTCTATACCACTCTATAATAGTATCAGGTATTACTGCAAAAGTATTAACTAGAATCTTTATCCCACTAGTTTCAGTTAGCCCAGCGTTACCCGGATTATGCTATAGAGACGCAACAGTTTTCAATTTTTTTGCGCTGAGATAAATAACAATTACAGCTGCTTATACCTGTGGAGAACCACAAACCGCTAAGTACTTAATTAAAGAAAATTGTTTTTTAAGCTAAAGTTTCCTTCATTATTTTTACAACAAGAGAGGCAATTTAAAAAACGAGGACCCCTGATGCAGCATTTCACTAACCCTCAAAACTTCTCCCAAAATACCAAGAAATTTAAGTCTTCCAGACTCTGTAATAAATCTTTCTAGACACAGATTTGCGAGCCTGTATCATAGTATTAATCACTGAGTCAGAGAAACCTCTATGACTGAGAATCAAGCGTTCAATCTCCATACCTTCAAATTTAATGATTTGAGATCCTGATGGAAAAATGGGCCTTGAGATAGAAGGTCTGGCCTTAACGGAAGTGTCCAAGGTTGGCAACTTGCCATCCGAACGAGATCCACATACCAAAACCTGTAAGGCCATGCTGGAGCCACCAGCAATACAAACAAACGTTCCATTAGAATTTTGGAAATCACTTTTGGAAGAAGAACTAGAGGCGGAAAGATATAAGCAGGTTGATAATTCCAAGGAAGCGACAACGCGTCCACTGCTTCCGCCTGAGGATCCCTGGATCTGGACAGATACCTGGGAAGTTTCTTGTTTAGATGAGAGGCCATCAGATCTATTTCTGGAAGTCCCCAGATTTGAACAATCTGAAGATGAAGAGACCATTCGCCCGGATGTAACGTCTGGTGACTGAGATAATCCGCTTCCCAATTGTCTACACCTGGGATATGAACCGCAGAGATTAGACAGGAGCTGGATTCTGCCCATACAAGTATCCGAGATACTTCTTTCATAGCCTGAGTCCCACCTTGATGATTGACATACGCCACGGTTGTGACATTGTCTGTCTGAAAACAAATAAATGATTCCCTCTTCAGAAGAGGCCAGAACTGAAGAGCTCTGAAAATCGCACGGAGTTCCAAAATGTTGATTGGTAATTTCGCCTCCTGAAATTCCCAAACCCCCTGCGCTGTCAGAGATCCCCATACAGCTCCCCAACCTGAAAGACTCGCATCTGTTGAGATTACAGTCCAGGTTGGACGAACAAAAGAGGCCCCTTGAATTAGACGATGGTGATTCAACCACCAAGTCAGAGAAGATCGAACATTGGGATTTAAGGATATTAATTGGGATATCTTTGTATAATCCCTGCACCACTGGTTCAGCACACAAAGCTGAAGAGGTCTCATGTGAAAGCGAGCAAAGGGGATTGCGTCCGATACAGCAGTCATGAGACCTAGAATTTCCATGCACAAAGCTACCGAAGGGAATGATTCAGACTGAAGGTTTTGACAAGCTGAAACCAACTTCAGACGTCTCTTTTCTGTTAGAGACAAAGTCATGGACACTGAATCTATTTGAAAGCCCAAAAAGGTTACCTTTGTCTGAGGAATCAATGAACTCTTTGGTAAATTGATCCTCCAACCATGTCTTTGAAGAAACAACACAAGTGGATTCGTATGAGATTCTGCAGAATGTAAAGACTGAGCAAGCACCAAGATATCGTCCAAATAAGGAAATACCGCAATACCCTGTTCTCTGATTACAGAGAGAAGGGCACCGAGAACCTTTGAAAAGATCCTTGGAGCTGTTGCTAGGCCAAACGGAAGGGCAACAAACTGGTAATGCTTGTCTAGAAAAGAGAATCTCGGGAACTGATAGTGATCTGGATGAATAGGAATATGAAGATATGCATCCTGTAAGTCTATTGTAGACATATAATGCCCTTGCTGAACAAAAGGCAGAATAGTCCTTATAGTCACCATTTTGAATGTTGGTATCCTTACATAACGATTCAATATTTTTAGATCCAGAACTGGTCTGAAGGAATTCTCCTTCTTTGGTACAATGAATAGATTTGAGTAAAACCCCAGACCCCGTTCCAGAACTGGAACTGGCACAATTACCCCAGCCAACTCTAGATCTGAAACACATTTCAGAAACGCCTGAGCCTTCACTGGGTTTACTGGAATGCGTGAGAGAAAAAATCTTCTCACAGGCGGCCTTACCTTGAAACCTATTCTGTATCCTTGTGAAACAATGTTCTGAATCCAAAGACTGTGAATAGAATTGGTCCAAATATCTTTGAAAAATCGTAACCTGCCCCCTACCAGCTGTGCTGGAATGAGGGCCGCACCTTCATGCGGATTTGGGAGCTGGTTTTGACTTTCTAAAAGGCTTGGATTCCAGACTGGAGAAGGTTTCCAAACGGAAACCGTTCCTTTAGGGGAAGGGTCAGGCTTTTGTTCCTTATTCTGATGAAAGGAACGAAAATGATTAGCAGCCCTATATTTACCTTTAGATTTTTTGTCCTGAGGCAAAAAAGTTCCTTTCCCCCCAGAAACAGTTGAAATTATAGAATCCAACTGTGAACCAAATAATTTATTACCTTGGAAAGAAAGAGAAAGCAAAGTTGACTTAGAAGTCATATCTGCATTCCAAGATTTAAGCCATAAAGCTCTTCTAGCTAAAATAGCTAAAGACATATACCTGACATCAATTCTAATGATATCAAAAATGGCATCACAAATAAAGTTATTAGCATGTTGAAGAAGTTTAACAATGCTATAAGCATTATGGTCTGACACTTCTTGTGCTAAAGCCTCCAACCAGAAAGTGGAAGCTGCAGCAACATCAGCCAAAGAAATAGCAGGTCTAAGAAGATTACCTGAACATAAATAAGCTCTCCTTAGAAAGGATTCAAGCTTCCTATCTAAAGGATCCTTAAAGGAAGTACTATCCGCCGTAGGAATAGTAGTACGTT
The DNA here is from genome assembly GCF_027579735.1 of Bombina bombina. Classification (NCBI taxonomy): domain Eukaryota; kingdom Metazoa; phylum Chordata; class Amphibia; order Anura; family Bombinatoridae; genus Bombina; species Bombina bombina. The sequence goes on along the minus strand of NC_069503.1, from coordinate 357,436,349 downwards.
TAGCAAGAGTAGAGAGAGCCCCATCAACTTTAGGGATTTTGTCCCAAAATTCGAATCTATCAGATGGCACAGGGTACAATTTCTTAAACCTTGGAGAAGGAGTAAATGAAGTACCCAGACTATTCCATTCCCTAGAAATTACTTGGAAAAACTTCTGGAATAACTACATGAGGTTTAAAAACCGAATTTAAACGCTTAGTAGATTTAGTATCAAGAGGACTAGACTCCTCCATATCTAATGCAATCAACACTTCTTTAAGTAAAGAACGAATAAACTCCATCTTAAATAAATATGAAGATTTATCAGTGTCAATATCTGAAGCAGAATCTTCTGAACCAGATAGATCCTCATCAGAAATAGATAAGTCAGAATGATGGTGGTCACTTAAAAATTCATCTGAAATATGAGAAGTTTTAAAAGACCTTTTACGTTTACTGGAAGGAGGAATAACAGACAGAGCCTTCCTAATAGAATTAGAAACAAATTCTTTAACATTAACAGGGACATCCTGAACATTAGATGTTGAAGGAAAAACAACAGGTAAAGTATTATTACTAATGGAGACACTATCTGCGTTACAAAGCTTATCATGACAACTAACACAAACTACAGCCGGAGGAACAGTTACCAAAAGTTTACAACAGATGCACTTAACTTTGGTAGAACCAGCATCAGGCAGCGTCTTTCCAGAAGTAGATTCTGATCCAGGGTCAGGTTGTGACATCTTGCAATATGTAATAGAAAAAACAACATATAAAGCAAAATTATCAAATTCCTTAAATGACAGTTTCAGGAATGGGAAAAGATGCAAAATAAACAAGCCTCTAGCAACCAGAAGCAATAAAAAGTGAGACTTAAATAATGTGAAAAAAGGTGGAGACCAGAATGACGCCCACATTTTTTGGCGCCAAGTATGACGCCCACATTATTGGCGCCAAGTACAACGCCCATATTTTTTGGCGCCAAGTATGACGCAACATCCTCTGACGTCAAAAACGACGCTCACATTTTTTGGCGCAAAAAACGTCTGTAACACACATACATCAAAAATTGACGCACCACGAACAAACTTCCGGCGTCAACTATGGCGTCGGAAACGACAACATTTTGCGCCAAGAATGACGCAATAAATTGAAGCATTTTCTGCCCCCGCAAGCCTAACAGCCCGCAGGGAAAAAAGTCAATTGAAAAAATTTTTAAGGTAAGAAAAAATATAAGTTTAAACACATATATTTAGAACTTTACATATACAGGGAGTGCAGAATTATTAGGCAAGTTGTATTTTTGAGGATTAATTTTATTATTGAACAACAACCATGTTCTCAATGAACCCAAAAAACTCATTAATATCAAAGCTGAATAGTTTTGGAAGTAGTTTTTAGTTTGTTTTTAGTTATAGCTATTTTAGGGGGATATCTGTGTGTGCAGGTGACTATTACTGTGCATAATTATTAGGCAACTTAACAAAAAACAAATATATACCCATTTCAATTATTTATTTTTTACCAGTGAAACCAATATAACATCTCAACATTCACAAATATACATTTCTGACATTCAAAAACAAAACAAAAACAAATCAGTGCCAATATAGCCACCTTTCTTTGCAAGGACACTCAAAAGCCTGCCATCCATGGATTCTGTCAGTGTTTTGATCTGTTCACCATCAACATTGCGTGCAGCAGCAACCACAGCCTCCCAGACACTGTTCAGAGAGGTGTACTGTTTTCCCTCCTTGTAAATCTCACATTTGATGATGGACCACAGGTTCTCAATGGGGTTCAGATCAGGTGAACAAGGAGGCCATGTCATTAGATTTTCTTCTTTTATACCCTTTCTTGCCAGCCACGCTGTGGAGTACTTGGACGCGTGTGATGGAGCATTGTCCTGCATGAAAATCATGTTTTTCTTGAAGGATGCAGACTTCTTCCTGTACCACTGCTTGAAGAAGGTGTCTTCCAGAAACTGGCAGTAGGACTGGGAGTTGAGCTTGACTCCATCCTCAACCCGAAAAGGCCCCACAAGCTCATCTTTGATGATACCAGCCCAAACCAGTACTCCACCTCCACCTTGCTGGCGTCTGAGTTGGACTGGAGCTCTCTGCCCTTTACCAATCCAGCCACGGGCCCATCCATCTGACCCATCAAGACTCACTCTCATTTCATCAGTCCATAAAACCTTAGAAAAATCAGTCTTGAGCTATTTCTTGGCCCAGTCTTGACGTTTCAGCTTGTGTGTCTTGTTCAGTGGTGGTCGTCTTTCAGCCTTTCTTACCTTGGCCATGTCTCTGAGTATTGCACACCTTGTGCTTTTGGGCACTCCAGTGATGTTGCAGCTCTGAAATATGGCCAAACTGGTGGCAAGTGGCATCTTGGCAGCTGCACGCTTGACTTTTCTCAGTTCATGGGCAGTTATTTTGCGCCTTGGTTTTTCCACACGCTTCTTGCGACCCTGTTGACTATTTTCAATGAAATGCTTGATTGTTCGATGATCACGCTTCAGAAGCTTTGCAATTTTAAGAGTGCTGCATCCCTCTGCAAGATATCTCACTATTTTTGACTTTTCTGAGCCTGTCAAGTCCTTCTTTTGACCCATTTTGCCAAAGGAAAAGAAGTTGCCTAATAATTATGCACACCTGATATAGGGTGTTGATGTCATTAGACCACACCCCTTCTCATTACAGAGATGCACATCACCTAATATGCTTAATTGGTAGTAGGCTTTCAAGCCTATACAGCTTGGAGTAAGACAACATGCATAAAGAGGATGATGTGGTCAAAATACTCATTTGCCTAATAATTCTGCACTCCCTGTAAAGTGCCCAACCATAGCTTAGAGCGTCATAAATAAAATAAGACTTACTTACCCTAAGACACTCATCTACATATAGTAGATAGCCAAACCAGTACTGAAACGAGAATCAGTAGAGGTAATGGTATAAAAGAGTATATCGTCGATCTGAAAAGGGAGGTAGGAGAAGAAATCTCTACGACCGATAACAGAGAACCTATGAAATAGATCCCCTAGAGGAAGACCATTGTATTCAAATAGGCAATACTCTCTTCACATCCCTCTAACATTCACTGCACTCTGAGAGGAAAACCGGGCTCCAGCCTGTTGCGAAGCGCATATCAATGTAGAATCTAGCACAAACTTACTTCACCACCTCCATGGGAGGCAAAGTTTGTAAAACTGAATTGTGGGTGTGGTGAGGGGTGTATTTATAGGCATTTTGAGGTTTGGGAAACTTTGCCCCTCCTGGTAGGAGTGTATATCCCATACGTCACTAGCTCATGGACTCTTGCTAATTACATGAAAGAAAGGGTATTTAGCTCTTTTACGAAAAGCCCAAACCCTAACTAAAAAAAAAAAAAGTTTAAAAAATCCTAACACTAACTCCTGAAGATCCACTTACAGTTGTTGAAGTCCCACTCCATCCTCATCCAGGCGGCAGGTGTCTCCATCTTCATCCCGGTGGCGCGGAGCGGGTCCATCCTGAAGACATCCGTTGCGGAGCATCCTCTTAATACGGTCGCCGCCGTACACTGAATCTTCAATGCAAGGTACGTCCCTTGCATTCCTATTGGCTGATTTGATTTTGGAAATTCAAATCAGCCAATAGGGTGAGAGCTACTGAAATCCTATTGGCTGTTCAAAGCAGCCAATAGGATGAGATCTACTGAAATTCTATTGGCTGATTTGAATAACCAATAGAATTGCAGTAGCTCTTATCCTATTGGCTGATTTAAATAGCCAATAGGATTTTAGTAGCTCTCATCCTATTGGCTGATTTGAATTTCCAAAACCAAATCAGCCAATAGGAATGCAAGGGACGCCATTTTGAATCGTGTACCTTGCATTGAAGATTCAGTATACAACGGCGACCGTCTGAAGAGGATGCTCCGCGCCGGATGTCTTCAGGATGGACCCACGCCGCCGAGATGAATATAGAAGATGCCGCCTAGATGAAGATGGAGCCGCCAGGATGAAGGTCCTTCAAGCGGGACTTCAACAACTGTAAGTGGATCTTCGGGGGTTAGTGTTAGGATTTTTTTAACTTTTTTGGGTGGGGTTTTTTTTTCTAGTTTCAGGTTTGGGCTTTTCGTAAAAGAGCTTAATGCCCTTTTCAGGGCACTGCAAAAGAGCTAAATGCCTTTTTAAGGGCAATGCCCATACAAATGCCCTTTTCAGGGCAATGGTTAGCTTAGGTTTTTTTTAAATAGTGTTTTTTTATTTTGGGGGTTTAAGGTTTGTAATGCTAGTGGGACTTTGTATTTTTTTTTCAGGTAAAAGAGCTGTTTAACTTGGGGCAATGCCCTACAAAAGGCCCTTTTAAGGGCTATTGGTAGTTTTATAGATTAGGGTTTTTTTGGGGGGTGGTTTTTTTTTTTTTTTAAATGGGTATTAGAATAGGAATCATTTTTATTATTTTTCATAATTCGTTTGTTATTTTGTGTAATGATTTTTTTTTCATTTTGGAGTGGGTTTTTTTTTTAGATTAGGGGTTGGGCATTTCATAAAAGAGCTGAATGCCCTTTTAGGGGCAGGAAAAAGAGCTGAATGCCCTTTTAAGGGCAATGCCCATGCAAATGCCTTTTTCAGGGCAATGGGTAGATTAGGTTTAACTTTATTTTTATTTTGTGGGTTTGGGGGGTGGGGGTTTGTATACTGTTAGGGGGTGTTTGTTTTGTTTTGTTTTGTTTTGTTTTGTTTTGTAGCAAAAGAGCTGTTAACTTTAGGGCAATGCCTTACAAAAGGCCCTTTTAAGGGCCCACAAAAAGGCCCTTTTAAGGGGCCTTGGTAGTTTATTATAGATTAGGTTTTTTATTTTGGGGTGGGTTTTTTATTTTTTTAAAAGGGAATTAAAATAGGAATATTTTTTATTATTTTGGATAATTTCATTTGTTATTTTTTGTAATGGTAGGTTTTTTTATTTTTTGTAATTTTTTGTGTTTTTTATTTTTTGTTACGGTAGGTTTTAGTGTAAAGTTCAAAGAAGTAATTTTCCAGCCTCCACTAAAATTTAAAAGACCTTTATTGTTTCCTTGCAGGGTCCATCATACAAACAAAGTTTGTATGATAGACCCTGCAAGGAAACAATAAAGGTCTTTTAAATTTTACTGGAGGCTGGAAAATTACTTCTTTGAACTTTACATTGGGGTTTGGCTAACCCATTCCTGTGCCCCAGGACATCAGTAAAGGTGCTGTCTTTCACCACTATATTCAGGTTTTAGTGTAAGGCAGTTTAGGTTTTATTTCACAGGTAAGTTTGTATTTATTTTAACTGTGAAATAAAAATAAAACCTAAGCTAGCTACAATATAACTATTAGTTATATTGTAGCTAGATTAAGTTTTATTTCACAGGTAAGTATGCATTTAGTTTTAAATAGGTAGTTAGTTATATTTGTAAATTTAATGTAGATCTATTATAATTATGTTAAAGTTAGGGGGGGGGTTAGGGTTACTTTAGGGTTAGGAGTTAATAGTTTAATTTAGGTTGTTGTGGGGGGCTGGCGGTTTAGGGGTTAATAGATTTATTTAGTGGTAGTGATGTGGGAGGCCAGAGGTTTAGGGGTTAATAGCTTTATTTAGTTGTGGCAATGTTGGGGGCGGCGGAATAGAGGTTTATAGATTTATTATAGTGTGGGAGATGTTGGGGTGCAGGGGAATAGGGGTTAATAACTTTAGTATAGTGGCGGCGATATCGGGAGCAGCAGATTAGGGGTTAATAGATTTATTTTGGTGGCGGCGATATCGGGGAGCGGCAGATTAGGGGTGTTTAACCGTAGGCTTTATGTTAGGGTGTTAGGTTTAAACGTTACTTTTATTTCCCCCATAGACATTAATGGGGCTGCGTTACTGAGCTTTTCATTCTGCGATCGCATGGGTTTTTTCAGACACCTTCTCCCCATTGATGTCTATTGGGAAAGCGTGCACGAGCATGTCAAAACAGCGCTTGTATTTTGTGCGGTATGGAGCTTAAAACCCCCATATCTCACACACATGCCGACTGTTTCAAGACTTGTAATGGCTGCGCTATAGGGGGTGAAATAACGCAACTTTTGTTGTGTTTGTTAAATTCTCCATAGCGCGCATAACTCATAATCTACCTGTAACGCAGTAATAGTGAGTAAACAATCTGGTGTTGTCACTAGAAGCATCTGATTTGTTCTACATAGAAACATTTGTTTTGGCGAGTTTTACTAAAATTCTCCGATAACTTGCAGAAAATATACCCAGCATATAAATATGGGGCCATTGATATTGTATGTAGAACTAAAGAAAATGCAAATCACATGCACAACAATGTTAACTTGTAATGTAAATGCAAAATAATACAATGCTCAGTGATAAATGATTAAAAATCTAAACTTTTCGGCATAATATTTATATGCTTAGTACATGGCACTGACTGTAACAGGTGCACACTAGGGGAGCCAATGGGTTGCTCAGCCACATACATAAAGACACTTTGTGCATCTTACACACAAGTACAATGTTGTAACGCATTTGAACTTCTAATTATAAAGTCTATAAAGCCTTCTGATACTTTGATACTGTTGACTGATACTATTAAACAGCAGTGCATTACAGATTCTATGAACATTTTGGCAATATATTTGCTTTGTATAAACCGACCACACACTAATGATAATGTTTACTGTGCATGTGACCTGCGGAACATACAGCAATAGATCAGGCACACTGGAGTGTTGGCAGCGCCACATATGGTTATGTAATTTGCATAATGCATAATCAGGAAATGCTAATGCACATAGCCTAGTGCAGCTGTGCATTTCAGATTTGACTGAAAGCATTTTTCCAATATATATATAGTTTGTAAAAATGCTTCTAGTAAGAGTTATTGCACATGCTGTGATGACTCTTATTTGTGCCTATGTAACCCAAACATACATGGTAATTAAATTACTGCCACTGAGCTTTCCTTAACAGGGTGTGCTTTTTGTACAATGCATGTTTTTCTTTATGTTCAGTTTTTTTTTATTAACATGGGCGAGTAGTCTGACTTATTACTATATCACACACTCACTGTGGAATTTCAGCATGTTGTGTTTATTCACTGTAAAGCAACACAAAGTGACACTGCTGACTTCAAGAACACAGATGCTCTCACTAAATGCTAAGAGTTAAAGGGCCTTGATACCCAAATGTTGAAACACTTGAAAGGGATGCAGCACAGCTATAAAAAGCTGACTAGAAAATATCACCTGAACATCTCTATGTAAAAAAGAAAGATATTTTATCTCAAAATGTCTGAAGTATTCATACCCCATTGTAAAGGACTTTAAGCAGCAAATCAGTATGTCTGTCCCGGGACAGCCAAGGGAGTGTGCCTCATGCACACTCATGTTATTTCCCTATTCAGTTTAAGGAAGTTTACTATGAAATCTCATGAGAGTTAAGTGAAATATCATGAGATCAAAGTAAAACAGTTCATGACCTTAGCACTGCAGATGCTGATTGGCTGCTGTTCATTTCTTCCTTTTTTTTGTTTCTACCTGCAGCTGGGCAAAAACTGAAGTATAACTTTTTCTTGTTAAGTGTGTTCAGTCCACGGGTCATCCATTACTTATGGGATATATATTCTCCTTCCCAACAGGAAGTTGCAAGAGGATCACCCAAGCAGAGCTGCTATATAGCTCCTCCCCTCACATGTCATACCCAGTCATTCTCTTGCAACTCTCAACAAAGAAGGAGGTTGTGAGAGGAGTTAGGAGTTTTTTAATTAATTATTCTTCAATAAAAAGTTTGTTATTTTAAATGGCACCGGAGTGTGCTGTTTTTTCTCTTAGGCAGTATTTAGAAGAAGAATCTGCCTGCGTTTTCTATGATCTTAGCAGACGTAACTAAGATCCACTGGCTGTTCTCGTACATTCTGAGGAGTGGGGTAACTTCAGAAAAGGGAATAGCATGCGGGGTCCCCTGCAAATGAGGTATGTGCAGTAAAATATTTTCTAAGGAATGGAATTGACTAAGAAAACACTGCTGATACACATATGATGTAAGTACAGCCTTAAATGCAGTAGTAGCGACTGGTATCAGGCTGATAAATGTATGCGCAGTAGAGTTATTTTCTAGGGAATGGAATTTGACTGAGAAAATAATGTTAATACTGAAATAATGTATGAGCCTTAACTGCAGTAGAAGCGACTTGTAGCAGGCTTAGTGATAACTTTACATAACATTTGAAATGTTTGTTTTTAAAATGTTTACTGGCATGTTAATCGTTTTGTGAGGTACTTTGGTGATAAATCTTTTGGGGCATGATTTTTTTCCACATGGCTAACGTATATTTCTGCATAGAAACCGTTATATCAGGTCTCCCACTGTTGTAATATGAGTGGGAGGGGCCTTTTTTTTTAGCGCCTTGTTGCGCAGTTAAAATTCAATCACAGTCTTCCTGCTTCTTCCTCCTTGATCCAGGACGTCTCCAGAGAGCTCAGGGGTCTTCAAAATTTATTTTTGAGGGAGGTAATCAGTCACAGCAGACCTGTGACAGTGTGTTTGACTGTGATAAAAACGTTAACTGTTAAATTGATTATCCGTTTTGGGTATTAAGGGGTTAAATCATCCTTTTGCTAGTGGGTGCAATCCTCTGCTAATTTCATACATTTACTGTTAAAATTTGGTTGCTATAACTGAATTAGTTCATTGTTATTTCAACTGTAACAGTTTTTTTGTGGTTTTAAAAAGCGCAGCAGCGTTTTTTATATTGCTTGTAAATTTATTGAAAGTATTTTCCAAGCTTGCTAGCCTCATTGCTAGTCTGTTTAAACATGTCTGATACAGATGGATCTGCTTGTTCATTATGTTTAAAAGCCAATGTGGAGCCCAATAGAAATATGTGTACCAATTGTATTGATGTTACTTTAAATAAAAGTCAGTCTTTACCGGTAAAGAAATTATCACCAGACAACGAGGGGGAAGTTATGCCGGCTAACTCTCCTCACGTGTCAGTACCTTCTCCTCCCGCTCAGGAGGTGCGTGATATTGTGGCGCCAAGTACATCAAGGCCCTTACAAATCACTTTGCAAGATATGGCTAATGTTATGACAGAAGTATTATCTAACTTGCCTGAGTTAAGAGGCAAGCACGATAGCTCTGGGTTAAGGAAAGAGCGCGATGATGACACGAGAGCCATGTCCGATACTGCGTCACAATTTGCAGAACATGAGGACGGAGAGCTTCATTCTGTGGGTGACGGATCTGATCCAGGGAGACCGGATTCAGAAATTTCAAATTTTAAATTTAAGCTTGAGAACCTCCGTGTATTGCTAGGGGAGGTGTTAGCGGCTCTGAATGATTGTGACACGGTTGCAATCCCAGAGAAATTATGTAGGCTGGATAAATACTTTGCGGTACCGGTGTGTACTGACGTTTTTCCTATACCTAAAAGGCTTACAGAGATTATTAACAAGGAGTGGGATAGACCCGGTGTGCCTTTTTCCCCTCCTCCGATATTTAGAAAAATGTTCCCAATAGACGCTACCACACGAGACTTATGGCAGACGGTGCCTAAGGTGGAGGGAGCAGTTTCTACTTTAGCTAAGCGTACCACTATCCCGGTGGAGGATAGTTGTGCTTTCTCAGATCCAATGGATAAAAAATTAGAGGGTTACCTTAAGAAAATATTTGTTCAACAAGGTTTTATATTGCAGCCCCTTGCATGCATTGCGCCCGTCACCGCTGCGGCGGCATTCTGGTTTGAGTCTCTGGAAGAGGCTATTCGCACAGCACCATTGGATGAGATTATGAACAAGCTTAAAGCACTTAAGCTAGCTAATGCGTTTGTTTCGGATGCCGTTGTGCATTTAACCAAACTAACGGCTAAGAACTCCGGATTCGCCATCCAGGCGCGCAGAGCGCTATGGCTTAAATCCTGGTCAGCAGACGTGACTTCTAAATCTAAATTGCTTAGTATTCCTTTCAAAGGGCAAACCTTATTCGGGCCCGGCTTGAAAGAAATTATTGCTGACATTACTGGAGGTAAGGGTCACACCCTTCCTCAGGACAGGGCCAAATCAAAGGCCAAACAGTCTAATTTTCGTGCCTTTCATAATTTCAAGGCAGGAGCAGCATCAACTTCCTCCGCTCCAAAACAGGAAGGAACTGCTGCTCGTTACAGACAGGGTTGGAAAGGCAACCAGTCCTGGAACAGGGCAAGCAGGCCAGAAAGCCTACTTCTGCCCCTAAGACAGCATGAAGAAAGGGCCCCCTATCCGGAAACGGATCTAGTGGGGGGCAGACTTTCTCTCTTCGCCCAGGCTTGGGCAAGAGATGTCCAGGATCCCTGGACGTTGGAGATCATATCTCAGGGATACCTTCTGGACTTAAAAGCTTCTCCTCCACAAAGGAGATTTCACCTTTCAAGGTTATCAAAAAACCTAATAAAGAAAGAGGCATTTCTACAATGTGTACAAGACCTCTTAGTAATGGGAGTGATCCACCCAGTTCCGCGGACGGAACAAGGGCTAGGTTTTTACTCAAATCTGTTTGTGGTTCCCAAAAAAGAGGGAACCTTCAGACCAATCTTAGACCTAAAGATCTTAAACAAGTTCTTAAGGGTTCCATCGTTCAAAATGGAAACTATTCGAACCATCCTACCCATGATACAAGAGGGTCAGTATATGACCACAGTGGACTTAAAGGATGCCTACCTTCACATACCGATTCACAAAGATCATTATCGGTACCTAAGATTTGCCTTTCTAGACAGGCATTAACAGTTTGTAGCTCTTCCCTTCGGGTTAGCTACGGCCCCGAGAATTTTTACAAAGATTCTGGGCTCACTTCTGGCGGTACTAAGACCGCGAGGCATAGCGGTGGCTCCGTACCTAGACGACATTCTGATACAAGCGTCAAGTTTTCAAAATGCAAAGTATCATACAGAGATAGTTCTAGCTTTTCTGAGGTTGCATGGGTGGAAAGTGAACATGGAAAAGAGTTCTCTATTACCACTCAAAAGGGTCCCCTTTCTAGGGACTCTTATAGATTCTGTAGAGATGAAGATTTACCTGACGGAGTCCAAGTTATCAAAAATTCTAAATGCTTGCCGTGTCCTTCATTCCATTCCAAGCCCGTCAGTAGCTCAGTGCATGGAAGTAATCAGCTTAATGGTCGCGGCAATGGACATAGTGCCATTTGCGCGCCTGCATCTCAGACCGCTGCAATTATGCATGCTAAGTCAGTGGAATGTGGATTACTCAGATCTGTCCCCTCTACTGAATCTGGACCAGGAGGCCAGAGATTCTCTTCTCTGGTGGTTGTCTCGGGTCCATCTGTCCAAAGGAATGACCTTTCGCAGGCCAGATTGGACGATTGTAACAACAGATGCCAGCCTACTAGGCTGGGGCGCAGTCTGGAACTCCCTGAAGGCTCAGGGATCGTGGACTAAGGAGGAGAAACTCCTCCCAATAAACATTGTGGAATTAAGAGCAATATTCAATGCTCTTCTAGCTTGGCCTCAGTTAGCAACTCTGAGGTTCATCAGATTTCAGTCGGACAACATCACGACTGTGGCTTACATCAACCATCAAGGGGGAACCAGGAGTTCCCTAGCGATGTTAGAAGTCTCGAAAATAATTCGCTGGGCAGAGTCTCACTCTTGCCACCTGTCAGCGATCTACATCCCAGGCGTGGAGAACTGGGAGGCGGACTTTCTAAGTCGCCAGACCTTTCATCCGGGGGAGAGGGAACTTCACCCGGAGGTCTTTGCCCAACTGATTCTTCGTTGGGGCGAACCGGAACTGGATCTCATGGCATCTCGCCAGAACGCCAAGCTTCCTTGTTACGGATTCAGGTCCAGGGACCCGGGAGCGGTGCTGATAGATGCACTAGCAGCCCCTTGGGTTTTCAACATGGCCTATGTGTTTCCACCGTTTCCTTTGCTGCCTCAACTGATTGCCAAGATCAAACAGGAGAGAGCATCGGTGATTCTGATAGCGCCTGCGTGGCCACGCAGGACCTGGTATGCAGACCTAGTGGACATGTCGTCCTGTCCACCATGGTCTCTGCCTCTGAGGCAAGACCTTCTAATTCAGGGTCCTTTCAACCATCCAAGCCTAATTTCTCTGAGGCTGACTGCATGGAGATTGAACGCTTGATTCTATCAAAGCGTGGTTTCTCGGAGTCGGTTATTGATACATTAATACAGGCTCGGAAACCTGTTACCAGAAAAATTTACCATAAGATATGGCGTAAATATTTATATTGGTGTGACTCCAAGAGTTACTCATGGAGTAAGGTTAGGATTCCTAGGATATTGTCTTTTCTACAAGAGGGTTTAGAAAAGGGTTTATCTGCTAGTTCGTTAAAGGGACAGATCTCTGCTCTGTCTATTCTTTTACACAAACGTCTGGCAGAAGTTCCAGACGTTCAGGCTTTTTGTCAGGCTTTAGCTAGGATTAAGCCTGTGTTTAAGACTGTTGCTCCGCCGTGGAGCTTAAACTTAGTTCTTAAAGTTCTCCAAGGTGTTCCGTTTGAACCCCTTCATTCCATTGATATTAAGCTGTTATCTTGGAAAGTTCTGTTTTTGATGGCTATTTCCTCGGCTCGAAGAGTCTCTGAGTTATCTGCCTTACATTGTGATTCTCCTTATCTGATTTTTCATTCAGACAAGGTAGTTCTGCTTACTAAACCTGGGTTTTTACCTAAGGTAGTTTCTAACAGGAATATCAATCAAGAGATTGTTGTTCCATCATTATGTCCTAATCCTTCTTCAAAGAAGGAACGTCTTTTGCATAATCTGGACGTAGTCCGTGCCCTGAAGTTCTACTTACAGGCAACTAAAGATTTTCGGCAAACTTCTTCTCTGTTTGTCGTTTATTCTGGACAGAGGAGAGGTCAAAAGGCTTCGGCCACCTCTCTCTCTTTTTGGCTTCGTAGCATAATACGTTAAGCCTATGAGACTGCTGGACAGCAGCCCCCTGAAAGAATTACAACTCATTCCACTAGAGCTGTGGCTTCCACCTGGGCCTTTAAGAATGAGGCCTCTGTTGAACAGATTTGCAAGGCTGCAACTTGGTCTTCACTTCATACCTTTTCAAAATTTTACAAATTTGACACTTTTGCTTCTTCGGAGGCTGTTTTTGGGAGAAAGGTTCTACAGGCAGTGGTTCCTTCTGTTTAATGTTCCTGCCTTGTCCCTCCCATCATCCGTGTACTTTAGCTTTGGTATTGGTATCCCATAAGTAATGGATGACCCGTGGACTGAACACACTTAACAAGAGAAAACATAATTTATGCTTACCTGATAAATTTATTTCTCTTGTAGTGTGTTCAGTCCACGGCCCGCCCTGTCTTTTTTTAAGGCAGTTCTAAATTTTAATTAAAACTCCAGTCACCACTGCACCCTATAGTTTCTCCTTTCTTGTCTTGTTTCGGTCGAATGACTGGATATGACATGTGAGGGGAGGAGCTATATAGCAGCTCTGCTTGGGTGATCCTCTTGCAACTTCCTGTTGGGAAGGAGAATATATCCCATAAGTAATGGATGACCCGTGGACTGAACACACTACAAGAGAAATAAATTTATCAGGTAAGCATAAATTATGTTTTTTACACAGCACTTACTCTAATGAGCTGAGGAAATTGTAAGGTAAAATATCTTCCTTTATTACATAGAGATTCTCAGGCGATATTTTCCTGTCAGCTTTTTACAGTTATGCGGCATCACTTTCAAGTGATTTAGCATGTGTCCCTTTAAAAAAAAAAAAAAAAAAAAAATGATACACCTGTGGCTGAGCAAGTCCATCCACCAAACCAATTAAGCTTGCCATTTCACAGACTTTATAAGCTTCATTTACACAACTTAAAGGGGCATTGTACACTAGATTTTTCTTTGCGTAAATGTTTTGTAGATGACCCATTTATATAACCAATCTGGGAGTGTTTTTGTAACAATGTTTAGTTTTGCTTATTTTTTAATAGCATTGTGCTGATTTTCAGACTCCTAACCAAGCTCCAAAGTTTTAGAAGTATACTGATGTATACCTCCTCCAGCTTGCTTCTGTTTGTGTAAAAGGTCTTTTTATATGCAGAGGAAGGGGAGGGGGAGTGTCTGCTGTTTTTGTTATAGAACCACTTGCAGTGGGTGTTACAGCTAACCTTTTCAACAGAGCTAAACTGGGAGCTTCTAAGTAAGTTTTTAAACGGTTTTATACTGGATTGTTTTATACCAGTATCTGTGCAAACTATTCTTTATAGTAGTGTCTATTACATACAGTTATATGAAAGTTGGTGTATACTGTTCCTTTAAACTTTTTTTTTCTGAAATAAAATGCATCAGTTTCTGTATAATTCTGTATCCCTTTAAGTTTATGAATACAATGAGCTGCAAATGAAAAAAGAGCAATAACCTAACCTGTAATTTTGCCTTTCTGCCACATTGTACTCTGGGTAAAACTATTTATGGATCTTCAGTAAAATATGTAGAAGTATCACATTCGTGTTAGGGCAGGACTCGGAGACATGGTGTAATGTCTAGTGTAATTTGCTAAAGGACTGTCATTGGCATTGCACTAAAATAATTCCTACAGGAGGAGGAGATGACAATATTAAGCACCAGATGTGACATGTTCTAAAACCTATTGAAGTTTATTTCCTGACATTTATTTGCTGAATTTAAACCATCACAAGACCTAAATGGACACTGCATATTCCTATATAATGTTTTGCACTCCTCACTCATTAGTGACTGCAATGATGAGCTATATTTTTGCACCCCATAAGTGCTTGCAAACTGTGCCAACAGCACCTTTTTATTTTTGTTGTTGTTTACATGCAGGCAACTTGTACAACCAATCAAATACCAGACCACCTTCCCCATAGACTGTAATGACATCATGCTCCCAGCTTCTTAGTCATATAGAAATGAGCAGAGAATCCCAAACTCTAGAAAGGGATCTGGTGTTGCAGCTTTGTAAGCAAAGATACATTTTATACAATGATCCATTAGTTGATAAGGAGACACCGGGTAATGCAATCCAGCAAAAGGGGCATTAAACTCCTATATAGTGTATTATTTAATGATGTGTAGCAGAGAAAGACACATTACAACTTGTCATCAGCCATTAATGGACACTAAAACGCTTCACTTACAACTAATGGAATGACATCTGCATATTATTTCCAAGCTAATCTTTGCTTTGAACATATAATTCTATTAAACAGTCGTGTTTGAAAGGACATTAAATTCATTATGTGCGCTAGAAATGATTCCCTGCATTGTAAGAGATCTGCATGTAAATATATCTTTTGAAATAATCTAAAGATTTTATTTGTTGTAAAAATATGCATTGTTGTTTCAGGTCCAGGGCTCACCCTTTGTTGTTTATTGTAGTCCCTTTGCTGTGGCCAATAAGGCAAATTTATAAACAAGCTCCTGCACATATCAACCAATCACTGTACCATTTTTAAGAGTGTCAGGTTTCTGAATTCCATGGAATCCACACAAAATAAATAATGAAAATATGTTGCAATGTTTTTTAAATTATACATAATTAAACATTTTAGGCTCGATTACAAGTGGAGCGCTATTTAACACTCCTCCTTGAGCTCTAATGCGCTTAGAAACTTAACACCCTACTCTCACGTGCGCTAACCTGACATATGATTATTTCACATTCCAATGTTCTTCACATAGCAGAATATGATCTATTTATTCCTAAATACATATTTTTACATATATCTTACAGTGTTTTGGTTATATATATATATTTATAACGATCCACAGACCTGCACAACGGAGCGCTCTAGGAAAATCCACTCGGTATACAGTGATTCAGAGTAACGGCTCAATAGGAGTCTGGGCAGGATACAAAAATCCCTTACAAACATGGGGCTGTGGCAGCTGATTCCGGCGTGTCTGTTCCTCATGCTGTTAACCATAAGTATCCAAAAATAGAAAAAGCACTCAAAGTCCTCAATATGTAAAAATAGAAAAGTTTATTGGGACAAGTTAAAAACAAACAATTTGTCCTATGTTGGACATTTATAAGATCCAGGTTGTGATGCAGGTGCACAGAGCAGACATGTTTCGTGCTCAAACAGCACTTGTTCACTGAATATTGTATCAATATGTTTTTACATATTTTCATCTTCTTAACTGCAAAGGGCTCCAATGCATTTTTACGTGTACATATATATTTGTGTGTGTGTGTATGTATATATATATATATATGTGTGTGTGTGTGTGTGTGTGTGTACATATGTATTTATATGTATATATGTATATATATATATGTATTTATATGTATATATGTATTTACAGATATATATGTATCCCCTTCGTCAGCACTAGATCCCCGAAAACGTTACACAATAAAGTATTGTATACTTGGAGTGAAAAAGACCTGAGAGTGAATCCTTTGTTCCTGTATGTTATTGCATCCTTGCACCCAGGCTGCTGTCGTTAGGAGGGTTGAGCTGAAGTTTGTGTTCTATATATACACACACACACACACACACACACACACAAACATAAATTCATATGTACACATGTGGAGCCCTTTGCAGTTAAGTAGATGAAAATATGTAAAAAAAATTGATACTATATTCATATTTCATAAAATGTTATACTGTGTGTGTGCGTGTGAGATATATATATATATATATATATATATATATATATACACATACATACATACATACATAAACACATACATATGTTTAACAATCTATACATCTCAGTGTTAAAGCCCTTTGCCTGCCTTTTTTTCCTAACACCTGAGACCTAATATCTTTGAGCCTTTAAAACTTTTTTGTGCAATATTAATTTTATTAGATGGAGTAATTATAAATGTACTTTGTAATGTATTTTTTATGTGTTTTGTGACACTTTTTCGTTCACAAAATAGTTAACCAGAGCTCTGAGGTCGCAATAACCTGAAGTGCATTAACTTCCGCCTAGATTTAGAGTTTTACGTTAGAAGGGGTGCGTTAGCTACGCGTGTTTTTTTTTCCCCCGCACCTTTTAAACAACGCTGGTATTTAGAGTTCTCAGAAGGGCTGCGTTAGGCTCCAAAAAGGGAGCGTACAGGCATATTTACCGCCACTGCAACTCTAAATACCAGCGGTGCTTACGGACGCGGCCAGCTTCAAAAACGTGCTCGTGTACGATTCCCCCATAGGAAACAATGGGGCAGTTTGAGCTGGAAAAAAACCTAACACCTGCAAAAAAGCAGTGTTCAGCTCCTAACGCAGCCCCATTGTTTGATATTGAAACAATATTGACAATGATGATATTAAAAACAATGGATAAGGCAATGTGCACAATTCCTAGTTCAAGGATCCTTGAAGGTACAAAACTAAAAACTTATTACAGTCATAGTAGACAAGGAACAAGAAATATGATTCGATAGATCACTATCTAAAGCTACAGGAGCTGCTGATGTGGATTAAGTGATGAATTGGTGTGCAAAAAAATATAATAAGAAAACAATGTCCAAAATGGGTGAAGTAGTGTCCAATGCAAATTAAATTGATATCTAAAAACCAATAAGTTCAATCAAATCAATCCAAATATGGTGAATGTGGTGAAAAAGTTGGTAAAAAATGTGTAAAATATATATAAAAAATTGGTTATATATATAGAGAGTGTCACAATCCTCAAAGTGTTTGAAACAAGTCACAAATCCAAAAGTGCTAGTGAACAAAAATAGTCCAAATGATATGATGTATTGGACCCTTTGGTTCTTGTTCTCCTAGTAGAAAGGGGTTGAATCACAGGATAGGGAAAAAAACCATAGTAAAAGAAAAATACAAAAAATGGGTCGAAAAAATATGGTGAAAAAACCTGTGGAAAGAGAAATACGAACAATGTGTAGCAGGTTCACAGATAATGACTCCAAATGGAAATAGGCTTACCAGTCTATGCATTTCGGCCCCTATAGGCCCTTATCAAGACTGGTTATTGGTACTTACTGTTGGCCTTTTATAGCTGTCTGACCGGATGTTTAGTTAAACAGCACTTCCGGTTTCGTTACTACCTATTCATGTGAATAGTGTGAATAATTTCATTACTAGAGTCCCTATTTATGAGAGACTTTTTTGTGATGGTTATTTGTTACTCTTAAATGTTTCAGGAATTGAAATAAAATTATTTGTTCCTAGTTTATGTAGCCTCCGTATTGGTGACATCACTTCCGGTCGGAACAGATTGCCGTGAATTACAGCTTATTTCAAATATGCTGAATTGTATACATTCTACTTTCTAAAATCAGTGTTTTAGATAACCTAATATCGATTACCCTTAAATGTATGATTATTTATACGATTATTTATACTCCTTATACTTATTCTTGATATGCCGATTTCTAAGCTATCCGATTGGTTGTGACGTCATCTGTTGGCCGCAAGGGGATTGGATAAGCTTATGAATATGTATTCAATAGTTCTCTCTTGTTATATTATATGTAGTCAGCTCAGGGGATATATTTCTATTCATAGTATTGCTCGAAATCTTAGTATTATGTCGTAAAGAATATGTTTAATATACAGATTTTCAAACTATTTGATGTGCCGATTTTTAAGCTATCCAATTGGTTGTATTCTCACCTGTGAGTCACAAGGTGATTGGATATGCTTATCGGTGTATAGTCAGCGAGTCATTCTTGTGTTATATATATGTACAACTGGGAGATATATTTTTGTCTTGTAATATAGGTCATAAAGGGCATAGATATATATTATTAGTTCATTTCAAACGTGGTGCTGTCTCGATCGTTTCTCTCATACATGTATATGTTTAGTAATTACACTGTCCTAATACAAATACAAGTGAATGTTTATCATAACTGAAGTGGAGCATATAGATCTCCTACTATGTGTTTACTGTGTAGTCCTTCAGGGAACTTGAGATACTTATTAGTGTTACTTAGTGGAGTTCCTCTGTTTAGACTGTACTAATAATAGTCATTATTGTTTTGAATAGAGGGCAGTGATTATAATGACAGATGCTTGATTTATATTAAAGTATCCAGTTTATACGCTTAAAATCAAAGGATTTTTCTTTCCAAGAGGTACAATCTTGGTACTAGCATCTAAGTGTTATAGATCTCATGTTGATCTCTATAGTAGATGGGGATATTAATTACAAAGGAGAAGGATCAAGGATCAAATTATTCGATATTAGGTTATCTAAAACACTGATTTTAGAAAGTAGAATGTATACAATTCAGCATATTTGAAATAAGCTGTAATTCACTGCAATCTGTTCCGACCGGAAGTGACGTCACCAAGATACGGAGGCTACATAAACTAGGAACAAATAATTTTATTTCAATTCCTGAAACATTTAAGAGTAACAAATAACCATCACAAAAAGTCTCTCATAAATAGGGACTCTAGTAATGAAATTATTCACACTATTCACATGAATAGGTAGTAACGAAACCGGAAGTGCTGTTTAACTAAACATCCGGTCAGACAGCTATAAAAGGCCAACAGTAAGTACCAATAACCAGTCTTGATAAAGGCCTAGAGGGGCTGAAACGCGTAGACTGGTAAGCCTATTTCCATTTGGAGTCATTATCTGTGAACCTGCTACACATTGTTCGTATTTCTCTTTCCACAGGTTTTTTTCACCATATTTTTTCGACCCACTTTTTGTATTTTTCTTTTACTATGTTTTTTTTCCCTATCCTGTGATTCAACCCCTTTCTACTAGGAGAACAAGAACCAAAGGGTCCAATACATCATATCATTTGGACTATTTTTGTTCACTAGCACTTTTGGATGTGTGACATGTTTCAAACACTTTGAGGATTGTGACACTCTATATATATATAACCAATTTTTTATATATATTTTACACATTTTTTACCAACTTTTTCACCACATTCACCATATTTGGATTGATTTGATTGAACTTATTGGTTTTTAGATATCAATTTAATTTGCATTGGACACTACTTCACCCATTTTGGACATTGTTTTCTTATTATATTTTTTTGCACACCAATTCATCACTTAATCCACATCAGCAGCTCCTGTAGCTTTAGATAGTGATCTATCGAATCATATTTCTTGTTCCTTGTCTACTATGACTGTAATAAGTTTTTAGTTTTGTACCTTCAAGGATCCTTGAACTAGGAATTGTGCACATTGCCTTATCCATTGTTTTTAATATCATCATTGTCAATATTGTTTCAATATCATCATTGTCAATATTGTTTTAACTACCTGTTTTTATGTTATTAAATTCAAACTGTTTTTAGATTCCAACGTTTACACCTAGCCTCCATTAGTTGGCGCCTGGTTACCCCATACCCCTAATCTAACCCAAACCCCCCTTAAAAAAACCTAACACTAAGCCCCTGAAGATCTTCCTACCTTATCTTCGCCATGCCGGGTATAACCGATCCATCCAGAAGAGGGTCCGAAGTCTTCATCCTATCCGGACCGGTAGTCATCTTCATCTAGGCGGCATCTTCTATCTTCTTCCATCCGGCGCGGAGTGGGACCATTTTGAAGCAGCCGACGCGGATCCATCCTCTTCTTCCGGCGACTCCCGACGAATGAAGGTTCCTTTAAGGGACGTCATCCAAGATGGCATCCCTCGAATTCCGATTGGCTGATAGGATTCTATCAGCCAATCGGAATTAAGGTAGGAAAAATCTGATTGGCTGATTGAATCAGCCAATCAGATTCAAGTTCAATCGGATTGGCTGATCCAATCAGCCAATCAGATTGAGCTCGCATTCTATTGGCTGTTCCGATCAGCCAATGGAATGCAAGCTCAATCTGATTGGCTGATCCAATCAGCCAATCCGATTGAACTTGAATCTGATTAGCTGATTCAATCAGCCAATCAGATTTTTCCTACCTTAATTCCGATTGGCTGATAGAATCCTATCAGCCAATCGGAATTCGAGGGACGCCATCTTGGATGACGTCCCTTAAAGGAACCTTCATTCGTCGGGAGTCGCTGGAAGAACAGGATGGATCCGCGTCGGCTGCTTCAAGATGGTCCCGCTCCGCGCCGGATGGAAGAAGATAGAAGATGCTGCCTGGATGAAGAGGTCAACCAGTCCTGATGCCCTCTTCTTGCCGGATAGGATGAAGACTTTGGACCCTTTTATGGACGGATCGGTGATACCCGGCGTGGTGAAGATAAGGTAGGAAGATCTTCAGGGGCTTAATGTTAGGTTTTTTAAGGGGGGTTTGCGTTAGATTAGGGGTATGTGGGTGGTGGGTTGTAATGTTGGGGGGGTATTGTATGTTTATTTAAATGCAAAATAGCTGTTTTCTTTGCGGCATGCCCCGCAAAAGGCCCTTTTAAGGGCTGGTAAGGTAAAAGAGCTGTAAAATGTTTATTTTAGAATAGGGTAGGGCATTTTTTTATTTTGGGGTGCTTTGTTATTTTTTAGGGGTCTTAGAGTAGGTGTAATTAGTTTAAAGTTCATGTAATCTTTTTTTATTTTTTGTAATTTAGTGTTTTGTTTTTTTGTAATTTAGTGTTTTTGTTTTTTTTGTAATTTAGTTTAGTTGATTTAATTGTAGATAATTGTAGGTAGTTTATTTAATTCATTTATTGATAGTGTAGTGTTAGGTTTAATGGTAACTTAGGTTAGGATTTATTTTACAGGTAATTTTGTAATTATTTTAACTAGGTAGCTATTAAATAGTTATTAACTATTTTATAGCTATTGTACCTGGTTAAAATAAATACAAAGTTGCCTGTAAAATAAATATAAATCCTAAAATAGCTACAATATAATTATTAGTTATATTGTAGCTATATTAGGGTTTATTTTACAGGTAAGTATTTAGTTTTAAATAGGATTAATTTATTTAATAAGATCTATTTTATTTTGTTAGATTTAAATTATATTTAACTTAGGGGGGTGTTAGGGTTAGGGTTAGACTTAGCTTTAGGGCTTAATACATTTATTAGAGTAGCGGTGAGGCCCGGTCGGCAGATTAGGGGTTAATACTTGAAGTTAGGTGTCGGCGATGTTAAGGAGGGGGTTAATAAAATTAATTATAGGGTTTTTGAGGTGGGAGTGAGGCGGTTTAGGGGTTAATACATTTATTATAGTAGCGGCGAGGTCCGGTCGGCAGATTAGGGGTTAAAAAGTGTAGGTAGGTAGCGGCGACGTGGGGGGGGGGGGCAGATTAGGGGTTAATATATATTATGTAGGGGCAGCAGATTAGGGGTACATAGGGATAATGTAGGTTGCGGCGGTGTGCGGTCGGCAGATTAGGGGTTAAAAAAATTTAATAGAGTGGCGGCGATGTGGGGGGACCTCGGTTTAGGGGTGCATAGGTAGTTTATGGGTGTTAGTGTACTTTAGAGCACAGTAGTTAAGAGCTTTATGAACCGGCGTTCAGAAAGCTCTTAACTCCTGGCTTTTTTCTGCGGATGGAGTCTTGTCGTTAGATTTCTAACGCTCACTTCAGCCAAGACTCTAAATACCAGGGTTAGAAAGATCCCATTGAAAAGATAGGATACGCAATTGACGTAAAGGGATCTGCGGTATGGAAAAGTCGCGGCTGGAAAGTGAGCGTTAGACCCTTACCTAAAAGACTCTAAATACCAGTGGTAGGCCAAAACCAGCGTTAGGACCCCCTAACGCTGGTTTGACGGCTAACGCAGAACTCTAAATCTAGGCGTGATTGCATTTACTTTCAACTTGTAATATGAGAGCATGTAACTGCTAACGCGCCACTTATAATCTGGCCCTTTATTGGGAATTACATTTTAAGTATATTGTCCCTTTAATAGCATTTGGGGAAATAAGGGTTGTTCTGCCTTAAAATTATCCGCTATAGCTTACAATTTCTTTGCTTACATTAGTTAGAAATATGCTGTTGTGTTGTTTTCTGACATGAAGTATGTGAATGCTTTGGTGCTAGTGTTTTACGGGCAGATATAAACAATTACTGTGTTAGTCTTTTATCTACATTCTTTAGTAGGTCACCGGTGCTATTGGTTGCATTGGCACTTAACAATAATTAATCCATGTAATTTATCCTGCTCTATTTAGGTATCAGATGATGACTCTTATGTCAGTGATATAAGTGATAACATTTCGGAAGATAACCTTAGCAACGACATTGACCATGAAAGACAGTCTTTAGGTAAGCCTAAGTGCAGTATAAGGCAAATATTCAACTGCACAAAGTATTTATAACCAATAGACAAAATATATCATTATCTAAAATAACTTTATACGCATTTATGTGTAACCTAATTTGTTTGCAAGTTAAGAAATGTATCAAATTATTTTTGTATCTCTTATAACTAGTGCTATATATTAAAGTACTGTATAATAAAGTGCTATATAATCAGTTGTGTTAATGTTACCTTTTTATTTTAGATTGCAGTTCTGTAACAGAAGTTGATGGTTGCTTAAAACATAGGACTTGTCTTCCTGCTCCGTGTCCTAATACAAGTAACATTAGTTTGTGGAATATCCTCCGTAATAACATTGGAAAGGATCTATCCAAGGTATCAATGCCAGTAGAATTAAACGAGCCGCTCAATACCCTGCAGAGGCTGTGTGAGGAACTTGAATACAGCAGCTTATTGGACAAAGCAGCTCAAACTCAGGACCCATTTGAACGAATGGTACTATTATTATTATTATTATTATTATTATTATTTTTATTTTTTTAAATGCAGTACTTAATCTTCCCTATGTCTGTGGAACATATTGTATTTGTAGAGCTACAAAGTAATTAGTTGTATTAGGAATCTTGGGCATAATGCACTGTGGGCTTTCAAAACCCAAGCAGTAAAGTTAGAACAATTAGACTTATTGTCACTATATACCTGCATTAAAGGGACAGTCTAGTCAAAATTAAACTTTCATGATTCAGATAGGGCATGCAATTTTTAATAACTTTTCAATTTACTTTTATCATCTAATTTGTTTTGCTGTCTTGGTATTCTTTGCCTAAAGCTAAACCTAGGTACTGTAGGCTTATATGCTAAATTTCTAAGCCGTTGAACTGCCTCTTATGCTCACTCATGTAGAGTTATTTAAGAGTCAGCACTGATTGGCTACAATGCATGTCTGTTAAAAGAACTGAGATGAGGGGGCAGTCTGCAGAGGTTTAAAAACCAGGTAATCCCAGAGGTAAAAAGTGTATTAATATAACAGTGTTGGTTATGCAAAACTGAGGAATGGTTAATAAAAGGGATTATCTGTATTTTTAAACTATAAAAATTCTGGAGTAGACTGTCCCTTTAAAGGGATTGTACTCAAATTTGTTCTGAGTCATGTGGCTCTCTACCTATAGAGATGCGGGAGTTGTTCCTATTAACCAGTAAGAATCAGATACCTGGTAATCGGTTTCACTATATATTTAATATTCCTATCCTTTTCTTCAGATGTGTTAATTTTAGCTCTATCATACGCATAAAAGAAACAAACAATTTGAGTAAAATATTTCTTAATTCATATAATTTTGCAAATTTACTATAATAGTTATTATAATATTATTTTTGTTCAGTGTAAAGAGTGATGGTTGTGTGCATTTGTGTAGTGCAATGAGGTGTTTATCTCCCAGATCTTCACAAATGTAAATATGGCTTTGCTTTGCAGTGCTCTCTGTATAATAGCAAGCAATCCTGCGCAGATCTAATCATTTAAATGGCATACAAGGTGTGCATAATTAGTTAATTAAATTCAAGCTGCCAACTATAATGAATTACCAGTAAATGTATGCTAGATGATTTTAAGCATAGTTAAAAACTGCATGTGTTTATATTCTAGGTATACATTGCTTCGTTTGCAGTATCTGCATATGCATCTAGTTTCTACAGAGCTGGAAGCAAACCTTTTAACCCTGTTTTGGGTGAGACATATGAATGTATCAAAGAAGACCGGGGATATCGGTTTGTTGCAGAGCAGGTATAATTTGTTTCTGCTTTGTTTTTAAGTATTTAGACTTATTTAGTTTCACACTTGCGTGTTTTATATGGAGCAATTTTTGTCTTCTATTTAACTCAGATGAAATGAGTAAATATGTTTTCAGTCTTTATATGTTTTCTTTTGCACGCACACACATACATTGACCCAACCGCTGGATCTCATTAAGATAAAATAGTATACATCAAACATGATGGGTCTGTACAAGCCACAGCCAACTTTATTAACAAATAATTAACATAATTCAACTTTAAAACCAGATTTATAAAAGCCAGGTAAAACCCACAAAAGCTTGCCCCCACCCCTACATTTTCTCCAGTTAACCAGAATTAGGCACACCTCTAAACCAGTTTGCACCCATGTTATTAATTGGCAGGATGTTCCAAAATATGGCAAATTATAAGGCACAATTCAAAATGTATTTGTATTTAAACCAGATTTACAGTTAGTTAAATGTAATAAATACATAAAAAGCTAGGATCAAATCACTGCTCTGAGGTCTAACGTGGAATAAATGGTTCCGGAGACATGTATCAGGTCAGACGCCATAAGGGGCGGTCTTGTTCTTCCATTCTGACATTCTCTTTTCATTGGCCAAAAGTTTCTGCCTAACTCTTAGTGTGTGGGTGGCTTCGATGTTTACCTGTCACAAATTATCTTCAGTTTCATGTGTTCTTACCAGAACATGACAAAAGAAACGTAACAATAAATAAATTATTTTTGTATCTAATCTTCATGTTTTTTGTTTCTCTAATTTTGATTTTGTAATTTGAAGCCAAAAAAATGAAAAGGAGACAAACTTGTGATTTTACAAGTAATTTGGAAACTGTCAAATACTATTATTCTGTGTAGGAGAATATTGTCAAAATACATCATCATAGGAACTTATTTGTTTTTGATGTGTTCCAGGTTTGTCATCATCCTCCAATATCAGCTTGCCATGCAGAATCAGAAAACTTTGTATTTTATCAAGGTATTTATTAAACGTGTGTGTTCAACCAACTGTCATTTATTGATCATAATATATTTAAATGTTGTTTAAGCAATATAGCCCAGGAGCTGAACTAGTTCACCTAATAGGAATGCTGCATAAATAAATGCTACAGAGAAAAGAATCAATGAAGGGGCAATCATTTCATATCTGAACCATGGTATTTGAAAAACAGATACTTTTTATAATGATCTTTGTTTTCCTGCTTGAAGGAAATGTGTCCTTATCCACTAACAGGACTGTGGGAGTTGTTCTCATGAGTCGGTCAGCAGTTGATCCCTGAGGATTTCCTGCTAGCTTAAATAATTAATTACCCTTTCATGTTTTCCTATATGTTGCTGTTCCTCTGCCCATAATGGATACTTTATTTCCCAAAGGGGGCGCAATAAGATTGGCTAGAGCCTGAATCGTCAGTGAAGTAACAAATAGAGTATCCTTTATAGGTGTTATTGCACTCCTTTGGCATCCAGCAAAGAAGGCACGATAAGATTGGCTACAGCCTGAATCGTCAGTGAAATGGTATTTAATAAACAAATTAAGCATTTCCAAAGCATTTCATGAATGCTTTGATTACAAATATTGTAACTAAAAAAAGTTAACGTTTACCATCACTTTAAGTGTATTGACAAGAGTTATATGACATTAAGCAGTGGCAGAATGAGTTAGTGGCATGTTTATGTGGAACTGGCCACGTGATGGTACCATGTCTTGATGGTGAAAGCCTCTGCTGAAGTTAACTATAAAACGCCTGTCCTTGAAATGATGCAAAACCCACTTTCAGTAGAATAATTCTTCTTGGCTCTCCTCTTTATCCTTGTGAAAAATGCAGACCAGTATCATTATAAAGCCAAATAGATTTATGTTGAATACAGCCATAAAGTAAACACAAGTAAAAAAAATAATTCAATTGTATCTTTTGTTTTAATGTTATATTCTGTGATCTCCATTAGCCAAAATGTTCCATATTTTCTTTATGCGATTTTCCCAAGGATGAATGGGTGAGCAGACAGGTGTCTCGTATGCCTTGTCTCTGTGTCAATAAACATGTTTTTGTTTTCACCCTCTAAGTTTGGGTACTATTGTTAAAAACTGATTATTACAGTTGTCTTTCGGTGTCTAAAAAGAAAATAGAAAATGTGTTCTAGCATGACTTGCCATTTTAGTGGTTTAATATATTATTGGTTCATAAGACATCTAAAGAACATTCTGATAGAAGTGAATTCTGAAAACCGCAGTCATAAAATAATAAAGTTCCAGGTTACGCAGTGTTTAAATACAAACAATGCCAAATAAACTAGAACTCACTGGATTTAAAGAAAGCGCCAAAATATATGTCAACTGACTAAAACATTTTTTTTTAATTAGACATCAGGTGGAAAAACAAATTCTGGGGTAAATCAATGGAAATTGTACCAGTAGGCACTTCACATTTGATACTCCCAAGGTAAGTGCTACATGCTTGGGTTTAAAATGGTTTATTATTTATAAAACATATTTATAAATACAGTTTTATGTTTAACAGCCATATAATGCTTACAAATTAAACCTGAAGTGTTTGGCAATTTACTGGTAATCTTGGAGCAAAAACGTAACAGAGAATAGCCGTTAAAATATTGTCTGACTTAATGTCTCTTAATGTCCTTCCAATTACTTTTTTCACCAGCTGCAGAGTATAAAATGTATGAGAATTTGTTTTTAAGGTTTATTTGTGCATATGAAATAGCTGATTTTGTGTTTTGAGGCCACAACCTAATAAAATGGGTTGAACTTGTAGGTATAATCCGATCTCATTACTTTATCACACTGTGTACATATACCTGCTTCTTTATCTTATGCTTCTCCGTAAACCAATCACCAATACTTGGAGCGAACAATGGAAAATTAACATTTTATTACCTTATCTCTTCTATACCCCACTGGGAGTGTAATTTCTTCTACTGGCTGTGTTTACACAGTTTGGTCTTAAGGCCAAAAACTCAGGATAGGTGGGGATACCACAACCTAAATTAACTATTTCAAATACCAATATTAGGGTAATGGAAATACACTCCAGTAGGTAAAGTTTATCATTGAGAACAATTTTGAGTAAACTGACTATGTAAAAGCTGATATGTCAGAGCTTTCAAATCTTGGTTCAAAGTCAACATGAACTTAATATCCACAGCATTCTATCTTCCAACTTGC
Source organism: Bombina bombina (assembly GCF_027579735.1). Taxonomy (NCBI): domain Eukaryota; kingdom Metazoa; phylum Chordata; class Amphibia; order Anura; family Bombinatoridae; genus Bombina; species Bombina bombina. The sequence continues at coordinate 357,408,273 of NC_069503.1, read as the reverse complement.
AAAATACCAATTTTTCCTTGAAGCATTTTAGATAATCTATTAAACAGTAGAATAGAACAGTGTGTTTCACATGACCTTGAATAAGAACAGATATCAAAGTACTCTAATTTATTATATGATACTAAAATCATAGCTCATAGATGGGGACCTTCTTTTTACAGTGTGTGCCCAAATATTATTCTAAACACACTCTCAGGTGCTCATGGTATCTTTTTTTTTTATGTTAAAGACATTAGAGAAACATTGACATTAAAAATGAAATGCTGATATATAGCATGGTGTCATAATAAAAATAATCTAGTTAAGAGATATTAGACACCTTTCTTTTGTGTAACAATTGCTCGTTGCCCAACACCCCCAAAAGAAGCCAAAAAGCAAAATCTGTAACCTATATTTTAAAAATACTGCACATTGTCTATTCAAACTATTTGTAACATTTGCAGGTCACAGATTTTGCTTTCTGGCCTCTCTGGGGAATGTTGAACAAACACAATTTTTTTCACAAAAGCACGAGGTCCTTTTATACTTTATAGTTGGCCAGAGGTTAAGTGTTACCTTGTGGTTTGCCTTTCTTCTCCCACAACATCATTTAAAACATCTTCCCATACAGACTAGGCATTTATTTGTCCACAAATAACTCTTAATTTGTATCTGTTTACATCACATTTTATTTAAGTTTGTATCTCATTATGTGAAACCTTATGCCCTTCAGATTTGTTGCTCACCTTCGATTTAAAAATAAAACTCATCAACAGAACGTTTTCTTGGGTGTAAAGTTGATTAAATCTGCTATTGGTTTCTTTATCTTTTTACATTTAAGGTTTGAAGATCACTATGAGTGGAATAAGGTAACATCTTGTATCCATAACATTTTGAGTGGCCAGAGATGGATAGAACATTATGGAGAGATAATCATAAAAAATACCACAAATAACATTTGCCATTGCAAAGTGACCTTCATCAAGGTATGGCTTTTTAATTGCTGTTTAATATAGGTTTAGTAGTTATCAATGTTTTCTGCTTTTTTTTTTTACTATTTATTCTGTGTATTCCAACAAAAACATGTTCAAAAAGAAGAAAAAATTATATATATATATATATATATATACATTTATTTATAGGTTATAGTGGGAGGATAATTAATTAAATTACCTGCTGATTTTAGCACATGTAACAATAAGAAACCTACATAATCCTTGGTTATGCAAATGATTAAAGGGATACTAAACCCACATTTTTTCTTTTATGATTTAGATAGAGCATGCAATTTTAAACAACTTTTCATTTTACTTCTATTATCTAATTTGCTTTATTCTCTTTATATCCTTTGTTGAAAAGCATATCTAGATAGGCCCAGTAGCTGCTGATTGGTGGCTGCACATAGATGCCTGTTGTGATTGGCTCACCCATGTACATTGCTATTTCTTCAACAAAGGATATCTGAAGAATGAAGCAAATTGGATACAATTAGTAAATTGGAAAGTTGTTTAAAATGCCATACTCTATCTAAATCATAAAAGAAAAAAAATTGGGTTTCATGTCCCTTTAAGGGGATTTGGAGGTTTTAGAACATTTCAGTAGAAGCTGTAATTCCTTAATGTTTAAAACAAGCAACAACAAAAAAGTGCTTTCAGTGTATTTTAAAATTAAAGAAAATGTGCAGGGAATAACATTTTTATATACAGCTCATTTAAAGGGACACTATAATCAACCTTTTTCTGTAATCCTTAAAAATCAACATGTTGGCATTTTTTGCCTTTAAAATATGATGTTTAAATTAAAGGGTCATAAAACAAGTTGGGATAGAGACAAAATAATATAATATGTACAGTACTTTAATTACTTTACCTGCAAATTTATACTGCAGCGCCTCGCCATTAACCCTTTCTTTTTAGTTTCTGAATTGTAAAGCTCTAACTCCCCCACACAATTCCTTTTATGGCTGTATCTATGTTTATTGTTCTTTTGGTAAAATGCAAAAGTGCATAGGGATTATCTGCTGGAGCATGCCTAGAAACTGGGAACTCAGTTGAAATACAATGCCTGTGTCTAAACACTGATAAGAGGGGTGGAGATGCTGCTCCAGGCAGCTTAGCTTTGTAATTAATTTTGCTTATTTTTTTAAAATTATCTTAAAATACTTACCAGCAATTTTTAATAATTTTTTTTATGCAAACTATTTTAAATTAATTAACCCTTTTAGGATATGCACAGATCTGAACCTGTTTTATGGCACTTTAATATGAAATAAAATACCATTAGTTGGTAGTACATATTAGGCAATGATAATTAGGAAGTGCATTTCAGCCAATCAGCGATGGCAAGAAGTACATAACTAATACAGCTGTATTTTTTGTTCCAAAAACACATAGTCTAGTTAGATGCTGCTTCTTTATATGGAGGACATAACATTTTGGAGAACTTATTTACCATGTATATATCAAGAGGAATCATTTAAAGTCACTGAAAATTACAAGAAAAGCCTTTGGTTTTGTTGATATGGCCTGTGACTTCATTGCTCAGTATTCTAATTGAATGTTTGAATGAAAAAAAAAAGAAAAAGTATACATACAGGTTTTAGGCATCTGAAATTAGAATTAGAAATAATTCTCCCTTTTTATACCGACTGTGTATTCGCTATGATCTCTGTGGTGTTTAATTTTGCTATATTTGGCTTACTTGTTGCCTCACTTTTGCTGCCAGCTTAAATTTACTAAAGTTTAAATGTTCAACAAAGGCTTTGTACTTTATTAGATATTTTTGTTTTGTGATATGATTTCTAAGCTGGTCCTCACTAGCTTATATGCCTATAAAAAAAACAGTGATGTTCTGTATGTGTTACATCCATATGCTTAAAATGACAGTCTACACCAAAAATTTTCTTATTTAAAAAGATAGATAATCCCTTTATTACCCATTTCCCGTTTTTGCATAACCAACACAGTTATATTAATATACTTTTTACCTCTGCGATTACCTTGTATCTAAGCCTCTGCAGACAGCCTCCTTATCTCAGTGCTTTTGACAGACATGCAGTGTAGTCAATCAGTGAAGACTCCTAAATAACTTCACGGGAGTGAGCACAATGTTTTCTATATGACACACATGAACTAACACTGTCTAACTGTGAAAAACTTTCAAAATGCTCTGAGCTAAGAGGCGGTTTTCAACGGTTTAGAAATCAGTTTGAGCCTAGCTAGGTTTAGCTTTTAAAAAAATACCGAAGCAAATTTGATGATAAAAGTAAATTGGATAGTTGTTTGAAATTGCATGCCCTATCTGAATCACGACAGTTTAGTTTTGACTTTACTGTCCCTTTAATGTTAGTAATGCATTGTATTAATCATCTAATATATGAATCTACTGAAACTCTGACATAATTTAACAAGTGTAAAAAAAAGAATGTGTCAAGACTTCTAATAAAACCTTTGGTTGTGTTACAAACAGTTAAATGTATAATTCCCCAAATCTGGAATACCAAAACCCAGAATTATTCCAAAATCTAAACTTTTTCATTAATATTTTTTTTTATAAAACTATTAAAAGTTAAAATTTCTTATATACATGTGGTGAGCATACATGATCCATTGTTGAATAGGATTTTGTACCTACACCTGCTGAACATTTACATACATCTACGGTCATTCTACCTCTACTGAAAAGTAATGTTTTAAATCTTTGCTTACAGTCAAAATATTGGAATCCAAATGTTCATGAAATCGAGGGCACCATCATGGACAGAAATGGCAAAGTAGTTCATAAACTGTTTGGAAAATGGTATGAGAGCCTGTTTTATGGGAGCTCTTTATCCCCCACCTGCGTCTGGAGAGCGAGTAAGTTATTGATATACTGGCTTGTGTGCTGCCATGTAATTGAAGTTCTGATTTATTGCAACTGATGGAACAC